>NC_137879.1:25599063-25834063 GCF_963924005.1 Protomyctophum bolini | reverse complement strand
TGCAGCAGGTTCACTGGTGTTGACATGCGACCAGTGCAGCAGGTTTACTGGTGTTGACATGCGACCAGTGCAGCAGGTTCACTGGTGTTGACATGCGACCAGTGCAGCAGGTTCACTGGTGTTGATATGCGACCAGTGCAGCAGGTTCACTGGTGTTGATATGCGACCAGTGCAGCAGGTTTACTGGTGTTGATATGCGACCAGTGCAGCAGGTTCACTGGTGTTGACATGCGACCAGTGCAGCAGGTTTACTGGTGTTGACATGCGACCAGTGCAGCAGGTTTACTGGTGTTGACATGCGACCAGTGCAGCAGGTTTACTGGTGTTGACATGCGACCAGTGCAGCAGGTTCACTGGTGTTGATATGCGACCAGTGCAGCAGGTTCACTGGTGTTGACATGCGACCAGTGCAGCAGGTTTACTGGTGTTGACATGCGACCAGTGCAGCAGGTTTACTGGTGTTGACATGCGACCAGTGCAGCAGGTTTACTGGTGTTGACATGCGACCAGTGCAGCAGGTTTACTGGTGTTGACATGCGACCAGTGCAGCAGGTTCACTGGTGTTGATATGCGACCAGTGCAGCAGGTTCACTGGTGTTGACATGCGACCAGTGCAGCAGGTTTACTGGTGTTGACATGCGACCAGTGCAGCAGGTTTACTGGTGTTGACATGCGACCAGTGCAGCAGGTTTACTGGTGTTGACATGCGACCAGTGCAGCAGGTTTACTGGTGTTGACATGCGACCAGTGCAGCAGGTTCACTGGTGTTGACATGCGACCAGTGCAGCAGGTTTACTGGTGTTGACATGCGACCAGTGCAGCAGGTTTACTGGTGTTGATATGCGACCAGTGCAGCAGGTGCTGGGAGACATTGAAAGAGGGCAGAATAACGAGAACCAGACGTGGGGGGAATGAACAAATGTAAAGGGCACAACAACGGCACAGAGGGACGTCAAACGATGGAGAGTGCCAACGAAAAAGATGGCATAGCCAGAGGACGAGGGGAAAAATCAGTGGAAATGAGTGAGCAGAAAATCTATGTTTGATGTGCATGACGTGTAGGCCATTGCCTGCACATGTGTGTGTGTGTGTGTGTGTGTGTGTGTGTGTGTGTGTTTACGCCATGACTCGGCAGCTGTGGACCTAATTCCTTGCTAACACAGCGCTTGTGCTCTGATTAAGAAAGCGGCGTGGCCTTTAATTTCCTCCTGACACCGGCTAATGGTCTGTGTCTCAATCGCTGCCTTTCTGGAGCACACTCCGTCGCTGGTCTCGTCACCACCACATGACACCCTGCACCCAGCAATCACCACCACATGACACCCTGCACCCAGCAATCACCACCACATGACACCCTGCACCCAGCAATCAGCACCACATGACACCCTGCACCCAGCAATCAGCACCGGCCCCTGGCCTGACCTGTCCTGCCGTGGCCCTAATGGGGCCTCTGGGAGGAGTTAAAGACACAATTAACCCAAAACAACATTTATCCGTCGGTCAAATAGAAAATGCATAGGATATTCATTTTATTTTTTACATGCACCTAATATGAAATAGTTACAGGAATGATATGTTCACAAATTTGATTAGGTATTATATACTCATCTACTTTTGAGAAGATTATAGCCTATAGTTATGCTCTTAAGTGACAACCTGGTACATACACTACTAACCAATTACAACGCTCCACTAGCCTATACAAGCCAAGGCTTCATGCAGGCTGAAATGGCACGTCAAACTTCACGTCAAACTTGCAACATATCTGTTATTCAGCTAAATATTCTAACAAGTAGCCTATAGGTTAGGGAGAGAGAGAGAGAGAGAGAGAGAGAGAGAGAGAGATGCAGATTGCCGTTACTCCATCAGACAGTATGGGGCTGCTTTCATGTGTTCTCGGCCAATTTGTGTTGCATCCACCTTTCCAATGTTCCACACTTACATCCAACATAATGTGTTAACGTGGCACTTCCTGGAGGGAAACACGTGTAGATGATATAATATGCTACACACATCAACACAGCATTATGTTCCACTGTGATTTACAATTTGTCAGAGAAACAGACACACAGAGAGAAGGTGACACAGAGACGCGGGGGGGGGTGCAGAGCATGTTGCAAGGTGAATGTTATTTTCGATGTGAATGTTATCTTCAGTTAGACAGTCAGATGACTAAATTACCGTAGTGAGTGAGGAGAATTATTGGTAGTTTGGAAGTGCAATAAACAACCTGTTATGGAAAAGGAAAATACAACATTACTGTACTATGAATTACTGTACTATGAAACATTTTTAGAAATGTCTGATATTACCATATTAGCGAGAGGGAAAGAAAGACACACCTACTGAGCACACCTTTCTAGATATGAGTTTGAACATTTGGGATCGACAAAGTGGTCACAGCTAGTAAATAAATACATGCACAAACATGAAATATGTGTGACCAGCTGGTTCTCCTAGTGTGTGCATGCATGTGAGTCAGTTATGCATGTGCAGACGGTAGGCCTAAAGCAGTTGAAAAACTGTCCTACAGTTTGAAAAATTTGACGCAGACATGGCAAACCAACCTCTTATAGACGGCTAGACTCTGAGAGCCATGCTGTAATAATGTGAATGTCCTTTAATAGTCTGCCATGTACTTATTTGGAATATAAATGGACTTAGATCCATGTTAAAACATCATGCATGGCCTCTCAGCCAACCAGGACACTGGGATATCCATCAGTGGTTTTGCCTTGTGGCAGCACTTGAAAGTTTGAACCTGCACAGACAGACAGACAGACAGACATACAGACAGACAGACAGACAGACAGACAGACAGACAGACAGTTTTCAATATTCCTCCTTTACACTAACAACCAAACAAGACCACAGGCATAGCAGGGAGCTGCTGTGATAAGTGATGTGTGGTAAATTATTTTGATCAATAACAAATATTGAATTTAAATTCAAGCCATGAGTCGTCTCAACTTGTCTGTCTCTCTCGGACTGTATGTATGTGAGAGAGTTGCATGGAGGTACAGTTTTACCAGGGGCACCAGTCTCTGTTGTGTGCTGTCTGTATGTTGTGTGACAGACAGACAGACAGTGGCAGAGGCAGCAGCCTGGCACTGGAGAAGAAAGGAGTGGAGCAATGCCAAGACAATTCCCCTGAGAGATTGTGAGATGGAGAGAACGACAGACAGGCAGATAGAAAGATGGGGAGAGAGAGAGAAGGAAAAGGGGAAAGAGAAAAGGGAGACAGTGATGCACACAGATGGAAACAAACACATATGTTCTTTCCTTTTTTTGCATGATTGCGTGGAACAATTTGCCAACACGCTGCAATCCGTTGCGTTCGATTTCGTTTGTGATACAGGTGAATGGAGGACAGATCATGTAGACTAGATGGGGATAAAAGATTGATAGGAGAGGCTATCTGTGCCTACAAAGGTTAAGCAGAAGAAACAGCGAGAGAGGGAGAGAGAGAAAGAGCAAAACAAGTGATGGAACATGACAGAGAGAGAGAGAGAGAGAGAGAGAGAGAGAAGAGAGAGAGAGAGATGTCTAAGTGGAGGTTGTTGTCGAGGTTCGTTCCGTCCGTCCCACCTGATGTCAGCCATCCATCAGAACGAGCAGTCTTTTTGTAGCGGCGCGTGTCACACTGTGTCACCTCTTCACCTCCTCTACCGTCCTGCCTCCTGCCTCTCTCTCCTGTTTTGTTTTTGTCTCCTCTCTCTCTCTCTCTCTCTCTCTCTTTCTCACCCCCTCGCCTCCTCCTCCTCCTCCTCCTCCCTTTGACTGGGGAGTCGTGTGAACGGGCTATGCAAATGAGATGGTTATTACCCCACTGCTCATCAAGCGGCGCCGAGGAGAGACATTAATAAGCTGATGAATATGCATGTGAATTTGTTAATTAAGTTAATTATTCTGCTGAAAATGCATTCGTCTTCCAAGGACATCTTCCCCAGGATTTCAACCTGCTCCGCTCATTAGTCATGCGATATTTCATACAGAGAGCGCGCGGGGGAGAGAGAGAGAGAGGGAGGGAGAGAGAGAGGGAGAGAAAGAGTGAGAGAGGGGGGAGGGGGGGGGGGGGGGAGACAAGGAGGGAAGCAGAGGGAAAGTGAAGGAGAGAGGGGAGACAATGGCCTTTTTTAAAATAAAATAAGGGGGAGGTGAGGTCAAGAAGTGTTCGGGGGTTGTAGAAGTATGTGCGTTTATGTCATCAGTGATGACAGTGGGACGTACACTATATAACTGCTCACTGACAGCAGTGAAACCGTACCCCAAACTCCAAAATGATGGCCCGTCGTTCCTTGAAACCCGTGCATGGCTGGAACGGAGTTCTCTCGCAGTTTTTGTGATTACCTCCATTCTCTAGCTCACTGGTTACTTCTCCCTAATTGCTTATTAAAACCCTCTTAAATGAACTTTTTGTGCCAACTTTCCAACACATTAATTAATTGTTGTAGCCAATTAAGTGCCGTGGTGCAAATGAGCCTCATCACAAATGGCCCTGTAGGGCCGCCCCCTCCTCCCTCTCTCTCTCTCCGGCTCCCTCCGTCTCGTGCACTTCCCTTCCCGCTACCACGCCTCCCTCCCACCTTGGCTTCCCACAATCCCTTGCGCTCGGAGGAGCTCAGCGCCAGAGAAGCAGAAGCTGTGTCCTGGTACTAATGGTGTGTGTGCCGTCAAATTCTTCTTTTTTCTCCTTCTCAAACTCATGAGAAAACAAAAATCTTCAGTGTGACACACACACACACACGCATACGCATACGCATATGCATACGCATACGCACACGCATACGCACACGCATACGCACACGCATACGTGCATGCACACACACACACACACACACACACACACACACACACACACAGGTGTTGGCCCGCTGCAAAACAAAACATGGTGATAGTACTTATATCACCAGTTGTACACCTTTGTTTCATAATGTTCATATTATACGGAGGCTAAGCTTGAACCTTTGTAATGCAAATACGCACAACAGTGTTTGAGTTCTTGTGATTCTTGAGGTTGTCCTATCGAATTGTATCATACCTTATTTTAGCAGCTGCCAGCATTAAACAATAATTTAACAAGATGATGAAAAGGGCAGCTTCCTTCAAAGTACTTTTACCAAGTTTTGATAATCTCTGTCTCTCATTCACTCTCTCTCTGTCAAAGTTAAGATATACAGAAGAAATTGGCTGTGTGATTATACAGTACAGCATACAGCCGGAACAAACACAACAATGCTACATTGAGTTGAGCAGCCTACAATTAAATATGCCAAGAATTCTGGAGCAGGTCCATTGATAATGAACGGGAGGAAGACTCTGGGAACAATGTGACATTCCGTGTCCCATTTTCTATGCTTAGTCTATTTTCGTTGTTCTTTACGTTACAACTGAAGTGAGGTAAATGTAATTTAATTTGTTATGTTCAAAGTTTTTTAAGTTACTCTGATTCAATGTCATTTCATGCAACCAAATGTCGCCTTCTGATGCCGGGGGAACAGCCTGGCGACTGGCGAGAGATGTAACATTCAAAATGCAATTATATTGTTATCAATGCAGATTGCTGGGAATTTGTCTCTGTTTGCTCAGGACAAACATAGGACAGCCTGGACATACCACAACATACATTAACAAATTACACAAACAAGTGATAGAAAACCTGCTAACAAACAATGTGCTCAGCACTGCACAGCATGAACTTAATAGTCAACTTTAATTATCATTTGGAAAAAGATGATCTCAATATTTACCTCTAGCAACTTTAATTATCAGTGGGAAAAAGATGATCTCAATATTTACCTCTAAATTAAATCTACTGTACTGTTTATCTTATCCCAAAAGATTCATTTTTTCAATGCAATTAATGCCTGGTAATATTATATGGTATATGTGCCAACAACCCAGGTTTGTTGTTGGGTCTTGACCACCTCCTTCCTCTGTCAACTACTAACTGTGAATTCAGCAACAGGACTAACAAAGAACATAGAATGCAGGATTGCACAAATTTGATTCATAGTCAATAAAGTGGACTTAGTGGGAAGAAACACCCAACGCATAATATCTGGGTGGGGCTTGCATTTCCAACTTGCATCGTTCCAAGTAGGCCAGTGCCCAACGGGCACCGCTGTAGAGGCTCCAAAGGCACCGCTCTAGTCTATTAAAATGTTAGAAAACTTTTGCAAACGTAGAAAAAACTTTAAAAAGTGTTTAAGCAGTGGAGGGATTCAAGTGCTACAAATTAACTATGACACTCAGACATCAAACCTGACCTGAAAGCTATCTAAATAACATACTTACTTAGCACCTGTCAGCATGTAAACAATAGGTATAATCGGTGGAATTGTGTTGCTAGGTAACAGCTTCGGTCAATGTTTATTATAGCCTATAGCCCTATACTGTGTGGTGATAACCTTTTAAAGATTTGCACGCCGCACGGCACTACATATATATTTGTGTGTGTGTGTGTGTGTGTGTGTGTGTGTGTGTGTGTGTGTGTGTGACACTGAGCTACTAACTATCAGATTAATTGCACGTCATATATTTTTTTATTATGCTTTTTAGATGTTTTTTGGCTTTATGTTTCACTGCAAGTGGCTGCTTTATGTCTAGGTACATAGAGGAATAGTCAAACTGCTTTATGTCTAAGTACATAGAGGAATAGTCAAACTGCTTTATGTCTAAGTACATAGAGGAATAGTCAAATTGTCAAACTGATTCTGTTTGTGATTCTGATTATTTTTATTTCACATTATTTGCCCAGGGTTATTTAATCCATTAAATCAGTGGGCCCAGCGATTTATACCAACAGACTGGATGTTATCCCGGATGTGGCTGTAGCAGCTAAATGTAGCCAAAACACTCTAAAGGCGATCGACAACAACGGGAGGTATGATACGATCCCTGATTTACTATCATCCCTGATGATGTCATAGTGATGTCACAAGACCTGGGCACAATATATGGGGGCTTTCCCCATGTATGGGGATTTTACTATCATCCCAGATGATGTCATAGTGATGTCACGAGACGTGGGCACATTGTGAGTGACGATAGTTGCGACCAGAGGTCGCAGTTAACTATGAAACCTTGCGTTTTTTGTCACATCATGTCACTCAGAATCCCCGTCACTCAATCTGTCACTCACAATCGTGAGTGACGGGGATTGTGAGTGACATGACGTGACAAAAAACGACAATGAAAACCTGCAAAACCTGTCCGTCCGGTCAGGTTACGCCTCCATATATGGTTGTCATTGCATTACGCCTCATGACATCAAGTACTCAAGTACTGAGGTTGAGTTGAGTACTGTGTCTACTGTCCACCACTGCTTACAGTAGAAGCTATCTACACAACATCAGTGTTGCATTGGTTATTTTATCCTTGGCTTTATTTAATGCGCACGTCACTTAACACCTATACACTTCAGGAGTTAGCAGGTCACACGATGGACCCTTGATATGCATCCAAGCTTATTCTATTTATTTTTTTTATTTAACATCTTCACAGAACAGAATCAAGTACAAAGTTTACATCAGCAAAGGAAAAAAGAAATGTGAAGGTGATCAAAAGGCATGGGCTGAAGCTAAAAGCTTATAAGTGCCCATCCTTCTCACAGCACAGCATTTGAGATACTCAGCATAGTTATCAGTTTAACAGTACATTAATCAGAGACAAAAATAAATAAAAACAACCCTACACCCAACCCACACCCGTGTCACCGTAGAGATCCACCAGGATCCATAGTGATTATGACTGCTTTAGTTAGACATTATTATTGTTATATATTATTCCTATTACTAGAGGACCTGGCTAAGTTTCGTATGCACTTCATTTAGGAGAGAATATCTCAACTGTTCTTGGCTAATATGAACCCCATGAACAACTTAGGAACTGTGAGAAATTCTCTATCCGACCCGAAAATGACCACACCCTCTTTTTTAAAACCATTACTTAAAACATGGCTCTATCTTCTAACGAATCTAAACCGTTGGAGCTACAGATGTTCTGAGGTGCTCAAAATGTTCAGAATACTCATGTTTGAATACTCAATAGACCATATGCACACGGTTATGGCGCGTGCATATGGTTAATGGCGGGGTGGAAACTAGCCGCAATATTCCATTGACAGCCCATACATCCAAACAAAGTCCTATCTTTGTATTACATTACGTCAAACTCACCATTGCAGCTGTACGAAAAGCTTGAATTATCTTCTTTCTATCTGCAAAGTGTTTGTTTCATATAAATCCAATGTAGACGTGTTATGAGCTATGTATCCGAGGCTTGTATTAAGCCTAGTTACTTGGGTGGTTTTGAGATAAGGCAGAGATGTAGTAAACTACGTCTTGAAGGATAGGGTGGTTTTGGTTGTAAGAAAGATCTCTTAAACGTCCTATTATCGCATCTGTAGCTCCAACGGTATTGAAGATATTGCCATGTTTTAAGTAGTGGTTATTTTTAAAAGGGCGTTGTCATTTTCGGGTATTTGGTCCCGGATAGAGAATTTCTCACAGTTCCTAAGTTGTTCGTGGGGGTCATATTAGCCAAGAACAGTCGAAATATTCGCTCCTAAGTGCATACATAGCTTAGCCAGGTCCTAGAATGTTAATTCAAACTGGTGCGACACTCGGCAGTCTTTGTAAACTTTGTTGAGATGTGAACTTAAGGTTGAACTTCAGCTGTCAAATAAACATACTGTGTGTATATACACAGCACAACTGGTTGCCATTTACACACCTAATGAGTTTAATTGTCTCTATTTTTCATCTCCTATTTTTAAACTTGTATTTTATTAGTCATGTTGTTGTTAGGTCTGATTTGATTTGATTTAGCTAGATGTTAAGTTAAAAGAAAAACGATTCATGCTTTCACACAAATAAAACGTCAAAGGTGAAAACACAAAGTCAGAAACGTATTTCTATTGTGTTCCTTGTTCTTGGACAAAGAAACATTACAACAAAGAACAGGGTGCAATAATATATGTATTGTGATTGAATGCCAAATAACATTTCTTGTAAATACAAACTGGAGTAAGTTACTATGATTCTGTTGATTCTATGAATCCTCAACAACCTTAGCTATTGTTCCAACCTCTGCTATTACATTAATTATTTATATTATACTATACATTAATATATATTTTGATTATTTGACCCGTTTCTATCCTGTGTTTCTCTCCTTGCTCTTCCCCTATCTCTATCCTCCTCCCGTCTCATGGGAACTATACAAAGATAGTGCACACAACAAAAGGATCCACTTCTTTACACCTTAAAACCTGTGATGTGACCATGAAGTTGACTCTGATTTCTGCTTGTTAATTTGTCAACCAGTTAACACTTGTTAACACTGAGTTTCCGTCAGCCGTGACATTTTTAATTTGGAAATGGATTCCTATTCACTAAAACATTTTTTCAAACATCATGACAATGTCAGGGCTAAATGTCTAGAAATGAATGTTGTGTACCAGCAGTGATTGCCTGTCTAAATCAGTTCTAAAAACAATGTGCCATACACTGTGGCATAAAAACAATGCCACAGGCACACAGAGAGCAGGATGGCACCATTACGTTCTCAAAAAACAATATAATATAAATAATGGTTTAACATTACAACAATATAATAACAATAACAATATAATAGTGGCTAAGTGAAAAACCAACCTAAATCAGGGTGGTGAAATAAAATTTTCCACCTAACCACTTAAGCCCTGTAGTATACTTTGTGGTAAGACAAATAGCAAAACTATAGCTGATCTACAAACTCACATAGGGTTGTGACTTTTCCCAGAATAGGGATGCCAGGTTCAAGTCTCTATTCGGAATCTGGGGTGAACATTTGGCAAAAGATTGCTTATCAGCCAAACTCAACGCATGTGGTGTTGTGACATGGTGAGCTTAACGTGTATCGGCTATTTTCTGCTAAAATATTTGGTGTAGAGGGACATAGTGAAAGTGTACCTAGTATGGAGCCCTGAGGGACTCCGTTCAATGTACAGTATGGGTTTAAGTGGTTAAAAGTGCAGCACAGACAACAAACAGCGACATCACCTCTCATCTCCCGAAATGTCCTAATCGCCTCTACACGCGTTCAAAATGGCGACTCTCTCGCTGCCTCCTTCCATGCTGACCCTGCCCACTGTACTGTACAGTATGCCATTCGGATGTAGCAATGATGCACACACACACACACTAGGAGGATTAGGGAAGGCTTACCGACCGACCGTGCCAGCCTTACTCCCTGTGCCACCCCTACCCCCGGCACGGAGGGGGGCCCCGCCTGGCATGGCAAGGTGAACTAGCCGCTGATTGATGGGCATGGTTTCAGCCCACTACTGTGCTCCCCACGGCCTGGGCCTCCCTTCTCTTTCTCCTACCGCTGTCTTGGCAGCACTGCCCATCTTCTCTTCCATGCCAGGCAGTCAGCTAAAGCTCCTAGTGGGCACATCAATTACATAGCGGCACCTCCCTTCTTTTTTCATGTCTGTCTGCGGCTGTCTGCCGTCTCAGACGATGCCAATATGCTTCACCTCCGTCTCTGTCTAGCCATCTCTTCTGACAGAGAAAGTGTGCCTGTGTGTGTGTGTGTGTGTGTGTGTGTGTGTGTGTGTGTGTGTGTGTGTGTGTGTGTGTGTGTGTGTGTGTGTGTGCACACGTACGTGTACATGTGTGTGTGTGCCTGCATGTGTAGCCTACTCACATTTACAAACACATCTGTGCGTATGTAAAAACCCACATGTGCATGCAGATTTTGCACACACTCCTGCACTCTCTCTTACGCAGGTCATAACGGTTGGTGGGAAAACCCTCCCCTGAGAGTGCTCACTGCCGTGGGCTCAGCTGTCCTATAGGCTCAGGTGTGCCTGCATGTGTGTGTGTGTGTGTGTGTGTGTGTGTGTGTGTGTGTGTGTGTGTGTGTGTGTGTGTGTGTGTGTGGTTTGAATATGTGGCCGTGGATGTCTGCAGTAGCATCCAACATTAATTTACCAAATTCTTGATGTAATTTTTATTATGAATTGCATAATAAATTATTCAAATAATTAATTAATTCAAGTTCAGCCTGCTTCACTAGGGTCTAATGAATCCTTTAATGGCCTGTTAATTCAGAATGTTTAATTCAGAGAACTGTTGCATGATAGACAAGATAAGAGTTTATGACATTAAATACAAGTATTTTATCCCTGCCTATTTTCTAGGGTTTCAAAATGAGCATTTACGTGATGTGAACTTTTCTACGTCAGCTGTTAGGCTTGATGAATTTACTTGCGGCGATCTACCGCCATCTGCTGGATATATGGTCATAACATTATTTTAACTTCTTTACAGTTTGTTTACAGAGTACTACTACTGCTGAGTTAAATTCGTTTAATTATCTCAGACTCCAAATATTGGTATTATATGATGTTTTACCTTTTAAAATAATATTTATTTTGTATAAAAAAAACTAAACTGCACACTCAGTCGATCTCCATTCAGTTCAAACATGTTCAAACACACACCCACAAAAAAAACTAACTTAAAACATACATTTTCCACTTTTCTTCAAATTCATGCAGCAATCAAAACTACATAAATGTGTTGTGCTTAGTGCTTACCTTTCACCTTTGGAAACTTTCGCTTGTAGCATGACCCGGCGCGTCGCGCAAATAGACCTCCATGTGTTACAGTGAAATTGAACTGCTATCGAATTCTGTGACCCCAGAAGTCAGTGTACGTCCTCTCTCCATAGAATAAACCAGAGAACTCCGAGTCCTAACCTTAGGTCCTAACGCCATGTAGTCTGTTTACATTAGCAATACATCTATAAATTGATATTAGTGCTGCTGACTGAGTGGTGGACATTAGGGTTCAGCAGAGACGACAGGGCACCAATATTGACGTACTATTGAGGTCTACGGGAGCCGATGAGGGCCATTGGTTAACATACGATGGCAGTGAACATGGCGGCGGTGTCTGGGGCTCCACTGCAGAGCAGTAGCCCGGCTAGAGAGCTCTCTCTATCGGCTCAACAAGGAGTGAGCCAGGCTCACGGAGAGAGGCTCAAAACCGAGGAAGGAACAGGTTATTATAAGATGTTATGTTCATCAATTTTACGTTTGTAATCTATTCTTTAGCCAGCCCCCAGCAAGGCATGCTAACGCAAGCTAACAGTAGCTGTTATCAAGTAAACAATAGACTGTTTCAATAAAGTGGTTACTTAAATTGCTCTTCGGTCAAACCAAACTTCCTAATTTAACTGGCTACGTCAGGCATCATGAACTCCTAACATAGATAGTTATTTATTGGTACTTTGTCCGGGTAAGTTATCTGCCTGGCTAGTTAGTTAACTTGAAGCCATAGATTACTGAAGCTAGCAAAATAGCTAACCGTTCACTTACACTACAGTATCCAGTAGGCAGACAGTCTTCCAAAAGATAACAACTCTAGAGACATGACACTTTAGTTAACAGTATGACATTTTTAAATATTCAGGAGATGTTGATTATGTTTAATTGAATCGTTGAACAATAAGAAATATAAGACATAATCCACTTACGTGTTGCTTTGACCTGTGTTCATCAGTGGTCAGAAGAATCTGTAAAAAAAATTAATAATACCTGCCCACACTATCTTCGCAAAGAACTGGATTTCTGAGTCTCTGAGTTTGAACATACATTGTGTATGTTTTTGCCTGGTGTCTTATCTTGACGTCTGTCCACTGTGTTGCAGAGGCTGAAAGGCAGACCCGGGTGGTTGCCCTGCTGGAGAGGCTTCATGGCAAACACAACGCTGCTCGGCCCTGGCAGGAGACCAGCAAGGTGGTCCGACAGGCCATGGTGAGACAAAACAACCGCTTATGATTCAGTTCACAGTGCTGTTGTTTCTGTTGTTTGTGACCTGAACCACTGTTTTCAGTCTTGTGTTGTCACTGAACTGCACTTGTTGTATGTGACATTCTTGCACTCCAAAATGGCTGATTCTTAAGCGTATTCTTTTTAGTCATAGGGTTATAATGTTTATATAACAGCCAATACTTATTACTTGCCAATGTGCTCACTGTAGTAGCCTAATTTATTTCTGCCACTCACCCAGTGATGTTCTGACCTGAAAGGGTGGTGGAAGAACTACTGGCAGGATTTCAGTTGTATGTTGCTGCAGACAGCAAACCATATTAAATGTTCAACTTCCTTCGCCTTTGTTCTGTAGTCTGTTAGCTGGCGAGACTGCTGGTGTGGAATAATGTTGTGGAACTAGAGTGGAGAATTCTGGGTATTGTAGTAATTGGCCTCGGGAAAGTCCTTGCACCAATCAATAAAGGGATGATAGATTATGTATAATAGCTGGTGTTTTTATTGGTGTGGCTCTGCAGGAGGCGAGATGTCTAGGAGCAAGTTTCTTGTAGTTAACCTACATGAACAACATTTATTTATTGGTAGTAAATTTCAGTTTTCTATTTATTTATTTATTCTTTATTTACCCAGGGAAGTAGCTGAGCACATGTGCTCATTTTCAGCAACGCCCTGCACATAGAAAAACACACACACACACACACACACACACACACACACACACACACACACACACACACACACACACACACACACACAGTCACACACACATTAAAAGCTGGGATCTGACCAGTAAAACCACAGTCTTATACTGTTGGCCACTAAGCAGCTCCCTATATTCTGCATGCCTTCTTATGGATCCACTCCTTGTCTGCAGGAGAAACGTGGCGTTCTGAACCCGGCAGGCCGCCAGCTCTTGTTAACCTGCCTGGAGACCCTGCAGAAAGCGCTGACAGGTGAGCACTTTAAAACATTGCTTTGTTTGGTAAAAGTCTGCGTATGAATCCAAATTATTTTATTGACAAATATTGTGTTTGCACATCAATAAATTTCACTCTGTGACATTGTTGCAGTATAGTATTGTTGCAGGGGGGTTACTGTGTCCGGTTAACTTCCCCCAAAATACAAAATAATTTATGAAAAAACGTAAATGGATGTAATTTATTTTATGGATTGCCTATATGATGTAATACACTACACACTATGGACTGTAGAGTCTGCAGTAGCAGTATGGGTAAATGTTTCTCACACAAGTGATCAATGACCAGTAGTAGTTCGCAGTGCTGTTTCTATGGACCACCCAATGGTCACACTGGGGGATCCAATTTGTTAATTTCCTGTGTTCATATGTTTTTTCTTTTTTGTTTGTTTTCTTTCCCAGTATCATCTCTTGCCTCCATGACAGATCGTCTGGAGTCCATTGCACGGCAGAACCAGTAAGTCTTCTTTCTGCTTCTTTACTCTCGTCCTTTCACTGCCTGCCTGGCCGTGGACGTGGAGCTAAAACAAAGCCACAAGCTTCACCCTTCAGGTTATTGTTTGTCAGGAAAGTGATTATATTTCTGTCTGACTGATGGAGTACAAATTATAGTCTGATGTTGGCCTACAAAGCAACCATAGGCCCGGCACCCCCATACCTTCAAAGCCTAATCCAACTCTACAACCCCTCCTGCTCACTTAGATCAGCTAACACAGGGAAACTGTCTGAACCTTCCCTAAACATCTGGGAGAAAGATCCACATATCCCTGAGTCTTCTCTCTCCTGGCTCCCAAACTGTGGAACAATCTCTCCATTGCTGTTAGAACTGCAGTTTCACTCTTAATTTGTCACTGACACCGCCGTAATCTGAAAACTCACCTCTTCAGGCTCCCACCTTAGCCTGTAGCACTTGAACTAGCCTTGACGGCCATGGCATGCAGACTTAAAGGGCAACTTCACCCCTTTTGCAACCAGATCTTATTTTAATGATGCTTGACACTTTCCTGGGTTTTTTTACCTGGGTAATATGTGTTTTAGGATATTTTAGTATTTCAAAGTGTCCATGGGCTCCATGATGTCATGGACACTAGGCTCACTTACTTCCTGGACTACAATTCCCATAATGCTTTGGTCCACTGCTCCTCCTTGTGGATAGGGGGAAGGCTGTCTTACTGAGACAACATGTAGTCCAGGAAATAAGTGAGCCCAGTGTCCATGACATCATGGAGCCCATGGACACCTTGAAATACTGAAATATCTAAATACACATATTTCCCACGGCACGCGACAATTTCACCCCCACGTAAATGCGCTTGCGTTGTTTCCCCTCAACTTCTCTGTGGGTCCAAAAAAACCGCCTCCCATTGAAAATGAATTACCAGGTGTGTCAGTCACTGCCCGTCTGAAAGGACCTTTATGCAATGTTTAAAACTATAGATGGCATGTTATTTAGACATGCTAGGTTGTAGGTTAATTATATATCTGGTACGAGGTTGTATGTACCTGTTATCCTATCGTTTCTATAGTTTCAATGTACATATACTTTTGTTAACACGTTGACTGCGTTATTAATCTATAACTCCCGTTCCCTGCTGGTGTTTTCACTAACCTTGGAAACCCTGTATGTTTTAAAAGTTATCAAAAAACTAAGCGAATAAAACATATAAAACTAAAGTCGAGAATAGCATGTTCCACAGGAAAAGACTGGGAAAAAAGTCAGGAATAGCGTGATCCGCAGGGAATGTGTTAATAGTGTATTGTTTAGATTGATGCTAGTTTCTTGATTTACCTGTGATCCTGGTTTACTGAGGCACTACACTGTCTCTCTGCATTTAATGCGTTTACCTTGCTTATTGTAATTCGCTCTGGATAAAGAGCGTCTGCCAAATGCCTAAATTGTACTCTGTCCACATGTGCTCTATTTCCATTTAGTTAACTATAGAATTATTTCTATGTTTCCATTTGGAGTACACTGTATAGCTTTTAATTGTCTCTTTAATGCTCCTTTCATACTAAATCATAAACATTGTACCATGTAGGGCTGTGCAGTGTACTGTATATATTGATTCACATCATCCTGTCAACCTTAATGATCACCAGTTGTATCTGATCTGTCTCTGTCTGTCTTCCAGGCTGGGCTCCCATCTCAGTCCATCGGGGACAGAGTGTTACATCACGTCAGACATGTTTTACGTGGAAGTCCATTTGGACACCAGTGGACAGCTGGTGGATGTCAAGGTGGCTCATCATGGAGAGAACCCTGCGGTCAGTACCACTAAAGCCCCATTTATACACTGAAAATAGCAGCTCTACAAGCTCACAGCGCGTATTGAATTCCACCCATGTTTATTGTTATCGATGGATTATATGAAGCGATGTGTTTTCACTCATTATTCCTCGTTTTTTTCCCGGAAACAACATATTTGTTTGCATAGTGTAGATTGTAGAAGATTAAAATTATTCCCCTTTTTGTTTTTGTTACTCACAGAGCTGTCCCGAGCTGATCCAGCACCTGACGTGAGTAAAACACAATGCACACAGCACAATACCAGTTTGACCTTTAGTCTCGCCCCCCAGGCGTGCACTGGCCTATGACTGGCATATTGCTATGATATGATCCCTGATTTACTGTCATCCCTGATAATGTCATAGTGATGTCACGAGACCTGGGCACAATATATGGGGGCTTTCCCCATGTATAGGGATTTTACTATCATCCCTGATGAGGTCATAGTGATGATCACAAGGCCTGGGCACAATATATGACGTGACGTGACGACTGAATACATTTTGTATTATACATTTAGGGTGAAATTGCTGAGAAATATTTTGGACAGTAGTCATCTTTATCTTCTGCCTCTTCAGGGAGAAGAGTTTTGAAGAGTTCTCCAAACACCTGAAGGGACTGGTCAATCTGTACAAACTTCCTGGGGACAAGTAAGTATATTGTGCAACAGTTAATCAATTATTAGACATAATCTATAACTGATAACTAAATAAAATTATCAATTAATAATCAATCTCTTTTTGGGCATGTCATATGAAATTCTTTTAAATAAATAGTGAAAACAGCTTTATTTTTGCACAGCACCCAAAAAGACAATACAACTAAGATATTTATTTAAATGGTTAAAGATTTAATGAGGAGGTTGGTTACAGAACAGTGCATGCCGCCAAGTACAATTCTGCAGAATCATGCAGTTTAATGCTTCATTCTCTTGATAATTTAGAATGGCTGACGTGTTGCATGGGTTGGGCACTGGATATGGACTGGGACTTGCACTTTTGTTTCATCACTTCAGCGCACTTATTGATACAGGCTTCTGGTTATCAGAGCCAGAGCATTTCTCCAACAATAAAATCCAATATAGAAACTGAAGCTTGATAAGGGAGAGATCAAGAGATGTTGGCTTTCTCACACAGGAGGAAAATGGGTTACATCTTAAAAATAGGAAAATCTATTATGCCCCAAATTGATTGCATAAGTCTGTTGATCAATCAAAGTGATTGATTGCACTGACCTTTGACATCGACCAATAATAGAAAGTTCAGTAATTGGAATTGTATCTGAGGGTAGATACCCTCACAAAAACATGCAGTAATCCTGGTCTCTAAACTGCCTCCCCCTGGCCAGCCGGGGCGCCTGATGGAGGGGAAAGGAACTGGTTGGAATAACGTGTTCCTTCCACGCGCTACGTCCAACCAGGGAAATTCCCCCCTGTCAAGTGTAAAGGAGCAACTTGGACACTCAGGCATGAAGGGAGCATGAGTTAAGTCCGTTGCTCTCCCCAGGTTGGCGGAGGGTGTGTAGAGCCCAGGATCACAGTAGATGATTGGCACAGGGGTGAAAAATGGGTTACAAAATCGTGGGATAAAAAATATATTAGAAAAAAAAAAGGAATTGTATCTGCAATGAAACGCTGGTATTGATTCAAATGATACTCGGGAAGAATACGAATACCTGTAGTGTAACATTATTATCCCCCCCAATGTGTGATTCTCTTGCTGTCATTGTGTGTTCCAGTAAGCTAAAAACCAAGATGTATCTTGCACTGCAGTCCCTGGAACTGGACCTCACCAAGATGATGCACATGTTCAGGTCAGTTCATTAACCCAGTGTTTCCCAACCTGTGTCCGAGCCTGGGGTTGGGGGCAAAGATCACAGAGGCCTTGTTTGATGCATTGTGAACTTGTGATTTGCTAGTATTCATCGTATGAGAACTATACAGGGCATAAGTTGTTAACATGTCTGAAAAGTGTGTGTGTGTGCGCTCGCTCGCTCATGCGTGTCACACATGTAGCTGGTCTCAGCTTTTTTCAGATGTAAGAAGGGGGTGCTCCAAGGGTTGGAAACATTTGGCAAGCCGGAAAAGCAGATATAAAAGCTCATAACGGCATTGCGACACGTTGGAAATTGATATTTTTGGCTGAGAGATTTGGTGTATAGGGGAAAAGTAGGGGACCCGTTATAGAGCCCTTAGCCATGGTCAAGGAAATGAATAAGGTGTAAGTGGTTACACCTCAACATAATCCTCTCCCTCAAGAAGGGCCCGCAAATATATCAAGTTATTAAATGGCTTGGTTGAATGCTTGATTCTGATTGGTCAATCGCTTAATTCAGTGGTGAGTTATCTCATCATAATGACCACTCCGCTCTATAACAGACCTCTGCCTATTCAAGCCCTCTGAGCACCGGCTGCGCCCCGCTTGATTTACTGCTGTTTCCAACATGACAGCCATGTAAACACACACACACTAGTGACACACAATGTCATTTACAGCTAAACATTGCTCTCAAAAATGTTTTTGAAAACATTTGAGTGAGAAATAGACGAAGCAGGACCCGAAAATGGATTCTATTTGATCAACTCACTTCCTTGTTTTCCGACAGTGCTCCAGCCCGGCAGCTGGCCAAACGCAGCCAGCGTGAACTTATGGAATACTTTTTTTGTTGTGTTTTGGGTCAATGTATTAATTTATGTTAGGTAGCCATGTAATAAGCGGGATAATATCTTGCTAGGTGGTCATTGTCGGGATATAATTCACCTTCAGGGAGTTTTACTTAACTTTTCCCCTAACCTGTGTTCAGAAATCAGAAGACAAAAATGAACGTCAATGTTATATTATATATTTGTCTTTATTTAGACATTTAAAATAAAAATTCATGCTTCAAAGTTCCTAAAAATGCCACAGACAAAGAACATAAGATTTATGATGTATTTTTGTATTACATTGTATTTGTGAATGGCCATAACGAGTAACGACCCTATGTACTGAGTTCAAATCCGTGAATAACATCTGTTATTTTTGTGAATTGTGGGATGCTAGGGTTCAAGTGGTTAAATGTAATTCTGAGTAGCATTAAAATGTCGTTATTCTAACTTGCCTAAACCTGCAGGTTGATAAGTTTAATTCAACTCCTCATCTCCTCAGCATAACCTCTTAATTCAAGTCTTTTCCTGTGCTTTCCAGGTTAGCAACCAACGCTAACACGGTGGAGACCATTCTCCACGGCAGTGTGGGCCTGCTGGCGCCCCGCAGCGGCGGCCATCTTGTTTCTCTGCAGTGTTACGTGTCTCCGTACGATGTTTTTGAAGAGACAGGCACGCAGCTTAACTTCACAGACACTAATGGTGACTGCATGATTTATGTGATATTTGCATGTATAGGTCTTGGTGATATGGACAAAATAAAAAAAGATCTTTGAACAAATACCTAACGATATTTGTGGGGATGTTTAACCATTTTAACCCTGGATATTTGAAAATAGCCGATCTACAAGCTCTCAACACGTCGCATTGCACGTTGTGAGTTCTAGAAGATAACTGCTATTTAAAAAAGATCTTGGATAAATGTGTGCTTTGTTTTTATATATATTGTATATTTTTATACAATTGGCAGTCCCTGTTACAAAGTATTTTGAAATGAGGTTCTGCCACTCAGCAGCCTAATTTGGGGATCCTTGACATGAAAATGTTTGAGAACTCCTGGACTAGACTATGAGATTTCTGATAAATAATCAGCAATTATTATAACTAAATGAGTCTATAAACTTTATAGAAGAGCTCGAACAGTCAGGGTAAACATTAAATCGCTTTACTATAATGCAGTCTTTAAAACCAAGAAAACACTTATAAATATTATTGGTATATTGGCCAGCCCTGTTTCATGGTGTTGGCAGTTCCTGTAAACAAAACCTAACCACTTGTCTTATCTGTTCATTTTTATAGGTTGAATTTGTCTTATATTTAATTTTAATTGTATCAAAACGGTCTTAACCACCTATATACTTCATTAACCAGGGTCCCCCAGGGATCTGTATTTGGCCCCTTACTTTTTTTACACCAAAACTTGCTTATTTTTTCTCTCCAAATATTCCCCTATTACACCAAGCCTAGAACAGGGATGCTAGGGTTCATATGGTTAAATGATCAACATTACACACAGCATATCTGCTCATCTCCATGCCCCTACACAGACTGCTGGAGAACACATTACACACAGCATATCTGCTCATCTCCATGCCCCTACACAGACTGCTGGAGAACACATTACACACAGCATATCTGCTCCTCTCCATGCCCCTACACAGACTGCTGGAGAACACATTACACACAGCATATCTGCTCCTCTCCATGCCCCTACACAGACTGCTGGAGAACACATTTCACACAGCATATCTGCTCATCTCCATGCCCCTACACAGACTGCTGGAGAACACATTACACACAGCATATCTGCTCATCTCCATGCCCCTACACAGACTGCTGGAGAACACATTACACACAGCATATCTGCTCCTCTCCATGCCCCTACACAGACTGCTGGAGAACACATTACACACAGCATATCTGCTCCTCTCCATGCCCCTACACAGACTGCTGGAGAACACATTACACACAGCATATCTGCTCCTCTCCATGCCCCTACACAGACTGCTGGAGAACACATTACACACAGCATATCTGCTCCTCTCCATGCCCCTACACAGACTGCTGGAGAACACATTACACACAGCATATCTGCTCCTCTCCATGCCCCTACACAGACTGCTGGAGAACACATTACACACAGCATATCTGCTCCTCTCCATGCCCCTACACAGACTGCTGGAGAACACATGAAGCTGCTTTGCAGTAATAGCCTATCTATTAGAGTAAATCTGTATTATTCCCCAAGGGCCATTTCTTCTTCCTGGTCAGCGTTTCTTTTCCCTGCAATGGCACTTCAGAATGCAAATTACCGTGACTAAAGACTTCTTAGGCACACATCCTTGCATAATTTGGAACAGTTATGTCCTGGAAACATAAATTCCATAAAGCGTGAGAACCTTGCAGAAGCCTTCATGTTGCCTCTCTTTCTATGCCCCATCATGTGTTTTATTGCACCATTATTTCCCAAACAATGGGTTGGGCCTATTTCTGGGTCATGGACACATTTTTATAGGACCCATATTTCCTACATAAAAAATGAAAATAATTCAAGATTTTCCAAATAGAAAACGATGATGAATCTGAAACATTTTCAAAATAATTTCCCCAAAAAACGCACACAAAAAAAATGGTAATAGCAGATCTACAAGCTTGCATCGGGAGCTAATCCTGAGCTTGGAAGTTGTGTATTTTCACTAAATGCGGTTTAAGTGGTTCATTAATAATGTATTTTTGTAAGTTTGGGTCCACAGAAGACAGAAAAATAATTATTTTAGGTCTTGAGCTGAAAAAGAATTCCTGTTAAATTGGTCCTGTTGTGTTTGCCCCCTCCCAGTGCCCCGGTCACTGGGCATCAGCGTGTCTGTGTCGGTGGAGGGAACCTCCTCGGTGTTCAAGCTGCCCATCGCTCCGCTCATCACTGGCTCCCATCCGGTCGACAACAAAGGGTAAGACAATCCCAACGCACCCCCTTCACTTCTCTCCTGCACTGGAACGTGCAATAGCAATTCTCTCTCTCTCTCTCTCTCTCTCTCTCTCTCTCTCTCTCTCTCTCTCTCTCTCTAATAAAATAAATATAATCCACGGTTTGTTTGTCTGGAGAATGGAGATCCAACACTATGTCATATTATCAAAGTATAAGTAAAGAGCTGGTCATTGTGCTGCAGAGTGAGAAGCTGCTCCGCTCTGCTAATTGATCCGACCTATATATATTTGCGCAACTGACTGGCATGAGGTAGCCTAGTAATTACGGTATACTTATTTGGCAGCACCTGCAATTCAGTAACCTATACACATTTCAAAAGGCTTTCATATGCTATTAATATTTTTTCTAATAAGGTTTGTCCTTAGAAATGTGATCATTTTTGTATAGTTTTGGATATTAACAAATTAATTTTTAAAGCACAGGGCCTCGCATTTCTCCCAGGCAGCTATGATTGCGAGCCATGCGTGCGCCTCACAGCAAGCACTCGTCTCGCTGCTCTGCTGTCATAAAGCCTCGATTAAACTACGCTTTATTTCAGTTAATGTTACGGCAAGAGGAGAAGAAATAAAATCCGTTAGTTACTTAGTTTACACTTGACAGCGTGTGTTGTTTTGAATGGTAGCCAAACTGTTACTTTAATTAAGTTTTTTTTGTTTTTTGTTCCATAGAGAGCCTAGAGGGTTTGATTGATTTAAGAGTTCATTCATGTTACGATCGGGTGGTGTTTTTTTGGTGTTTTCACATCTTCAGTTTCAATCTGAAGAGAAGCAAAATGCCTTTCGTTTACAAGGTCTGGATTATACATTTTTTTATTTGAGAGGTAATGCCTGTGTCAGGCAGTTTTATTTAATGTTGACTTGAATACGGTCGGATGTTTTATTGTAAGCCTAATTATTTGTGCGTCACTGCTTTCATGAAAGCTGCTACAATTGGGCGAAAGCAACAGTTGTTGCTTATCGTTTAAAATAAATGACACCAATCCAAGCATGCGTTTCTCTCTGCTATATCGTTGTTTAAGCCAAATTAATTGTGAGTCACTGCTCATCACGCATCGCACCCCCCCCCCGTTGGGTTTCGAAGCGTCGACGATCGAAACAAATTCAAATCCAACCCTGCCTCGGGTATGGGCACTGATGATGCGGAGGAGAGAACACGCCCCCAGCGGGAATTGAACCCAGGACCTTCTAGCTGTGAGGCGACAGCACTAATGACTGTGCCACCGTGCCCCCTTTATTACTATACTTGCAGGGGCTAATTGCCCCCTCAAGTATAGTAGAATTTGAGAAACCATCATTGTGAGAGTTGAATTTGGAAAATATTCAGTTTGTGTTTAGGGTTCGTATTAGGCATTTAGAGATGGAGTTATAGAGTTATGCCTGATTTCTTTTTTTATGCGTTGTTGTCGCTCACCGAAAATAAGAGATCTACAAGCACACAACGTGTGACGTGTTCAGCCTTGTTCGGCTCCAGGGTTGGGGTACCTGTACAGTAAGACAAACATGTGTGTGTTTCAGGACGCCCTCCTTTTCCTCAGTGACCAACTCCAACTGTGTGGACCTGCCGGCCTGCTTCTTCCTGAAGATGAACCGACCCATGCCTTTCTCTCTGTCATTTATACAGAGAATGGGCTCTGCTACTGGTGGGTTGTACCACTTAAACCACTGGTTCTCAACGTCTGGTCCGAGGATCACCTTACGGGTCCATTGGTTTCCATCTGTACACTCTCGGAGTTAGACATGTTCATTTGGACAACCTGGTGGTCCCCAGACCCGAACGTTGAGAAACAAGTTACTTAAATCCTATAGACTTTGTTCCATGTACAATAGCGATATAGGTATATGAAATTATTATTAGACCTTTAGACCCTCGGGCCACAGTGGCTCAGGAGGTAGAGCGGCCGCTTGGGAAACGGAAGGCTCCCAGTTCGATCCCCGGCTCCACCTGGGTTAGTGTAGAAGTGTCCTTGAGCAAGACACTGAACTCCTAATTGCTTCCGATGAGCAGGTTGGTGCCTTGCATGGTTCCCTCTGCCGTCGGTGTGTGAATGGGCAAAGCTTTGGATAAAGGTGCTAGATAATAATAATAACTTGAATTTATATAGCGCCTTTCAAGAAACCCAAGGACGCTTTACAAAACAAACAGATTAGTTGCCAAAAGATAAGTGCACCATTTACTATTTTACCTTTATTTATGGAGGTAAAACCTCTCATTCGTGGGAGCCCTGTCCAGAATAGCAGCTATAAAAGTGAAAAGCAAACATTAAAAGACACAAACTACAGTTAATTCATCTAGCTTCATCTTGCTACACAAGTACACATTAAACAAAGCAATATATCACTGTGGGTCACTGTCATAATGGCAACATTAAGTTTTTCGCAGTGGTTTTAGTATTGTGAGATTGATAAATGGTAAAGATTCTTCTATGCATTTCAGGATGGAATTTTGTGATTCTTTGGATGAAGTCTTTGCTCATGTGTGTGTTCTCTGTCCATCTCTCCTTGATGTGTGTGTGTGTGTGTGTTCTCTGTCCATCTCTCCTTGATGTGTCTGTTCTCTGTCCATCTCTCCTTGATGTGTGTGTGTTCTCTGTCCATCTCTCCTTGATGTGCGTGTGTTCTCTGTCCATCTCTCCTTGATGTGTGTGTGTTCTCTGTCCATCTCTCCTTGATGTGTGTGTGTTCTCTGTCCATCTCTCCTTGATGTGTGTGTGTTCTCTGTCCATCTCTCCTTGATGTGTGTGTGTTCTCTGTCCATCTCTCCTTGATGTGTGTGTGTTCTCTGTCCATCTCTCCTTGATGTGTGTGTGTTCTCTGTCCATCTCTCCTTGATGTGTGTGTGTGTGTGTGTGTGTGTTCTCTGTCCATCTCTCCTTGCAGGCATCCCAGTGTTTGACAGCTCCCCCACTCTGGCTCCTCTATACCAGCTTATTGTTCACAGCCAACGGCAGCTTCTGGAGGAAGGCAGTCCTCCTCCACCTCCATCACACAACATGCACTTCTACTCTGTAAGAAAACACGCACGCGCACACACTGTCTGGTTTTGAAGCTCACATACATTTATACAGTAGCTGACCGATATATCGGTCACTGACCAGCTGAACGATATATCGGTCAGCTTATGACTTAAACATATCTATATATTTGACTTTTCTATTTGACTTTGGTATCAGCAATTGTGCAGCAGACAGTTTTTACCTTTTTATATTAAAAAAAGAAATATATCTTCAAACAGACTTCAGTTTTGTTCACATTGTTCTCTCTCCCTCTCGCCTCCTCCTCAGTCACTGCCAGACCAGCAGCACTGCTACTTCCTGAACGGAGACGCACCGGTGCAGGACGGACGCTCCCTGCAGGGGGCGCTGGTGACCAGGATCCCCTTCCGCCACCCGGCCCAGGTGCCTGCACTGCTCGACATCATCCGCCACCAAGCGGCCTACAACACCCTGATCGGCAGCTGTGTCAAGCACACATCCATCAAAGAGGGTAAGGTAGTGGATGGCCGGTCGGGTGAATGAGAAAATGCCACTGGTTCCACTCAACAAGCCTGCTTTAATGGAGTCTTCAATGTCACTCTATCAATGTCACTGTATCAATGTCATTGTATCAATGTCATTTTGAGAAAAGCGGAATTTGCAGAGACTGCAGGAGGAGTTTTCTTGTTGATGCTAACCAGATGTCCTGTGTGACCAGCTTTTGTTAGAAATAGTATGTAGAAATGGTAGTTATGTAATAGCTTCTGAAGGTAGCAGATCCACAAGCTCACAACACATTGCAGTGTGACACATTGTGAGCATGGTGATCTGCTATTTCTTTTCAAGTTATGCATTTAAAAAAATGCATTAAATGTTGTTCTTCTGAGAAAGTAAGAAATAATAGGACTATAGTCACTCACTCACTGACAAGAGTCCAGTTGTTGATGAAGGAATATGTGCCTGTTCCTCCAGACCATGCAGGTCTGCTGCAGTTCGAGGTGTGTCCTCTGACCGACTCCAGCTTCAGTGTGTCTTTCCAACACCCCGTCAACGAATCCCTTGTCTGTGGTGAGCACCCTCACTACACTACATGAACTCTTTTTCTTTAAAACATATGAAGTTAAGTTAATAGACAATTCAACTGTTTTTGTACTGTTGAATTGATTACTGTAACTTGTGATGCTAACAGCCCTCTCCTCTACCTACTGTCTGTTTCTGCAGTGGTGATGGAGGTGATTGACTCCAGACAAGTGGCCTGCAAGCTGTACAAAGGCCTTTCGGACGCTCTGATTTGCACTGACGACTTCATCACTAAAGTGGTTCAGAGGTGGATCCGTCTTTTCTCTGCCTTCTAATTTTGTGATTATTATTATGTTATACAGCAACAACATTGCTAATTGTGTCCTTGTTTCCTCAGGTGTATGTCCATTCCTGTGACCATGCGAGCCATCCGGAGGAAAGCGGAGACCATCCAGGCAGACACGCCGGCTCTCTCCCTGATCGCTGAAACCGTGGAGATCATGGTGAAGAATAACCTGCCGCCCTCTGGGAGTCCTAGCTACAACATGGCCGCAGGTGACGGCACTAACCCCATGGGCTTGCCTGGGCTCACTGGGTCCAACACCCCTACTGGAGGAGGGGCCCCCGGGGGTCCCAACTTTCCGGGCCCCATCAGCTCTTTGTATGGGGCCCGTGGGCAAGCACAAGGTGGAGAGTGCCAGGGAGGGGCGACCGGCCCGGGAGCATCGCAACAACAGCAGCAACAGCAGCAGCAACAACAAGGTCAGGGTCACACTGACGATTACAGCAAAGTCACCCAGAATCCCATCCTCACCAGTCTGCTGCAGATAACCGGAAGCGTAGGTTCAAGCCCCAGCTCCCAGAATGCACCGCCGCAACCCCACCAGACCCCACCGCCAACCTCTTCGCCTGCCAGCAACACCAAAAACCATCCCATGTTGATGAATCTGCTGAAAGACAACCCCACGCAAGACTTTGCCGCGTTGTACGGCTCCAGTCCGCGGGAGAGGCAGAATTCGTCATCTGGCTCTCCGCGCACCGAGAGCATGGGTGGCAGTTGCTCTGGTTCAGGATCGAAGGGGAAGAAAAAACGGCCAAAGATGCCTGGTGGTCCTGGGTCAGCGGGTGGTGGGATGGGCATGAAAGGTCAGCAGTCATCCTCCATGCAGCACCACCACCAACACCAGGCCACGCACGAGGACGACTTCCACCGCGAGCTCTTCTCAATGGACGTCGACGCCTCCCAAAACCCCATCTTTGATGTAAATCTCCCCGGTGACGGCTTGGACACACCCCATAGCATCACCCCGGCGCCCAGCCAGTGCGGAACTCCACCCTCCGGCCCCGGCGTGTCTTACCACGCACAGGCACACGTCCAGTCCCAACAGCAGCAGCAGCAGGCGGCCCTGCCGCCTCGAATGGTGCGCCTCTCCAGCTCCGACAGCATCGGTGCCGACATCACAGAGATCCTGTCGGATCTGCCGGAGCAGACGGGCAAGGGCAGCGGCGGAGGCCCAGGACAGCACCACATGGGCAGCGGTGGAGAGGACGGAGGCCCCCTCGGCACCCCCAACCGTGACTCCTCCAGCTCCGGCCAGGGCAGCGCCGTGTTCGACTCGGCAGACATCTTCAACCCAAACAGCAACGAGAACCCCTTCACGGACGCCGCCGACCTCATTGCCGAGGCGGCCGCCACCGCCGCCACACCCACCAGTGACTCCTCGTCCAACAACTTCTTTCCCGACGCTGCCGACTTCAACCCTGACCTGCTGACCTCGGGCCACGGCTTCTCCCAGGGCTACTTCGATAACAGCTCGCCAAGCGCCGACGGAGACATGGACCTGGTCAAGGGCTTCGGCGGCAGCAGCCAGCAGAACACCCCGGCAGGAACGCCCCAAAACCCCACGCAGCATGGACAGAGCACCCCGGATCCTTCGCTTAAAGACTTTGACATGGGCATGGTTTTTGGAGGTAATAGTGGTGGGGGTAAGCCACTTTTAGGGCAGGCTCCAGACTTGGGAGACACTCACTCATCTCATGGAGGTGGCGCGCAGAGCCCACTCATGATGGGCCTGGGGGGGATGGGAGGTGAATTCAAAAGCGCAGAAGCCAAATTGAAACAGCAGCAACAGAGCCTCATGAGGCCGAAGGACGACAACGGTGGCAGCAGTGGGAGTGGCTCGGGCATGGGGATGGGTGGAGCCATGTCGACGGAGGGAAAGCAGGTGAAGCGCAGCAGGACGCCCTCTAGTGAGGGAAAGTCCAAAGACAAGCCCCCTAAACGCAAGAAGCTCGACCCCGATGGCAAGTCGCCATCTCACAGCTCAGGGGGGCGAGCGTACACCCCTCCCAGTGGCGGCTCGGGGTCCGGAGGAAGCATGAGTGGAGGAGGCTCCAAGTCTCCCGGTAGCGCCTCAGGACGCTCCCAAACCCCTCCGGGAGGCGCCACACCTCCCATCCCCAAGATCACCATCCAGATCCCCAAAGGCATTTCAGGTGGGAAAACCTCCTCCCATGGCGGCTACACCTCCAGTAGTTCTGCCACCAGCGGCACAGGAAGCTCAGGAAGCAACAGTGGCGGCAAGAGCCACCATTCACACTCCTCCTCTTCCTCAGGGAAGATCAAGACCAAGGAGGGCTCCATGACCCCGGGCAACAGCTCCAAACCAGGTGGCGTGGGACCCTCCCAGTCTAAAGGCTCCTCTCAGGGAATGGGGGTAGGTAAACCAGGCTCTTCCCCCATCACCAAACATGGGATGTCGGGGCCGGGAGGAGGCGGAAACAAGATGAAGCCTCAGGGTGGCAAGCCGCCCGGGTCTCTCATGAACCCAAACATGAAGCCCAACATCTCCCCCTCACACTCCCGCATGGGCAGCTCCGGTGACAAGCTCTCCTCCCCCATGAAGATGCAGCCGGTTCCAGGCACTCCGCCCTCCTCCAAGGCCAAGTCTCCTATGGGATCGGGAGGCGGGAGCTCGGGCGGGTCCAAGTCCGGTGGAGGGATGGGTCCTCAGAAGCCAACGGGAGGAGGAGGTTCCTCCTCTGGCTCTTCATCGTCCACGTCTTCCTCCGGCTCCATGAGCTTCTCTGGAGGAGGCTCCCAGTCTCAGTATGGAGGTGGTGGTGGGGGGGGAGGAGGCGGTGGGAGCAGCGGCGGGGGGGGAGGTGGAGGTGGTGGAGGAGGAGCAGGAGGAGCAGGAGGAGCAGGAGGAGCAGGAGGAGGAGGAGGAGGAGGAGGAAACAGCGGAGGAGGGGGTGGAGGTGGGAGCAGTGGAGCCGGTGGTCAGAACAACGCCAACAATCCCAATGCCAAAGGGAAATCTCCGAGCCGCAACAAGAAGCCCTCCCTGACGGCGGTCATAGACAAGCTGAAGAGTGTGGGAGGCGGAGGGGTAGGGGAGGATGGCTGCGAGGTCGGCCCCCCTGCAAGCGGGCCCACTGGAGGCGGGCCTGGACCCGGTCCCGGTCCTGGGAACGTACCTGGCAGTGGTCCCTCCAACATGGGTCCATCGAAACATGGCATGTCTTCCCAAGGCGGGGACTACAAGAGGGAAAAGCCAGACAAAGAGGCCAAAGCCAAAGTGTCTGTTTCGGGGGGCAGCGGTGGCGACAAGAAACTCATGGACCCCAAAGCGGTGGGGGTGAGCGGAACCGGACTGGCCAAAATCATCATAAGCAAGCCGGACGGCGGCTCGCCCACCATCAAGGCCAAAGTCACCCTGCAGAAAGCTGTGGACGGTTCTGGCGACTCCATGCGGCCCCAGATCTCTAGCCTCAAGGCCTCTCCACTTTTCAGCGGCTCCACCCCCAAACACGACCGCTCGTCCCCCAGCCACAGCCGCTCGCCGGGCTACACGCCACTCAACCACGACAGCGAGAGCGAGTCAGGCAGCAGCTCGGTGGCCGAGAAGTCCCACCAGAATAGCCCGAGCTCGGACGACGACCAGAGCATGAGGCCACTCCCCCCGCAGGACTACATGAGCTCCCTCCCGCTCAGCTCGGGAGAGAAGCACAAGAAACACAAGAAGGAGAAGAAGAAGCAGAAAGAAAGGGAACGAGAGAGGGACAGGGACAGAGAGAGGGACAGGGACAAGGAAAAGAAGAAGTCGTCCATGTCCATGGGGCCTTCCTCCCATCCCATGAAGACGGACAGCTGGTCACGGTCACCCATCTCGGCTTCAGATTCGTCCCTGTCCATGATGGCTTCGGAGCGCCCTTCGCGACCCAGTCCGGTCTACATGAGAAATGAGGATGATGACCTCATGGACTCTGCCCTCACAGGGAACATTTAATGCTTTGACAGAGACTCTTGCTTGAATCTCACCCATCTTTTTAACCCCTTTTTTCTTTTTTTTTAAGATGCATGCCATTTCACATTGAACTGGGACGCTGAATATTTATTCATTTCAAGCCACTTGACTGTGGAACATCGAATGAACACTGACAAGACATGTTAAGTCAATGCTGTATTTTAAAATGGTTTCAGTATCATCCCCATTTTATTAACATGATTTTAGTTTATTTAAAAAAAAAACATTTTAGTCGCCTGAGATATGAAAATGTCGTTATGATCGATTGTGGTGTTGCTCATTATATGTTTCTTTTCACTTTTTAATACATTTACTTTGGTGTTCCCAATATGTCATTGTTGTCACACAGTATGTCTAAAGAAATGATGTTCAACCAGAATGCCATTATACTTTTAAGATAAAGACCTATTACATTTAAAATGGATTTTAAAAAAAGGATTTAAATTGCCTTGTTTTTCAGACAACTGGAACTTTTTAGATTTTGATACCTTTTAAGCTGTCATTGTGCCGGTTAATGTAAATTAAAAAAAAAAAAGTTTTGTTTTTAGGGGAAAACACATTTACCCTTATTTTTTCTTAACTGTAAAGGATTTGGAAGCTTGAAATAAAATATTTCAATGCCGGAAGGTTGTTGTGCCATCTTTGTTTGTGTAAGTGGGCAGAGATGCATCTGACTAGCTGGCTCAGCAGTCTTAATTTGTAGTTTACAGATTAAATTGCACAAATGGAATTAAAAGTGGTTCAAATCAGACACAAGTTAAGAACACTTCTAATTTAAAGCTGTTGCTTTGATATTACTAGGGAGGACAATTCATGTTCCTTTGGGAATTGCATTATATTTATTTTCTCAAACAATACTTGACTGACAGAGAAAATGGATACAACATTATTGGCTCAGGAGCTTTAAGCTTTTTTTTGGAAATGGTGAATTGAAACACCAGTGGTTAGCTGATTATGTTGATAGACTTAGTTATTGATCTGTGTGAGGAAATTCTGATATTGTAGCAGATATATTACATTGAAGCATAAAATGCATGTAAGAGTAGAGGGAGAAGAATTAATCACAATAATATAAAAAGGGATACCTATGGTTGTAAATTAACCTAATATGGTTAGTTTTCCACATATCCTTGGTGACTACATTTGGGGAATTTTCATAGTGACCAATTTTACAATAAACCACTGTAGTTTCATAAAATCTATGTTGTGGTTCTGCAGCTGCCCCAATCCACTTGAAACCAATGTTTGTTTATATAGAACTACTTTGAAGTGATATGTGATGAATATTATTTTTCCAAAGGTTACACAATTTTCATAATTGACACAAAACATTCTCCCAAAAAGTTGCTAGGAATCCATGCTAATAGAAACTGCAGGCTTTCTAGCCCTGAAAAGTTGCAATGCGGAAATGGAAGCTGTCGTTCTCACGATTATACAAATCGAAACATTTTTGTAAAAGAAAATCTGCCTAACGATATGTCACTGGTGGACGGGTTTCTGAACTGCCCATCACCCTCCTATGGGACACAGATTGAGTAGAAAAAATTGTGTCATTTTATCATGATTATTAGTGTGGACCTATTATCTGAAGATAGGTTGAAAAGTGTTGATGTGGTCCTTTAATCATATTAGTCGGCAGTTGCAGAATTTAAACAGCAGATGGCAGCAGTGAATTGACTAACCTTATGTCATTGATGGGTTATTTACAACTGCATCCCGGGCAGGTTCTGATAATGGTTAAGCCTGTTTTGTTTTATTAACAGCAATAGCGAAGGTCTTCCTCGTAGCCCACCAGGGACAGAGCCGTGTGGATATTTTGCTCTCCAACCGATGAGGCGGGAGAGAAAATGAAAGAAAGAAAAGAGAGGCAAGAAAAGAGGCGAAGAAGATGACATGATGAGAATACTGCCGTTATCAATGACTGACTCATTAGTATTAGCGGCAACACCTGTGAAGTAAGTAGGGAAGGGGCCCAAGTTCTTTCCAAAATGGTGTGTGCATAGAGCCCATTGGCAAAAGGCTTTGGGAAACAATGCTCCAAAATAGACTCTATAGCAGAGCAGCTCTGTACCACCAAGATGGCCAACAAGGGAAATCAAAGGGTGCGCTCTTAGGTCACCCAAAGGGAAAGTTTCTGATAGTAATTTCTCCCCGACCCCATTATGTTCCGTTATGTGTGCTTAGAGATGTTATTAATAATTTTAATTATTAATTATAATATGTCCTTCATTTTTTGGTGAGCGGCCGGGAACATAGGGGTACAACAACTTCTCAGTCAGCATCTTTGCTGCCATTTTTTGAAGGAGCAGCACACCAAACCTAAGGATGTGGATGCCTGTGAGTACTATACTGTACCATGTCAAGAAAATATGCTAATTTGTTTATTTAATACTCTAAAGGTCTAGGCAAAATTCTAGGCATTCATGGCATCTAGCTAATACAGTCAAATCTTTTAGTAGCTATACAGAGATCTGACTTTTTGTTTGAGGCCCCCCAAAAACCTTGGGCTGGCCTGTATGCTTTTGATTCATTTACGTGTATATGGTTGTGTAGTTTATCTGTTCACGTACACACATGGCTTTGCAGTCGATCCTTTTTTCTGAAATGTGTGTGAACTGGGATGACCACATTTCTGGTTAACTTAATTGGTCAAACATTTTTGGTAGGCTGCCTACCATGGCACACCACCGTCCACAGTACCAAAAATGTAATTGATTGGTCACTTAATTTGAGCCTAAAGTTCAAGGGAAGGGAACTTTAAAAAGTCAAAACCCAATCATGATCACTGTCTAGTCTGGGGGGGAAGCATGACTGGCCCGAGTTAACCTGTGTTGTTAGTTTTGTTTAATATGTATCTGTTGCTTCATCTCATCTGTGACTCATCAATTTATTCGCCAGGCTGGGTAAGTAATTGTTTGGCCTGGTAGCTGTCAATTTGAATTAATCTCTTGCAGTGTGGGGGTTTGATGATGTTAACTCATATAGGCCCCCAATCCCCACTTCAGCTGACATACATTGCAAATCTGGTGTCTCAAAAACTGAACTAAGCAGCATCATAATAGTCTATTGTTGAAATGTCCATTCTGTTTGGTTTATGTAGGTGTAGGGCAAACTAAGCAACAGAGCAGTCATTTGTGCTCAGACATTATGTAAATGCAGACAAATGAAACAATGGTGTCACGGTCTGTCTGTCCACAGAACGTGTCCCCACCATGGCCACTCCCTCATTCATTTGCAGATTTCCACCACACTGCAGTCCCATTTACACACCTGTGTCCAACTCCCTCGTCAGCCAACCTGTGAACACTTTGCCAATCAACCTGCTTCCTATATGACTGCACTCTGCAAACTCTCATTGTCAGTTCATATAACCTGGTTGTTATTGATGTCCTGCTTGCTCCTGTTTTGACTGCTATGTTATTCTCGATTGCCTGATTCCTACCTGCATCTTCAGTGTAAGATATCTGCCTGATTCTTTATTAAATACTTTAATTCTACTCGTGTTTGTTGTGACTCTGCACTTGTGTTCAATCACTCTGTCTGCATCCTGATAGTATGAACTGACCACTAATATGAACTCAGCAGAGTTACAACTATTCAAGAGGAAGGTGGGGGAATTTGAAAATGTTGTGGATCATCTCGTGGCCTAGTCTCCCCCTAACCTGCATGCTAAACTTAAGGAGGAGAGTTCAATTATGCTGCAGCAGTGGTTCAAAGAGAGGCTATGGGCTCAGTAAATGAAAAACATCCACAATTTAATATTATTACTGGTGTTTACCATTCAAAATGGCTACTGTAAAAAGTATACATTGTTTGGAAATGGTCTCTTCCGGATTGTCCTGAGCTGATGGATAAAACATTATTGCTATTGTTTTTTTTAACTGGACCTTGTGTAAATATCAGTTATCAATCTATTGCCATTTATCTCTAACAATGCACCTTATGTAGGCTATATAGTATTCCCACTCATACTAGGAATATTTGACACTTTGAACTCCTGTTCAACCTGTTTTCTTTCACCTGTAATACTGTGATGATGTGCCAATAAAGTTGAGTTGAAGTTGAACTTTATTGTTATAAAAAAAGATCTTACGATTTTGTAGACTATTGCATATACGCGTGATAAATCTGAGAACAAAAAGTAACGCACACTTCATCTGTCTAGGTTGTCGTCCCACGCCTGGACGAGCCCTGCAGTGGCATTTCGAGTCATCTCAATCCTCCATGCATCGGAGTAGCTCTCGCCAGTACTTTCTTCTGTGCAGCTCTCTTTGGTACGTGTGGTGTGGGACGCCCCATGATCGATGCCCGTGTCCACGGACCAAGCTGTCCAGGTAATTGCACAGATGGTGTTAAATCTAGCGATACATTATTTTGCTAGTTCATATACACAGTAAAACCTCTAGAGTATTAATTTTACTCTTGAGAGTTAAATGAACACTATGGTCCATTTTCACAACACAGATTTGACAATTTAGTTGCCAAGATAATAAAAGCATTGACCAAGTTTCTACACTCATAAATGAACACTCCAGATTTTACTGTGAGTTGGCAAGGCAAATGCAGTCACACAAAAATGAAACATTGGAAACATTTGCGAAAGAACCACTGTCACAATATCCATTTCACCATTCCTGCATGCCACCAGAACAAAACTGATCACATGAGCGCACTCTAGATGTGAAGTTGAACCATAGCCTTGACCTTTGACCCTCATATGGCACCATGCTGTATATCAGAGTTGGAGATCAATACATGTATGTCTCCTGGCCTTGTGTTGTGAGTTGACGATGACACAGTGTCACTGTCAATGCAAATTGAGTGACACACCCACACACACAACTACGGTATGACTCTCGAGGAGATTCATACGTTTGAGTTTTTGACAGACAAGACAGCCCCCACCAGTTGTATCATTATCTGCTACAGGATATATCAACCAAAAACTAGGAAAGTATCTATCTAGCTTCTGCTTTTGATAATCGTGTGGTGGGAATTCAGTTTAAGCTTCATGCAGCTGATGGCTGCTCAGATGGCCATGGTGAGCGCCAAGGGGGGAACTGCTAGGTGATATGTGTCTTGCTCAGGGACACTTCAACACAAGCTGAACCAATGACCTTCTGATTACAAGATGGCCTCTCTAAAGAAAAGTAGTGTGTAGCCCTTTTGTGGAGTCGCTTCTGCTGAAGCACTGCACCCTCAGCAACAGACATGCGTACGTACTGCATGTTCACAGCCTGTCAGCGGCTGCTTCAGGAAAGTTGTCTGCTGCCTTCATGCTTCAGTTTCCATCCCAGAGCCAGACATCGCTCATTCCCTGAGCTATTCTGAAAGCAAGTGATAAAGACACGGACTTTGTGATTGCTGAATCGCAGCTCTGTGCAGACAGGCCAGCTGTAATGTCGAGCGGGCTGACCACTGTCAGTCTAATTAGACCTGGACTGTTGACGTGTCAGTCATCCAGTCATTTTACTTTACTTATTGTCTGGGTCTTGATGAAGGATGCTTGCTCTTATGCTCCATGGAGAAGCTGTGACTGAAGTGTTTAGAGATGCATCTGTTGCTGAACAGGACTGGCAGGCGCGTGTGCGCGTGCGCGTGTGTGTGTGTGTGTGTGTGTGTGTGTGTGTGTGTGTGTGTGTGTGTGTGTGTGTGTGTGTGTGTGTGTGTGCGCGCGCACACATGTTTACTGTTGAACTTAGACATTATTGTAACAACATGTGTTAACAAAATGTTGTTTCTTAATGGTTTTGCAAAACTATGAACTTTGCACACACTGGAAAGATTCAGTCACAGGCAAACATGTAAATTTGCCCCCTCAACAATTTGTTGTATTTTCTGCATTTCATTACTGACTGCATAACACCGTTGCCTACTGTCTGTCTGAGTTGATTCTGATGCATAAATGCTGCCTCTGAGCTGTTTTTCATACTTGTGTTCAGCAGATGGTCTGGTAGTTGGCCATTTCAGCCATCTCATGCCCTGGAAAATGTTGTCCCGTAAAATAGTTTATATAACTAAAGTGATGACTGCAGATTATGTTTTTGCAGTTTACTGACAATGTTAAAATAATAATGTAGAATATGGGAATTTAGGCAGTAGGTACAGTAGTAGTAGAAGTAAGTGCAGTAATTATATTTCCATCAAAATGATTGCTTCTGCAATCATCATGAGGCATCAACATGACACTGTCACATAATGCACGTTTGCAATTGCCTAATCTTTTGTATTGTAAGATGGAGTCCGCTGGGAACACTGGTTGGTGATGTCCGTCTATTAGAATTCACCTTTAATCTGTCTAAAATCTTAAATCTTGACGTTTGGTGAACACCTTTGATTCAGCACACCACAAGATCCCTTTATCGCTTGCTCTCGCCTCTTGTCGTATCCCCACCTGGCTCACTTCATTAACCTGATTGATTGGATTAAATTCTGTATAAAAGAGACGGAGGGATTATATCTGAGAGGATTGCCTGTTTGTTGTAGGGATGGAAAAGTGCACTCGGATGGAGTGAAAATTACTGCCCAGTCATTGTACTGGTCTCTGGACGGGCCTGGGTACTGTCCATGGTTCTGAAATGCCTGTGGGTTCTTATTTGAGCTTTATTGCCTCAGTATACAAGACCGTATTAAGCCATTTTGGGCGGGAACCCCTTTTGGTGTTTTAAACATTATGTTGTAATTTAGCTATTGAAAAATAGCAGATCTACAAGCTCATAGCGCGCCACCGAGTGGCGTGCTACGAGCTTGTAGGTCTGCTATTTCTGAAAAATCGTTGTGGCGCAAATCATTGAATATATATTTCAGAGTGAACATTTTTAACTAAAATATTTGCTTCTGGGGGGTCCCTGGAACTACATATTTTGAGATGGGGGGTCCGTGGCCCAATAGAGATAATTCTGGGGGTCCTTGACATGAAAAAGTTTGAGCACCACTGACATAGAAACATAGGTTTTTCAGTCCAAAATGGGTTAAGCATCAGGCCATGTCACTATATATATGCTTTGCTGGCTTAAGCTGCATCTTCTAATTGAATGAGTTCAAAGAGCGTCCCCGTCGTATGGAGGTGCTGGCCAACGACGGTATAAGCCATGAAGACAAGACAGTCTCTGTTTTAGGTAGGCAGCCCTGAAGAAGGCAGTCTTGCTACTGAAAAGTCAGGTGTTTAGTTCTCTAAATAATTATCTTTAGAGCATCAGAAACTATGCGTGTGCAGTGATTTTGTTTTCTCTTATTTGTACAGCATTATTTGTAGAACCAAGAGCATTATTTGCATTATTAACCATATGAAATGGTTCCAAAATGTTTTCCCTTTAGTCGATCACTTGAAGCTGCTGCAGAGATTATCTTTTATTGATTGTGTGTCTCAATCCCTTGCTCCAGGGGGATGTGAAGCCACAGGTGGATGAGAGACAGGGACTCGGAGAGATAAAAAGGAACATGAGTGATTGAAGGAGAGAATCGAAAGGACGGCCACTTGTGCCCATGAGCGAGATTTGAGTTTAGGTCCCCGTCCTTGGCTACTTCCTGTAGATCAAACTGTCATGGGTCTGTCAAGCAGACAGACTCTCAATATGTAATTCCTACAGATGTTGTATAATCCATCCAATAAATACAGGTCCTGTATGCTAATGTATTATAGCTCAAACTCCTTCCTGAACATTTTCAGAACACTTTCAATTTGTTTTATGTTACCTCATAAACCAAATTCATCATCTCCCTCCTGGCTCCCAGGCTGTGTGCTGAATGGATGGGGGTTTTGATGATATTCATTAGGTGTAAATCTTTGTGGTGTGTGGGTTACTACTACTAGGGAGCCTTCTGGTTCAGCCAGGTTCAGTTAGGGCACATACTGTACACTACCACATCTTCCTAGTGAGTCCAGTCCGGTTCCAGTCCGACTCCAATCCTGTCTTGCATGTCTCTTCTCTCCTCTCCTCTCTCTCTACCCTTGGTTTCCTGTCTCTCTAGAGGGACCTTCAGAGATGAAGCATGAAATGTAAAATATAATAAAATGTAATACAATAATCTTCATGTAGTCAACTTGTTGCATTAATGTAATTGGACTCAAACAGCTCACACTCATTGACTTCATTACATTTATTTAAGTTAAATATGAAAAAAAATATGAACATGACAATGGCAGTGTGCATACATATCAGGCAACTCAAAATACTGTACAATACCAGCTTTCCCCTGTCTGATCGATTATTCCATATCGCCGGATGTTTTGCCTTTATCACATTGTTGACACCAGCACCAAGGGAAATAATTACAGTGGCTCCAGTTGATGCAAGTATCTTTTTGCCCAGAGAGCTGCTCCAATTATATAATAGATAATCCTTCCATCTTGAAAGTACAGACCCAAAGGTCTGTGAGGCATTCAAATTAAATAAATGTGTCATTCCTCTTCCATACTGTGTCAGAGTCTTAAGATTCCTGCGTGGGAATATGATTTTATTGAAGAGTCAATGAACTGTGTAACTCGTTGCTATTCTAAGGAAAACAGATGAGGGGGAATGGTGTGGTGTTTTTTTGCACCGAGCCCAAGAAGAAGCCGAGGCAGTAGGCCTACAGCTGAAAAATTAATACCCTAGATCCACAAATGCAGTGTGACATGAGCTGGAGAGGGAGAGAGAGGGCGAGTAAAAGGAAATCTCACAGATTTCATGTCCCATTCTTGCAGACTTAATGGCTTTGGAACTGTGCTTTCAAGATTTTAGGGCATGTTGGATTTAGAAAGCTTTAACTGGCCAGAGGGGGATGGAGGCAGTAATGGTACCTGTAGAAGCCTATAGTGCATGACTGGCTGCCAACTGGCTGTCCTAATGTACTACTATGGAGGATCTGAGCACAGACCTTTGTTTTCAGCCTGAACAACTTCGACTTGAACGTGAACTCCTTGAATGAAGCTGGGTATTAAACACATTATGGAATTATAGGTGAAATATGTCTGTGTACATACTGTAGTGCTTAGGGATTTTAATAAGCTACATTGCTCAGCAAATACAGTATTTCACTGGAAATGTAGACATTGGTGATTATGTCTGCATTTGTCCTCTACATAGCATAGGGTTCACATGTTGTTCTTACGGGTGAAACATGAAGCTATATAGCTATAGGTCAGGTTTCAGTGTACAGCTGTAGGTGACTGAAGCATTGTACAGCACTGTACTTAACCACTTAAAACCCCATATGTGGGTGAGTCCCTCAGGGTTCTATGCTAGTGTATTTTTCAGTTTTCTGTTATTGTGAGGAAAGCTTTAGCTGAAAATAGCAGATTGACAAGCTCACAGCGCTGCAATGCTAACGAATCTTTAATTATTGTAGTGACAAAACGTCTACAAGTTCACAGTGCGTCTCATTGTGGATCGGCTATTTTTGGTAAGATTCTGATTTTGAAAACCTTTTGTAATAAGTTCACTTAGTTGTGAAATGGACCTGAATAATGAGCACTTTTGTATGTACCTAAATATACCTTTGTATATTTTAGGTGCCAATGCAAAGTTTGTAGTAAAATGTATTATTATTTCTGAACTGTAGTATTGGTAATTTTACTTAAGTAAAAATTCTGAGTACTTGTTCCACCACGGACTGTACAGAGGATGTCAGTTTATGGATGTTCCAAATCCAAAACAATATGCAAATTAAACAAATACACCTGGGGGTAGAGACCCGGCCTGCACTATCATCTATTTTCTCTTTGATCAGGATCAAAAGAGAACTGGAGCGCATGGTCCTTTGATACTTATTTATTATTATTTTTAATATTTATATTTCTTACATTAGGTTTGATGTAAAGTACGTCTACGTCATAGTCCACATAGTCAAAAAAATGTGCTCTAGTTTTCCTTTTGGGAACTCCGATAACATCGGGCACATGCTAGCGCAGGATAGCCCACGTATTCAGAGGCAGCATAACCCTAACAAACGGACAAAAAATACTAGGAAAAAGTTACCACTTAAGCCCTATTTCAAAATGAGCGAAAACGGTGTTCTACAAGCTAGTTCGGACTCCAGAGGTGGGGAAAATATGCAGTAAGAACTGAATTTGATGTATTACTGGATTATCACTTTCATCCAGTTCTCTCCTGCTCTTCTTCTACATCTCTCAATTGTGAGCGTAACCTTTTGGACCCACAACGTAATCATCGTGCCCCCACGGCAGCCTATGATCATCACCAAGTCTTATGATCATCCACCCGTATAATGTTGAATTGTCACTTTGATCTTGATCTTTGCACAGGGTCATTCATCCTCGTTTTGAAGCTCATTACAATGCTAGTAGCAGTGGTGGAAAAAGTACTCACATTTGTTAAGTACAAGTATCAATACTGCAATGTAGAACTACTCCGTTACAAGTAAAAGTGTGGTAATCAAAATGCACTTAAATAACCACAAGTAGAAAGTACTTATTATGCAGAATGTCTCATTTCAAGTGTTCAAATATGTATATACTATATAGGCGTGCACGCCTGGGTGACGGCAGACTGCTGGGCGAGTGCTGGCGCTTCGGCATGTGGGGTCAGATCAACATACTGTATGGAATAAATTCTGTACTGGCCATACTGTATATGGAGCGTGTCTTGAGTGTACAGGGTTTGATGAGGTCAGATCAACATATGGAATGAACAGGAAGGACGAATGGGGATGATCGGATCAACATAATGGAATGTCAGAACAGGTCCGCTCCATATATGGAGATCTATAAGGGTTTGAGGTTTGAGGTGTTGTAGAGTTGTAGAGTTGAGTTGTAGAGTTGTAGAGTAGAGTTGTAGAGTTGCTGGCCGGCTCATTTCATAGTAAATGTGACCTACGGTCACAATCAAAAGTAAAATTACAATATTTGCCTCTGAAATGTAGTGGAGTAGAAGTAAAAGTACAGAAAATACTCAAGTAACATACAAATACCTCAACTGTACTTAAGTACAGTACTTAAGTCAAAATTTACTTACTTTCCACCACTGGTTAGTAGAGATATGTTTTCATCATTAAAAAGTGTGCAATTTCACCTCCCAGGTCGATCGATATAGCGATATTATGCTCATGTTTTCATTACATATTAGATTACTATATGTTATTTTATCTGGCAACTCCTGTCCTGCCATTTATTTTCAAATGCAGCTGACTGCATGTTTTCCAAGGACAAGGAAGACAAATCACAGATGGAAGACAACTTCCAGTCATTCTCACTATCATAATGACATTATAATTCAACTCCACACTCCACAGGAACTATATGTTCCTATTTTTCCAGTGTTGACCATTTCCTGTGACATTGAACTTTTTAAACTGTACAAAAAAGAACACCAATCAAGCAGTATAAATAAAATGTGGTGTGTGTGTGTGTGTGTGTGTGTGTGTGTGTGTGTGTGTGTGTGTGTGTGTGTGTGTGTGTGTGTGTGTGTGTGTGTGTGTGTGTGTGTGTGTGTGTGTGTGTGTGTGTGTGTGTGTGTGTGTGTGTGTGTGTGTGTGTGTGTGTGTGTGTGTGTGTGTGTGTGTGTGTGTGTGTGTGACACACACAGAGCGTTGTGTGAGGACAGACCACCAGAGACACTACAGTAATGAAACGGTAGTAATTGTGCGTAATTCAGTAAGTGTGTCTGAATACCGCTGAATTGAAGTGACTCTGGGACATTTTCCCAATTTAGTCACAGAGTCACAAGCACGTCTAGGACGCTTGGAGCGATGGCCAGGGAGTCATAGGAAAGGGAGGGACAGATTAAATATGGGTCTGGGAGGAGAGCAAATATAACTTAATGAAAGTTTAATGTTCTTCACATGTGAATATTAATATCTTCAACAATCCATCCAAATGGGGTGGAGTGGGGAAGCAAGGTGATGAATAGGTTGGCCTTGTTGTTAAGAACCCCCAAACTGATCTATTTGGCTCACGGACACCCATCTGAAAATATGTTGTGCCAGGGACCTCCATGCAAGATTTGTGTTGGTAAATGTCAAAAATATTCAAATTCTTATAGCCGATCTACAAGCTCACAACACGTTTGCTGATAGATCGCCTATTTTCAAATAGCCAATGTATATAGGGTTAAAGTGGGTTAACCGATGCGGCATTAACACATTAGCTAGAACCCCCTCAAGGACCCCTAGGGGTCCCTGTATCCCACTTTGATAACCACTGGTCTATGTGATGTGAATTCTGCTTTGGGTGTGAGCATTTCCACTTTGGAATCCCAAATGATGCATTATGAGTGACTATAGCAGTAACAGTCAAAACTGAAAACTGAAAGCTTTCCTGGTGCATAATGTATTTTCTTATTCTTAGTATTTTATGACTATTTTATCTGTATATAATTCCTTGCTACTCCTGATGTTGTTACTCGCGCAAGCAGAGCGTGCAAGTACTAGTTTCGCCCAGGATGCGTATGCATCGTCCCAGCACTTTTGAAGCGTATGCACCGTCCCAGCAAATGACGTAATGACTACTTGTGCCTGATACGGCAGTGGTGCCAGATTACATACATGTATACATAGGAGCATTACCTTTAATCCCCCCGACACTAAAACATATCGTCATTACGTCACCACCATCGAAAACCATTGGTTTTATCAGGCACAACTAGTCATTACGTAATTTGCTGGGATGGTGCATTCGCATCTAAAATGCTGTGACGGTGCATACGGCGCAAAGTAACCACAGTATACCTCTAATCAACTTACTAATTACATATACATAGAGGCATTTCCTTTAACCCACCCGGCACTGTTATAACTAGCTGGTATAACTAGCTCTCAATGATGACGTAATAAAGATGTGGATTAAAGTTTTTTATTAAAGCTCTTCCTGAGACCTTCAGCAATTGTTTTCTCGCTTAAGATGTTATCAGAAACAGTTTTTGTTCGACAGTAGTATACTATACTGTAAATGATAGAAGGGAGGACCAAATAGCCAACAGGCTCCAGACTGCACTCTGTACAAATACAGATTTCACAGCCATGGCATACTGTATGGCTAATTGGCTAATCATATCGCACCTATAAAATAATCAGATTGTCTCAATTGACTAACCCATTTAATAATGGCCTTTATTAGTCATGTCCATGTCCTGCTGTAGATCTCAGAAGGTCCATGGAGATGATAGGAACTTCAGTCTCTCTCTCGAGTCAACGTTTATCAGGCCATTCAATTATTAAACATTTGACTGGTAGGTGTGATGAATGTAATGAACACAATTGTGTATTCTATGCAAAGAAATGTGTGAACGCTTTTGAAAGAAAACTAGAAAAGTGACATTGAAACGATTTGAACAGGGGCAGGATTTTGTCCTTTGGGTGCAAGAGGTCTGGGTTCAAATCCCACATGAACCCTTCTTTTTCTAGAGTAATGTTAACTCCATAGACACATACAAAACAGAGTACAAAAATCATGGCACTAAACCCTCTATAGTGAAACAAACATGAGTTGGCTCTGTATTAGGACTGCTCATGTTTCCTTCTATACACCAAAGCTATTGGCAGATCTTACTTGTAGATTGATTCTGGCAAATGTTCCCTGCAGAAAGGGGAGCTAGGGTTCAAGTGGTTAAGAAGAGTTGATTTTGTGATTGCCTCTACAGAGCAGTTTGCTCAACTGATTACAATGTTGTAAATTACACCGCCATAGCTCAATTCTGGCCACCAAGAATCCAGTAATCAGTCTAATTGGACTCTCTCTGTGTGTGTGTGTGTGTGTGTGTGTGTGTGTGTGTGTGTGTGTGTGTGTGTGTGTGTGTGTGTGTGTGTGTGTGTGTGTGTGTGTGTGTGTGTGTGTGTGTGTGTGTGTGTGTGTGTGTGTGTGTGTGTGTGTGTGTGTGTGCGCTCTGAAACACGGTACCAGTGACAACGCTTTCAATATTTTCAAGTGCGCCCTGAAATGGTTGGGAACCCCTGCGCTACAGCCCACTTGAATCAAAATTAGATTTATATTGATCAACAAAGGTTGGTGATATCCAAGGCCTGCATGAATTAGTTTATATGTAACAATTTGCGCATATCACAAAGTTTTAAGTAATTGTGTTTGGCTAAGTAGTAAGGTTGGCCTCATGACACCATATTCCATAGTGTACCATTATGTAAATGTCTTGTTTTTATTTCATTACATTTTCCAGCATATTATCCTGAGAAGTTTGGTTCCTTGGATCAGGGTGTACTTTATTGCATCTTCTAAACTACTTAGACACACTCAAACACGCGCACACACACACACACACACACACACACACACACACACACACACGCACCTTTCAACAAGTGATTAGATAAAATGGTCTCCTTGACAGTCTAGGGCTTAACACCTTGTTGGGTGTCCAAATGGAAGTACCGGAATTTGACAGAAGCACTGTCCAAAGAAATTACTTTAAGGCTTTACAAACACACTGGGGAAAACCTAGCCGGTTGAGTGGTTTAACGGAAGTAGCGGAATTTTACCACCCAAGGAAATGACTTTGACACTTTACATTCTCCATGAAAGAAATGGAGTGTTGTGATTGGTCGAAAAATGACGTATCCGAGGGAAATGCATCCGACAGATGTTCTGGCCCGACACTTCCGCCAGAACACTCTCTGCCTTAGGTTGTAACCAAGCTTTTGTATTCACAGATGAGTTAAGGCTGGAAGACTACGAGACTACTTTACAAAGCTGTTTACATTCTCTGTGCATGGAACTAGTGTTATGATTGGGTCGAAAAAGAGAAGTACACACGATGGATATCAGAGATGATAAAAGGCTGGGAACGAGGCTAGGTGCTAAATAAATCTAACTTACTCTTATCAATACTCTGTCTCATACTTTGGTGAAACGGAACAGTACAAATGGATAGATGCTAACTATATTCAAAGAATAAAATGTCGAGCCACACACTGTACAGTAGCTCCCTTTGCCAAAGTTTTATTGTTCAGTTTAACATTCTGGGCGGGAACCCCTTTTAGTGTTTTACCCCCTCAGGCCGGGAACCCATTTTTGGGTTCTGTACAGTAAATGTACAGTATTAAAAAAAGAAGGCGTTTTTAGAATCGGCCTTAGGCCTAAATGGGTTAAGAGAGTGATATTTCGAGCCCATGCTGTGCTTCAACATCACTCTCATTAACCGAACAATAAAACATTGGCAAAGGGAGCTGGCAGTGTGCCTCCTGACTTTCATTCTTTGATCTCAGTTCACTTCGGGGCCAGCACCTGCCTTCAAGAGGTTGGATGTGCGCTACTACTATTTGATCTCTAACTGTAACACTATACATGAGAACTGCTCTGAAATACAGACTAATTGAAATCTCACCCTTGAACACCATGGGTTAACCAAACTGACTACAAACATGCATGGAAAACAACAGTGGGCCCAAATGTGGGGTGGACAATGTATAGAGAAAAGCTGGATGTGTATTTTGATTCTTCTTTCATGGAAATGGAAAGCCAATAGCCAGTGTCAAATATTCCATTTCCTCTTTGCCTGGTCCTTTCTGCTAATATTTGCCTTTGATAAAGAGTGACGTGACCGAGGTCATTTATCTTTGGAACGTGGTGGTTTAATTTATCTGAAATAATATGTGCTTTCCTGGCGAGACTGACATTTAGAATGGATAATTCTTTTACTGATTGGCAGATTTGAACATTTAAAATGGTGCTTTTTAGTGGAGCATTGGTGTCCTGTCAGAGGCCAAAGGCACGCGACCAAGGGGTGAAATAGAGCATGAAAGTAGAGCATGAAAATCAGAGTCTGAGAAACAGATACCTTGCATGCAGGTCCTTTGTTGGGTGCTTCACTAAATGGTACACACCAGTACCAGTGTCATCTGCAACAGTGAAATGACGGCTGCACACATTATCATAAAATCTTGATAAAAAGAAAATAGATACAGGGATTGAGAGTGAGAGCATATTTGTGTTTGACAGTTTCATGGACAGCTTTATTTATCTCCGACAGACTTTTCCTCTCCTCTGCTCTAATCAACAGCTATTTCCAGCTAAGATTTCCTTCCATATTTTTCCACGGTACGCTGGCAAGAGTGAACATTATTGGAGTCGCAGTACGTTAACGCTCCAGTGTTGTGGCGGAATCATATTCTACCCCAAGAGAAAGAGAGATGAAAAGATAAAGGAAGACCATTGCTAGTACCGAGGGGGGAATTCAGAATGCTATGCTTACAGAATTCAAAATGTAATCAAAGGCCAACCTCCCTGTTTGACCCTGTCTCTGTCTCTGGCTACCTAACCTCATTCCCAATGCCCGGAACGTGTTGGATTAAAGGAGGGGAGCTAATAACACCCACTGGGCATACTCTGCAAAGACAGTACTTGAATCATTCTGTAAATTTGGACTATTGATTTATTGCTTATTGCCTCTCATAGCTCCATGTTACAATGTTCTGCTTTTTTCTTTGTCAATATACACTCTTTGTATTCCATGAGGATTATAAACGGTATAGGGAGTATATGAGGGAACACATTAAAAAAAAAAACTTCTAGTATGACATCATTGAGTGCATGATGCTAACACCCTCAACTCAAAATGCTTTCCACCATCCCTAGACAGAGACATTGGAAAAGGTCACAAGCGAGGGGTTGGCCACGAGGCAAGTGTAGATGGAGGCTGTGCAATTTAAGTAGCTACATGTACCACAATCAAAAGAAGAACGTGAAACTGGATAGGTCAACACAAACCTCTCTAGACAAGCCCTGGAGACGAAAATGGGGTAGGCCAAGGAACACATAAAGAAAAGACCTTCCGTGCTTCAAGAGTTTGAAGCGTGCACAAAGAAATCGAAAGTAAGTTGACGGGGAGCAAATGCCAGGGCCCAAATGATAGTTAGGGAGGTGTCTCTGTATCGTTTGCAACAGTCAGTCACTCATATATGATACAGTCTGCTTCTAGCGAAAATCTAACTAATTCAGCAGCAGTAACATTAGCGTTTTCTCTCAGTCAGTTGATTCTTCATATCCATATGAGTGATATAGTGTTATAGATCCCTCCAAACAATGCACTCCTGAGGTTAAGTCAGTCTGGTTGTGTGTGTGTGTGTGTGTGTGTGTGTGTGTGTGTGTGTGTGTGTGTGTGTGTGTGTGTGTGTGTGTGTGTGTGTGTGTGTGTGTGTGTGTGTGTGTGTGTGTGTGTGTGTGTGTGTGTGTGTGTGTGTGTGTGTGTGTGTGTGTGTGTGTGTGTGTGTGTCGTCTCACTGCTATAAATATCCCAATGACCTGTTTTTTTATTACCTTGCCCCATTGGAATGAAATTAAAAATATATAAGAAATAAAAAACTATGGTATTACGGTTGATATACACAGTGGCGTCAGTGGCTGGCGGTTTGCAAAGTGGTCCATCCATCAACAGCTGTGAGGGAAAGTGACAGAGAAGCCAATTAGTCATGCAGGCCGTCACTCTCTGGACGTCCTTGCCAACACGTTCAGGAAGAGAATGCAAAGGAACCGTGTCCAGACAGTCAGACCCTAAATCTATCCAGTGCCATTATTTAAAAAAGAAAAGAAAAAAAGTCACACAACCACTTGACCTTTTGGTGTGTAATTATTGTCATTATTATTTATTGTTGTTAAAAGCATCCCTGGCTAATAAGACAAATATGCCTTAAAACATTATAGGCCTACTTGCCCTCTACAACTAAAATAAAAACACCTTAAATATTGCATTTCTTTCATAAATAAATAATCTTTTACTCAATAGGAGCTGCTCATGTCGCAAGTTGATGATGTCATATGTCCATATAAATTATGGTCTAGCCCTATGAAATGTATGGAATGCATATGTTAATAAAAACCAACTTTATGCTTCCTAAGGATAATATGAGCATCAAAGCAATATTTTAAATACTTTTTTATTAGCAAGTGCATTCCATTCATTCCATAGGGCTGGACCACACATGGACATATGACATCATCAACTTGCGACAGGAGCAGCTCCTATTGAGTGAAATATTCTCTATTTATGAAAGAAATACAATATTTAAAGTGTTTTAAGTTATAGAGTAAGTATAATGTTTTATTTAAGGCATATTAGCCAGGGATCCTTTTAATGAAATACTAAAGTCATAATTGGATCATTTTTGTTTGATTATTTTCTACTTACTGATGGTGTTTCTTTCTGTCTCTCACATGGTAGTCTCTGGAGACAGACTGTGACTGGAGAGGGTGCTGTCCTTTGTTTTGCCAATGGGTATCCAGATTGCTCACATCGTAGTATACAGATGGTTCTCCTGCACAAAGTAGCAACCTAGAGCATTCAGGTTGTAGGTCATAAAACATTAAGAATAATGAAGCGTATCGACACATCTTTCATTCAGAAATATACCCCAGCACCGGAGGTTATAGACCCAGACCCAGCAGAAACTGATTCTGATTTAGACAAACAACAGGCTCAGACGGAACAGCAGTACCAATCTTGCATCTGCTCGGCAGAAACCCATTTTAAACACGACAGCCTCACTATCCATGCCAAAAGCCACAAGCACATACAGTACAGTGCCAGGACAGGTGCATCACAGGCACAGCTGCACCCCTCCCCACGGCTTTCCAAGTGTCTGACCGTTCACAAGAGGAGGCAGAGATGACTACGTTAAACACAGAAGTGCATGTACAATATTGCTAAAGAGCAAATTTTTGCTCCAAAAGAAAAAGGGGTTGAGCATGAATACTACAGTAATGATCTGCTAATGCACAATTTATTGTTTTCTTTTGGTCTGCAACAGGGTCCAAATGAGTGTTAATCTGACCAGCACAAACGAACTGGAGTTTTAGGTAATATATGCTCCAGGGTTTGTTTTAATCTAACTAAAATGTCCAGGTGGTGTGAAGACACCTAGACACACTAAAAGAGGACCCTGGAGAAAGTTCTGCAGCCCCATATCTCTGATTCATGATAGACATTAGTTTAAATGTCATGAACATTTAAACTAATGGTGTTCACAGATGCTACGTTAATTTTTGCCTAGCTGTTAGACGTGTTACCCATGCTAGTTTGACTGGGGCATTTGTGCTTCATGTTACTTGCACTGATTTGTTTCTCAGCAGTTGGAAATAGTTTGAGAATACACAGATTTCATATCCTACATTGTCTAAGTATGGATGGAGACTCTCAGTGAAGGTGCAGCCAGTGAAAGAGTAGAGATGAGCTCTGTGCTTCACATCATAAAAGGAGACCAGACCCTCCTCATAATCCACAAACACTCCCACTCCCAGGGGATTATTCTTTTTTACAGGGAGGACAGGAGGGCAATCATTAGCCGCATACTCAAACCTATTTTCCAAAAATATCGTCCAGTAACCATCGTCAGGGCTCAGCGTGACTTTGACTTTCCTGTTGATGGAGACTCTGGCCACTCAATTAGCTGTATCAGGGTCCAGAGTTACATCCACTGCATATTGCTGGAACAAATATTCAAAAACAATGCAGAGACGCTCAGACTTCACCTCAACGTAACACTTCATGGAGACAAATACGTAGACGTAAAAATTCATGGCAAATTAAAAAGATTTATTTTTTATTTTTTATATAACCTCTAATCTATACCGTACTCGCGTGTCAATGTCTTTAAGTCTTCTAACTCTGTTTACGTGAAAATCCTGTTGATTTCAAGATCACTTTGTAGAGAATGTGCTCTAGACTAGAGCAACAGCTGTTGTCACACTGGTTAGTTTTGATACATCATGAGATTGCGCAACACTTTGTAAACATTAACCCTAAACTGGCATCTTTTGTGCGGTAGTGTGGTAATATGAGGTTAAAAAGTGCAACCACTCCGTTATGGAGCTGTGTGTGGGTGGGTGGGTGGGTGGCTGGGTGGGTGTGTCTGAGCACGAATACAGCATGGTTGTTTTTGCGCTACCACACTAACACACACACACACACAAACACACACGCACATATTAACTGATGATATCGGGTGTTCCAGTACATTACAGTGACAGTACAGTAGACTAGAGGGTACATAGAGGGACCCCCACACGGCAACTCTGTCATTTCTCAAACGTTTCGGATGGAATTTGTACTAATACACATAGTTTTTATAAATGTTGCAACATTATGTGACCACCCTGAGGTATGCATTGTGATTTAGCTGCCTATTACTGTGTTGCCAGTATGTTTTACTTTTAGTATTTGAGGTAATCTCATCTCAGCAGCCACATTAACAACTGCTGCTTTTACTTATCAGAGATTGTTTCAGCTGGTGAATGGCCAATACAACCACACTTTAGGAGTCTTAGCCATAACGCAAGCAGGATGTTTACTCCAGCCTCTGCTGTCTCCCATGATGCTCCTACCAGCCCAGATTCCATTGTCTCTATATGGCTAGTGTCCAGAACCTCCAGGCGACATTATTCTTGGCAGGTCTACTCAAGAGTTTGCTCGACAAGCACTTTCTGCCAGACATAACACAATGTATTTTCAAATCCACAGCTATTTATAGAAGACTGTCATCACATGTCACTCGATTGTTTTGTAAGCACATATTGACTGAGGTAGATTTAGGTAAATACCAATGGCTCTGCCAATCAGGTTTTGTGCAAAGCACAGAAATTGTCATGCACACAAAGGCAAAGCATCCACATTCCAGTGTGATACAGGCCATTGCTGCTGCTAGTGTCTATTTTCTTAGTATTATGTTGTCATTCCTCAATTAACTTTTCAGTTAATTGACTGCCTTGTTAACTTGTGTAGCCCTAATGCCTGTCACTCCATATTTCCACATAAATGAGAAGACAACAGCAGTGTCCACAGTGAGTACATTGACTACCATACCTTAGGGAGTCTCACTCTATTGGACAGTGAGTGCAGACTGAAATGTAAAGCAATCGAAAGGAGAGCAGCTGTGGCCGGCAGCGTTCAATAACTGTATGGCTTTCAACAATAACTGTATTAAAACTGTGTTTCACAGTGTTTGTCCAATTAGTTGATGTCCTTAGACAGACATTGTCACAAGCAGCAGTACAGTCAGATTTAGATTAACGCAGAAGGTTGCCGTTTGCAAACTTATGCCTGGGGGCCCCTATATTTTTATTTATTCTTTATGTATATCAAATAATATTGATGATTCATTAAACGGATTAAATGGATGCACAGCACATTATTACACTGTGCATTCAACAATATACAGTACCACACTTTCTGGAAACTGCAGGACCAAACCTTTGCAAATATTCAATGAGGTGTCACTCATACGGTACAAGTATATGCAGTGAAAGTTTGGTGTGACATGCTCTGCACAGACTGTACTAACACACACACACACACACACACACACACACACACACACACACACACACACACACACACACACACTATTTTTGTGGTGTGTGTGTGTGTGTGTGTGTGTGTGTGTGTGTGTGTGTGTGTGTGTGTGTGTGTGTGTGTGTGTGTGTGTGTGTGTGTGTGTGTGTGTGTGTGTGTGTGTGTGTGTGTGTGTGTGTGTGTGTACAAGTCAGCAAGTCATCTTATATTTGACCACATGAACCCTAGCCTATAGCGTCTCTCTATTCTAAAAATATATATCAGGTCTACAGCTAGTTTCTGCAAGAAATATTCAGCATAGAGGGAAAACACGAAGCGCCTAGTTGGGACCAGTGGGACGATGGTATAGGGTTTTTTCTAAGGGGACAAATTAGCCACTTAAACTTTAAGTGCAGGTTAAAAATCACACATAGTTATGTTTAGTCTAAATAAGTTTAAATATATACAATACAGTCTGTAAGATATTGCTGTTAGCAAAGAGGACTCCCACATTAGTGCATACAGCACAATATCTTGTTACTGAACATTATTATAAAACAATATTGACAATGGTATGTTTTGTTTCATAGTAATTCATTCATGTTATTATAAGTGATTAATAATAAGTTGGTCATGAAAAGGGCACTTTCATGTGCAGGTGCTCAGTTACTGGTTAGTTCATATGTGTGCAGCAGCACACAATACACACACACACACACACACACACACACACACACACACACACACACATACACATGATGCCGAGTTGCTGTTCCTGACGTGTTGCACAAGTCCATCACTCTGTTTCCATCTGCTGTGTGTCTGGCTGTGTTGGTGCTGTGCTGTGGCATCTGGGGCATTCAGCCAACGTCCTTTGTATACTTCATTGTTTCGCTCGCACATCTGTGTGGCCATCTGTGTGACGCAGCGACCATTTGTCGGGCAAATTCCAATGTCGCTGTCATTACACTTCACATACTTCCCTTCAGTCTGCTGAAAGCTGTTTCAACGGTCAGCTATCATGGTGTGTGTGTGTGTGTGTGTGTGGTGGGGGGGGGGGGGGGGGGGGGATTTGACCTCAGAGCTGTCATTGAAAGTAGCAATATTATGTCACCGGTGACTGTTTTCCTCCATCCCCTGTGTTACAGATCTATTATGTTTTATTAACGTGAATAAATGTTTATGTTGTCCAATCTCTATGGTAGTGGTATGTTAATACAACTTTTACAATTGCATTGGTTGTATTCGGTCTCTGCTTGAGACATTTAGATCCTGTGTGTATGTTGGACATGACCTTTGGCACAATCCTGTTCCTGGTTTGACCTGAACGTCAAAATAGAATTTGAAAGTTGCATAGTACAGCTTAAATTTATTTAAAGTTGCATAGTACAGCTTACATTTCAGAAATGGTGCCAGCGTAGGCCTTGCTAATGCTCACCGCGAAAAGTTTCCTGGACAAAAGCTACCTTTCCTTTTGGGTGCTTATTATGATGAAAGAGCCATGGACCTACTGCATATTATTTATCAGTTTTATCAGCGAGGCCCAGATCAAGGTGTAATCTTTCTGTCTTCGTATCTTTTAGAACATACTGCACCTATTCCACATATAATGCCAGTCAGCCCAGTGTCCTCTGCTGTGCATGAGAGGACAATCCAATCAGATGTTGGAGCATCTCTCCACACAATCAGAATGGAAGCGCCTAGTTTTTGAGGACTTCATTGAGCACCCAGTATGTTATTAAAAATGTATTGTTGCACCTTATTACCATTCCCCCCCCCCCCTGTATCATATAAAACACCTCCCAATAAAAGCAATCGCAGTGTGTGGTCAAATTAGGTGCTACTGTCACTGACTGAAAATGTAGTGGCAGCACTGCCACCAGCGTAATGTTAGTCAGGAGCCTGTATACATCTGAAATGACTCAGTCAGCGATTTGGTCAAATTGAGGCATATACTGGCTGCAAGTTGATGCTCAGCCAACTCTCTCTCTCTCTCTCTCTCTCTCTGCAGAGGCCAACAAAATGTGATTTATATTGGATTAGAGAGCAGAAGTGGGTCATGATGTGAGAGCTACTCGTCACCCAGCACGCACATACATCTACATTCTACACATTTATATTTCCTCACTGTCGGTGTCGGTGTCCAAAACGGTTGCTTAAAAATATATATGTGTGTGTGTGTGTGTGTGTGTGTGTGTGTGTGTATAGATAGATAGATAGATAGATAGATAGTCACAAGCTCTTGTTAATGGTTTTCATTTGTTCAATATTCATAAACAGACACCACTTTCAACAAAATTGCAGATCAGCTCACAACGCTGACACCATGGCATGTTGTGATCGTGTACTGTAGATCAGCAACGATATACACTATACTAACGTTGCTGATCTACACGATCACAACATGCCTATAGTGACAATAGGACCACACACACACACACACACACACACACACACACACACTGCTGCCTCTGCCAGCTTACTGCCTGGAACTGCCAGTGGCCCTGCTGTTGCCGCCAATTAATTAAATTGGGACGTAATCGTGTCATTTGGGGTTATTAAGAGCAGGCAAATCTCTAATAGTATGGAGGATTGATATGACTGGAAACATCGCCGGAGGGCTCGTCCGAGGACGACCTAGAGAGAGAGAGAGAGAGAGCGCGAGAGAGCACATCACTGGCTCTGCAACGTAACTTATTAGCCCTGCTTGCAGCGGGGTTCTAATGATGGCGATGCCGTCCCTTCTGCCGGTCAACCACTTTGGTTCCGCATAACACAGCGGTATCTTGAAAACTGCTGTCCACATATCTATGGGGAGGATTAAGGGTAAGGGAGGGCCCTATCTTGTGCCACCCCTTACCCCTAAATCTATTTGCCATTTTTTACTATTTTGAAAAACATTTTAAAATAGTTCAACTAGTGATCTACGTCTACACGTTGTGAGCTTGTAGATATAATTTTAAACGTTTTTCAAAATAGTTTTTCAAATAAGTTTAGGAATAAGAGATAGGGGTGGTGCAAGATGAACCCTAACATTTTGAGTGGCCCACACATTTCCCTTTGGCTAAAATATTAACTTTACTCACAAGGTATCTCATAATATTATTCTGTAACACCACCCGATTTCCAGTTGGTTGGTTGTAGCACCAGGAGCAGCACCTCCTCCAGGGGCTCCTAAGAAAGCTTTTAGACTGTAAGCTGTGTCCAGATTCATGTATAGGCTCCACGTTCTTCAAAGGCTGCGTTTGGATCCTGTTTACGTCACGGAGACATGCAAAGACACAAGGCTCTGTTCCATTCACATGTTCTGCCCATGCCCCCTTTTTAGGATGTGGCCGACACAGACTTCGTATCGCATCGCCCTTGAATTGGAACATAATCATATATTTATGTGCTCATGTGGTGTTTTCACTTATTCAGCATTCATTAACAGCAACACATTGACGGCATCATGCATATACATTCTTGTTAATGTAGTATAGTGCACCAAGACCATTCTAGTGTACACATGCACTAGACACACACTCTAATTACTGCAGGTTTAGTACGTACGTATGTCCAAATGAAATACATAGACTAATGACTCCTCCTTCATTTCTCTCTTGCAGAACCATGATTTCTCTCTGCCCTGTTGGCCTGTTCTCATTCAATACAAAGGCTGTAGGTAAGTACAGGCGTCTTTTACGTTATAGAGCACTGGGACTTCGCAACGTTTTTGGCTGGGGACCCCTGGAAAAGCTTTGGCCATGTCTCAAGACCCCCGCCCCCTCCCCACCCCAATACAAATTAACTGCTACAATAACCTTAATAATAATAAGTAAGTACCTTTTATTTATAAAGCACCTTTCGAAACAAGGTTACAAAGTGCTGAACAGTGACATAATATAAAACAATCAGGTTAAAACAAACATAGTAGTATAATAAGGCATGAAAAAACAGACCTGCAGAGGAGATCAAGCGACAACATGGGAAAAATGTTTACGGAACAAAAAGGTTTTTAAACGGCTTTTTAAAAATCTCAACTGACTTGGAATTTCTCATGGGCAAGGGCAGAGCATTCCACAAGGTAGGAGCAACCACTGCAAAGGCCCTATCACCTTTTGTCACGACTCGCGGGTTGAGAACCCCTGTTATAGATTTTATATAAAAACTGCATGAGGATAAAAAACATGGCAAGTTGGTGAGCAATGCAGCTAGGTGTGTTAGATGTATGTGTGCCCACTGCACATTGCAGCTAGGTGTGTTAGATGTATGTGTGCCCACTGCACATTGGCACAACTACATCTTAACACGCCCAATATTAATTTAGCTACAGCTGCAAACAATCTACAAAATCAGCCTAAGGTTTCATTTTCCTTTTTGTATGGGGAGTACAGCTCGGTTCATTGCATTATTTTAAATTTCAACAACGAAAACAGAGAACCACATCAAATTAAGGGGCAGACCATGACAGTTCAGTTCATCCATGTTTTATTGAAAGAAGTAAGGGTCACAGCCAGGGCAGTTAGCCATGCAGAAAACAGAGTGCAGTCGTGTGCATTTTAAGGTATGTGGACTGGAATTCACCTGGGTGGTATACTTGATCCTGAGCCGGTCTTGGTTCTAGTCAATAATGGGTAATGTTTAGGGATCAGCGGGCGCAATCTGATTCAAGAAGAGGACTTTGGAAAAGCTACTGTACTCTCCCATGGCAGAGTGCAAAATCATCATCCTCATTTATGTATTCTGATGTACTGTATACAAGTATGTGAAGGCTATACAGACAGTAATGTGAATACGAAATCAAAAAGAGTGACTTAAAACAGTGTGCATAGTATTCCTATTTGTGTTGACAGGACTAGGTGTTTTACTGACTCAAGAGTTACATACAGATGTGTATATGAGACAATAATCTACTGCCATTTTGAAGCTAATGCCCTCAAAGACTGATTTATACTTTGTTGTACGATTGTGTTGCTCGTTGTGAGATTATATCTGCCATTTCTGGACACAAAACGACACAATCATCGACATGGTACATTAAGTATTAGTTGGCTCCTGGATAGCTGCAAACATCTGCTATTTCGAACCTCTGTATTTACACTACAGCATGTCTAAACGGCTATTTACATGTACACTACACAGCATTGTATGTGTGGATAATTTATTGCTGCACCCGGCATCTTGTCACTGCCTTATAGGGATCGTAATTGTAGAGCAAAAGATCAAGTATTGTTAGCCGATTTCACCCTTTATCATACAATTAATTAATAGCAGTACCTCAGTGTTATTTAAAATGTGTTTTATTATTATATTTTTTTGTTGCTGTGAGCTCATACAAGCTGAGTGTTTTGCATCAAACATCACAGGCCACACATTCTGCAAAGTACTTGTCACTTGGGAGTCAGCAGCTGTGTCTTTCAAGAGCCGAAGTTGTCAACGGCTAAAGTCGTAGCAGTGAAAGGTGCTGCTGTTGTTGTCGCACGGTGATGCTGCAGACTTTGGTCTTTCATCAAAATCAAAGCCTCTTAGATGAGTGTTCTGCTTTGGAGAAGGACAGCATGACGCATCAAACAGTCACTCCAAAGAGACTGGTTTATCATCATTCATAACAGGGACATTACATACGGACACCACAGCCTTTCGTTATGCGAGTTTAGACATGGTTAATTAATCGTGCTTGCTTGAGTAATGTGGAACTGAATGACATTAACTATACTTCTGTGGTCTATGATTTGTGCATGTGATATGTGGGAGAGACGGAAAGAGATTTTTTTTTACTAAATCCTATGCCACACATGCAACTGATGTTCAGTTGAGAGACAGTGAGAGGGAAAGTGTGTGCGTGCACACACATGCACGCCCATGTGTGTGGGTGCTCATAACATTCCCAGAGCTACACACAAAGCATTGAACTCATCAGAGCTGCGAAAAGCTCAAATGTAGTCTAAGCAGCGGTGAGTGCTCTGTAGTGTGGTGAAGTGTGTGCATTTGTGTGTGTGTGTGTGTGTGTGTGTGTGTGATGTGATTTCCCCTCTCTCTCCCAAAATAACATTCAACCAATAAGTATGGAGGGAGAAAGGAGGGAGAATTTTTTGCTTGTTTCTTGTTAGAGAGAGAGAGAGAGAGACAGACAGACAGACAGACAGACAGACAGACAGACAGACAGACAGACAGACAGACAGACAGACAGACAGAGAATAGAGAGACAGAGACAAGATAAGAGAAGGGAAAAGAAAAACATGAAACCTTTTAGAGTCTCAGTGACACAACAATCCATGTTACAGCAGCACAAACATGGAAATGCTCTAAACTGCAATTTGAGAGTACAACCTGTTGTGATCTGTTCCATTCCCTTTTGCGACCCTCTATTGGTCTGGCCTATGTGTTCAGTCAACTGTGCCATGGGATGTACCAAACCAAATCCATTCTAGGGGGTCTGGCAAAAGGGAATCAATGAAAAACACCATTTCACAAGCTTCTCTGACAAAATGGCTACAGTCTTTGATAATCCTGCTGTGTTAGGTTTATTTTGCTTAGAAAGTCTTCCGGATCCGTAGGACTCGTGGGCCAGGTCCGAGCAAAGTCCACTGCCCTCTTTCTTTGTGGTTAAAAGCACGGTCACATGTGGTGACAGCTGGTGAGGTACCCCACGCGATCCGTTTCTACATTACGCTATCTACTTCCCCCCCCCCCCATAGCTCTTATATTTGTGTATGTGTACTTTGTGTTATGCGTGCAGCTGTTGGTGGCCTACGTGACGACACAACAAGGAAGTCGGGGTGTGTGTGCACTACTCCTCAGGTAGCTCTAAAGAAAGTCCCGTTCCTTACGTCTCCCTCTATATAAGGTTCGCATACTGCTAAAGCAAAAGCAACAAGTGAGCAGGAATCCTGCTCCGTTCTTCTCCAGCCATGGGGGTTTGGTTGGGAATTTTATTCACCCGTACAGTTCGTATGGTGGAAAGGTAAGGGTTGTTGCTGTTCTGTGAGGTGTTGTTAGGGGGAGGGCGAACGCTCCTGAGAAAGCCTGCTCGGCTGGTTGAACGTCAGGACAGAGTGAGGGTCAAGGGTATAAGGGGGCCGTGCTGCCCATCATATCTCCAGGAGGTACTTGACGGGCACCAGGCCCCTTTTCTTGCCACTGCTCAGCCGCAGGAAGCCGTCCACCTCTTCGTTCTTCCCCACGCAGATCTGCATGGCGGGATAGAGGAGGAGAGACACAGAGAGAGACAGATGAAACGGCGAGAGAGAGAGAGAGAGAGAGAGGCGGGGGATGTGAGGTGGAGAGGCAATGATGTACCGTGACGAACAGCTCTGCCGCTTTTTTATTAGGAGGCTGCTGTAGTGCAATAGGAGTCGTCAAACACTGTCGACAACAGCCCTGGAGATTTTCCTGCATGCATTTGCATACATTTGCAAATATATTCAAGGCTTATGAGTGCATAAAGAGAGTGAGAGAGGGCGAGAGAACGAAAGGCAGATGAGAGGGGTGTGTGTGTGTGCGTGTGTGTGTGTGTGTGTACCTGGGCCTCTTTAACAGTCATCTGGCCCTTCTCTCGGTTCCCTTGGAAACCAGAAGTGACCTTCCATACGCGATCGCCGGGTCGAACCCGCTGCACAAAGTTAGCGGGGAAAAAACCAACTTTGTCCCTGCTCTTCCCCTGGTGACACACACACACACACACACACACACACACACAAACTCTTAGATTTTGACTGATACAATATGAATATTTTAAATTTACATACAAACTGTTCTGACCTGAACTGTTAACAGGATGAAACATTTAACACATTTATTTCTAAAATTCCTCTTGCGTTCAAGATGAATATAAACTGGCTTTAGTTTCACCACAACAACAGTTGTTCTGGTGCCAGAGTGAATCACTATACAATTGTCATCCTCCACAGACATTGTTATTCTTCCTGTGGTTATTTCCTCTTCCTGAATAAGCTGTCAGCACGGCATCGTGATCTGTCTTTGAGAAGCAAATCTATTTTTGCCGTGTAGAGAGACAGGAAAGCAAGGGCAGAGAGAGTGCAGAGACGAGATGGGGGTCGGACTCGAACCCAGGTCACGCTCACAAGGAGCATATGGTCTGTGCACCAACTGGCTAAGCCACCAGGCACCCCTTGAGAAGCTAATCTGAAGGACAGTACACATAGTACAGCTCAAGATCCCTAAGGTTTCTGCTTTGTTTGGCCCTATAAATCCTCACAAGTAATGCTTCTAATTTTTAACGTTAACGAAGGACACTATTTGTTCTACAGTGTAGTTGTTGTTTTTTAGCTTAATCGACAGACTGATTTGTTTTGTCTGTCCTCCATTAGCGCAGTGAATCGTTTGCTCATTAAACCTGCCCTGCTCTGATCCTCATGCTGACTAAAGCTTAGTTTATACTTAGTTTATACTATCTCATTTCTGTCCTCTGAATGTACTGTATACTTATATATTATCCTATTATCTTTGGATGTCTTTACTTCTGTCCTATATTGCCTCTGAATGTATTTAGGTCTGTCTCATCTCTAAATGTCTCTATACTTCCATCCTGTAGTCGATTAACATCTCTACTCAGATGGGACAGCTTTAACTCGTCCCACATTATCAGATTCTGCATGCAAGGGTAGATTTTAAAGCCCTGCGAACAGAGGCAATAACATTTTATTGACCGGACACGGCATTTGCAAAAATATATTTTTAGGCATTCAAGTGCTACAGTGATGAAACGGGAACTATTGATTTGAACTTTAAGAGCCCAGATGGGCATTTATTGCATTAGATAAGAGTTATAATTTTAATGACCCACCTTCCACCAGTCTTCATTGGAGTCATCTGTGACTTGAACTCTGTCACCGGGCCTGCAGAGTAGGGAAGGAGGAGAGGAGAGGAGAGGTGTGAGGAGAGGAGGACTGCTAGAGGTGAAGGGAGCTATAATGAGATGAGAGGACACGGTACACGGCTACGAAGGAATTGCTTTTCTGCAAGAAATTATCATCATATCAGCATTTAAATGCAATCCCAAAGACACAACAGATGGACACAAGGCCGTAGGAAACATGCTGATAAGAGGACATAGACAAAAGTCCCCCCCCCACACCACACACACACACACACACACACACACACACACACACACACACACACACACACACACACACACACTGTGGTCAGTGAACCACCAAAAACACTAAAACCACAGTCCATCAGAAGGGATGTTTGGACTCAATCTCATTACTTCGCTTTGGCTTCACAGCTCTGTCTCACTCCTTACGGTATAATACCTGATGTGGTGTGACATGATGACAACACACAATATGTCCTTTTCTTTAAATGTTCAACTTTATCTACGTGTAAAATTTATTTCAGGGCTAATGTGTGTCTCTGAAACACAGCCAAAGTTTTGCAGAAAAGTGCTTGCCTTGAACATGGGTTATTGCGTAGAATTATTGATTCCTGGATACGATTGCTGCCTTGTTTGCAGTGCAAACTATAGTGACCCTGACATCAGAAAATATGAATGAGACTGATATAATAGCGGTCAAAGACTGTATGTTTGTGCCAGGCCAATGCTTGCCTGCAAAATGCATCATGGGAATTGTAGGACATGAGTGATGACAGCTGGGGCGAATGTGGAATGGCCTTCGCGTTTGAGTAAAGACGAGCTGTGATTGGCCAGTGCACTTGCGCAAGGACGCGATGTGATTGGCGAATAGCCACTTTGAGTGGCAGTCGGGGCAAACGCTGAACATGATTTCTGTCCATATCGGGTGGCAACTCAAACAGGGCTGAGTCGGCTAAGCAAACTTCGCAATATTCGACACGACTCGGGCCCTTTAGCACGCTCGGTGGTGTCTCTCTCATGGCTCAAGTTCGCTTGAGACGACCCCTTCGTCGTGGTCTAAAACTGTATGGGGGCATGACCATTTACTCAGATGTGAAGGCCATTGCCCACTCACACAGCTGGGTTGTATTATTGTACTTTTTCGTGCTAAGGACCCCCAAAGTGATATGTATTTGGCTCGAAATGGATCTGAAAAATGACATATAAATATAAATAATAAGATTTTTAAAATAATTTACGTTTTTCAAACACACAAATAGCAGAAGTACAAGCTCGCAGTGCTGCACTAAGTGTTTGTTGTTTTGTTGTTTCAATAGCGAAACTGACATGATACAGGATACATGATATCAAAGGCATGATAGTGTTTCTCTAAACAGTCTCTCTGTCTTGTTCTATCTTTGTCTGGCATACTTTCTCTCTTACTGGTGCCATTTCTCAAGCACCCAGTAGTTTACACATTTGTAGCGAAGTGAATTTGTGCATAAATACACAATTTAAATTGATCGACCGTCAGTTAATTAGACGTGTGAAGCAGTGTTGCTACTGTACCTGGCTGTGCAGCATGCCTGTACATTATACATGAGTCAGGAGAACAGCAGCGCTGCATGGGACCGAGACCCTAGCACGGTACTTTTGCACGCTTAATGCACACGCACACTTCACCCAGCTGGGTGCCTCGCCATTGTCCCACTGAGGAGGCAGATGGCTTGTGTGTGTATGCGGTGTGTGTTTGCGCGTGTGTGTGGGGCTCTAGCTAGTTATGCACACCTTCTCTTACGCCTGATTACTCCAGCTATTCTCTTGCACACACACACACACACACACACACACACACACACACACACACACACACACACACACACACACACACACACACACACACACACGTCTGATGATGAACTAGACTGCAGTAGAAATCTGTCTTGTACTGAAGGTTCAGAATTAAAGGATGGTTGAAATGTTGCTGTAATAATCTGGTTTCATTCGTATTGCTTTGCTCCGTTCCTCAGAATGCACGGGCGTGCACATGAACGCACGTACGCAGGCAGACAGACAGGGTGTACGGAAAGGCCTGCCCTGGGTGTATATTATATAAGTTATATCAGTTATTGTTGAGGAGGTGGGGGGGTTAATGCACTGTTATTATACAGTATGTATGTACTGCATATAGCCTAATGTATACTCTAACGGTTAGAGTCTAACCTACACAAAAAGCAACAAGATGGAAAACCTAACGTTTTAGGAAAATAGCTAAGACCCGCTAAATTGTTATTTATTTCATTTTATGTCAGAAAATAAAATGGCACTAATCCGCACATTCTCACTTAGTGAAAACAAATTAAAATAATGTCCTTCTAGATCTTCTAATTCACCAACATACTGTACAGGAGTTTCGCTTCACTTCAAAGCACACCAGAGGGCGGATTACCGCAGGTGTGAATGCAACCACATTAAATAGGGGATGAACCAAAGAATGTGGGATGAAGAAGTTGGCACACAATGAGGAAGGAGAAGGCATTATTACGCAGCGTAAAGATGTCCTGTGGACAGACATGGTCTAATGATGAGATAGAAGCCCTTATCGCAATATGGCCAGGCGATCATATTTATCAAATGCTGAACGTTGCAGAGAAAAACACTGCAATGTACAGGATATACAGTAGCAAGAGAATGGAGGCGTTTGGGTTTCGTCACGCATTTGCACAATGTCGCATTAAAGTAAAGAGTTTGCGTTCACTGATCTGGGGTCAGATAAAGGTTTGTTTATGTAGACGGTAGGCTACTCTGATTTGCCTACCAAGTTTATTTAGCTCGTGTAGTGTGATCCTGGCTTAACCTTAAAAGCATTTGTGTCATTTTAGATTTTAGCTATTAAAAAAATAGTGGATATATCTACAATTTTTGAACATTTTAGTACACTGCCCCCAGACAGAGAGTGAACCAATGCACGCAGTACACTGCCCCCAGAGAGTGAACCAACGCATGCAGTACACTGCCCCCAGAGAGTGAACCAACGCATGCAGTACACTGCCCCCAGAGAGTGAACCAACGCATGCAGTACACTGCCCCCAGACAGAGAGTGAACCAACGCATGCAGTACACTGCCCCCAGAGAGTGAACCAACGCATGCAGTACACTGCCCCCAGACAGAGAGTGAACCAACACATGCAGTACACTGCCCCCAGACAGAGAGTGAACCAACACATGCAGTACACTGCCCCCAGACAGAGAGTGAACCAACACATGCAGTACACTGCCCCCAGACAGAGAGTGAACCAACACATGCAGTACACTGCCCCCAGACAGAGAGTGAACCAACACATGCAGTACACTGCCCCCAGACAGAGAGTGAACCAACACATGCAGTACACTGCCCCCAGACAGAGAGTGAACCAACACATGCAGTACACTGCCCCCAGACAGAGAGTGAACCAACACATGCAGTACACTGCCCCCAGACAGAGAGTGAACCAACGCATGCAGTACACTGCCCCCAGACAGAGAGTGAACCAACGCATGCAGTACACTGCCCCCAGAGAGTGAACCAACGCATGCAGTACACTGCCCCCAGACAGAGAGTGAAACAACGCATGCAGTACACTGCCCCCAGACAGAGAGTGAACCAACACATGCAGTACACTGCCCCCAGACAGAGAGTGAACCAACACATGCAGTACACTGCCCCCAGACAGAGAGTGAACCAACGCATGCAGTACACTGCCCCCAGAGAGTGAACCAACACATGCAGTACACTGCCCCCAGACAGAGAGTGAACCAACACATGCAGTACACTGCCCCCAGACAGAGAGTGAACCAACACATGCAGTACACTGCCCCCAGACAGAGAGTGAACCAACACATGCAGTACACTGCCCCCAGAGAGAGAGTGAACCAACGCATGCAGTACACTGCCCCCAGACAGAGAGTGAACCAACACATGCAGTACACTGCCCCCAGACAGAGAGTGAACCAACACATGCAGTACACTGCCCCCAGACAGAGAGTGAACCAACACATGCAGTACACTGCCCCCAGACAGAGAGTGAACCAACACATGCAGTACACTGCCCCCAGAGAGTGAACCAACGCATGCAGTACACTGCCCCCAGACAGAGAGTGAACCAACACATGCAGTACACTGCCCCCAGAGAGTGAACCAACGCATGCAGTACACTGCCCCCAGAGAGTTGAGTTGAGTACAATGAACCCCAATGGAAACAAGCCTGTGTTATCCTTTTAGCAGAGCTTTTTTCTGTTATCAAACATAAAGTATACAATCAGTCAAACCACCTTCATGTGGACTGCGAGTGGGCTGGACAGCAGGTAAAAAGTTTATGGAGTCTTTGACGGCCCACCGATGCGACCGGCAGCCCACCGGGATTTGTCCCAGTATGCCAGATGGCCAGTAAACTCCCCCCCCCCCCCCCCCCCCCACACACACACACACACACACACACACACACATACACACACAAACACAGCTTGTATATTGAGCATGACTGACTGTAGTTCCAAGTCATTTTTCTCCTGGGGCAGAAACTTGTAGAGTGCCGCGTAGGTATGGATGGAATGGATCTCCACACGCTTCGATGTCTGGAGAGAGAGAGAGAGAGAGGGAGATGGAGAGAGAGAAATTGAGACCAGTGAACTGTATCTTATGAATTGAAAAGCCTTTTTGAAGGGATTCTTTTTTTGTTATATAGAGTGTTTTCCGCTTGGCTTCATCCAAAAGAGTAGAGAATTTTATAATATAACAGTGCACGTGGTTCAAAGGCTAGAAAGGCTGTGTAATGTAACTTCATTCAAAATGGATTAAATACCAACTGGTACATACTGGTTTCCATTGTGGTCCATTATACAACATACAGCACCCAAACTATACAAAAAACACAATCATAAATACTAATATATACAGCTGAGAACAGCTTAACGGTTAAGCCGTTTCTTCAAAAGCTCAGTTCAGTGACAGTCAGTGTGAACGTTATACATCAATATTTTGAGTACAAAATGACAGGCATCATGGTATGGCTAAAAAAGAAACGCTCGTCTTCGCGGCTCATGACTCAGAAATTTCTTTCACCAGTGGCAGAGGATGAAACATGAGGAGTGTGACAGAGGATAAAAGGGGAGAGGGGGATGAGGGTGGAGAACGAGAGAGAGAAAGTGAGAGAGGGGAATGCTGACTATACACACCTTCAGGCTTACCCTGTCCTCCGAATCAGCCTTCTCACTTTCAGGAGGGGTTAGAGCTGGAGAGACACAAATACAGAGAGAGGGGAGAGGGTTGCGGGAGAGGCAGAGAGAGTTTGCATGACAGAAAGGGTGTGAAAGAAAGAGAGTGACGGACAGACAGGAGAGAGGAGGGGGGAGAGAGGGGGGGGAGAGAGGGCGGGAGAGAGAGTGAGAGACGTCTTATCACTTTGTGAATAGCAAGTCAACGACAAGGTCACAGAAAGCATTAGCAGCGCACGGATGATTCTGTCTCGTGGGACTGCAGAGAGAAAAGTAGAGAGATAGAGCGCACACACACACACACACACACACACACACACACACACACACACACCCATAGCTCTCTCTCTCCCTTGCATGAAATACCGTACTTTGACATTTTGAATTGCAGTGGGCCGTTTGTCTCCATTGGGCACGCGTCCTGTTGTGAGGATGGGATGTGTCCTTTGGTTTTGTTGCAGGTCTCATTCTGTTACCATTTGCAGTGTTTAATGCCTATACTGGGTGTGTCAGGAAATCAATAACGGTGGATGTTGTTTACTGATTGTGGACAAGAAAGTGCATTTACTTGAGTAATGTACTTTTTATGAGTATTGGTACTTTACCATTTGTACACTCATGAATTATGGGGGTTCCTGAAATAAAAAAAGATTGAGAACCACTGCTATTGACCGTATTTATCCCGAACTGCTGCTGTAGCTAACAAGTCAGAGCCACAATGAGAAAATTACACTCACTTCCTGGAATGGGTTCCTCTTCAGCTATTGGCTGGCTTTCTAGGTGATCCTCAATTTGTTCGGCCTCCTCCTTTTGTTCCGCAGAGTAGAAGAGCAGAGATGAAAGTGGGATGATAATTAATGTACAATATTAAAATATAACATCTGATGTGTTTAAGAAAATAATTGAAGGAGCATACGAAACCGGGGACAATTTATTTGATTGAAGTTTGATAGGGTTGGACTAGACCTGGGCTGATGGTAAAGGGATATAGAAGGACTCGGAGTCAATGCAATTTCCGCAGAAGTTTAGCAAAAAACACACACGTGTGTGTGTGTGTGTGTGTGTGTGTGTGTGTGGGTGTGTGTGGGGTGTGTGTGGGGTGGGGGGGGGGGTTGTACCTCGTGACAAGGTGATTCAGAGATGCTACTGAAGCTAGATCGACTCATCTGAGCCAGCGATGTCCCATAGCGCAATGCCTCGTACACAGGGTCAACACTACCCTTACCTGCCTCTGCACAGACACACGCGCACACACACACACACACACACACACACACACACACACACACACACACACACACACACACACACACACGCATAAAGAAGACACACACAAGGCATGAGGTAATTAAACAGCGTATACATAATGTCCTAAATGACACCAACTACCAGAAAATATGCACACATGCACGCACAGACACACGCACACGCACACACACACACACACACACACACACACACACACACACACAGCAATCTGTCACGTGGAGATATCCAGCGCTGGAGGTGCTCTCACTCACCTTGGGCAGCAGGCACCTCTGTAACCACCCCCAATGGATCACTGGTCAGCAGAGGAGAGCTGAAGTTTCGCCTAAAGGCCCCCGTCTGTGACACGCACGCACGCACGCACGCACGCACACACACACACACACACACACACACACACACACACACACACACACACACACACACACACACACACACACACACACACACACACACACACACACACACACACACACACACACACACACATATATTCAGATACACAGACAGGAAAACGATGGGAGAACAGAAAAGGAACAAAGGAGGATAAATGTAATTTGAGGCTGAAATATGAATCCAACTTCCTCTTTTCCCTTGTTCCTGTCATTGTAAGACAATAGTATTGTGGCTTCCCTGGTGCGTGCGTGCGTGTCCACGATGCTGTCACTGTATGGCTAGAGACAGGCTACTGGGCAAGCAGAGAGGTGGAATGCTGTGCTAGCATGCTGCTAACTGATGAGTTACTGTAGTTGGGTTGCTTTATCTGCTGTATATATAAGGGCTTAAATTGGAAATAAATCAGCATTGCGATACCAATTCTATACGAATTTTCAGGTGATCACCATTCACATTAGACCTTTTAAAAGGCCTAGTGTCAACCGAAGCAGGATAGGGACAGAACCTTTCATGTCTGTGTCTGTAAGGTACTGTATACTACAGGATATTTTCTTTCCTTTTTAAACCTTTTTTGTTGAACAAATATAGCCTATAATGACTCCCCCAAAATAGGGACGCCAGGCTGAAAGTAATTATTGTGCATTTTGGTTGCCAGTGTGACACCAGGGCTGTTTTAATCCCAAACATCACCAGACAGTTCGACTCTGGCTGGCCATCATGTCCTCTCTCTGACCTTGATTTCTTGTCATTATCTTATTTACAGTAAATAGCCTATAGCACGAAAAAACTGAAAAGTAATACCATCAGATATAGAATCTGAATGCAAACAAGGGTTTGTGTTCACTGTCTTGGATCTCATTTTCTCCTTTGGGAAAGATGCGTATAGCAGCGACCCAATCTGTGCAGAGGAATTCATAAGTAATGCATGACAAGTTATCTGTCTTTTCATAAAGACAAATCATTTCATTTCAGGAACATGTATGTATGTTGGTGGCCAAATAACCTTTGAATCACATTTGACTCCTTGCCAGGTTCCGAGGATGATTTGCAACCTCTGTACAAACATTTTGACAGATACTAATAGTCCTATTTATTGTAAACAATGTCTGGAAACAACATTTCCCTTTGATGTAGCACGTTAATCGTATGACCGTAACATGGTTCAAAGGTAGAGGACAGACCGTAGCAGAGTTCTGGATCTTTATTAGGGATGTCCCGACTTCTTTCCTTCCCGATACCACAATTTCTGTGCCGATACTGATACTGAATACAGATACCAGTGTTGTGATCTCGTGTTTATAGCTATCTAGCTATATATCTTGTGTTGTGTTTATACAGTAGCAGACTCCTCGCTCAAATGTGCACTTGCAGTTTGGGGCAACTCGAATGCAAACTCCACCGATACTTTTCCAATACGAATACAGTATCGGGACATCTCTAATCTTACATAAATTCCACTCAAGCTGCTTGCCCTGTGTGGGGACAGTGGGGAGTATCAATTTTCAATTTATAGACATTTAGCACACACTCTTATCCAGAGCGACTTACAAGTATACGAGATCAGAATGTGCAGAGTAAGCATTGACTCTAATAAACGAGGTAAATCATCAGAGTGCAGAGAGAGCAGTGTAGCGCCTCAAAGAAAGTAGGATACTACGTAATAAACAATGAACCTACAGTAGCATCTGTCTAAACGACACACTATGTTGTTACATACAGTACATGTGTTGATGTTCACTTATTCCTAATTGGTCAGGTCACTGTACTTGCTCCACTCTTTACCCCCCGCTACACCAAATCCCTTCACCGGAAATAGCCGATGTACATGATCACAGCACATCGCCACTCACAACTATTTGTGAGCTTGTAGATTGGCTATTTCCTGCGAATGCCCCCCAGAACATATTATTAGGGGTTCTAGGTTTCAAGTGGTTAAAGTTGAATACAACATGTACATGTGATAAAGCGTGTATCTATTCTACGTCCAAGCATAGACATGGTAACGCCCCGTCTGCCTCTGATTGGCCTACCGACACTGCCCTTTTAGCCCGTCTAGCCCCCATGGTCTCACCAGACTGTCCTCCGATACGCAAGGTTACTCCGTGGTGGGAAATAATACGTACAAGAGAATGGCAGCTTTATTGGCACGCGCAACAGTAACTTGTAACTTTAATTTTTCTAGAAGTGGAAAACTAATAACTAAACTCTGCCGTTTGCTTTGATTGAATGTACTATGGTTGGATTTGTCTGTGTTCTAAATTAAAGCGTTAGTGTTAAACTAAATACTATTATACTAAAAAAGAAACACACACACACACACACACACACACACACACACACACACACACACACACAAACCAGCCACTTCTACACAGCTTACCACATACTGTAGGTGCCACAACATCTCTAATATCATTCCCTGGTAGACTTGAACTGAGTTCGAAGTCTTTGTGCACTGGTACAAGTCCAATGAAAACAAATCTGTCATCACCACAGGCAAAAGTGGACCCGATATTGGTGGGTGACTGTTCAGGGACCCATGAAGGATTGGCCATTCTACAAATTGCTAAAGTCATTCCAAAGTCAAATAATACTTCATGGCACAGAATCACAGAGGTACTCTTGTGGCTGCATTTAGTAATGTAACACTGGACTCTACAGAGATAAGTCACTCATGATAATTACTCTGGTATGTACCCTGTGTATCCTCTGGTCCCAGAGATACCTTCCAACCCTCCACAGTCAGCAGGTTCATATAGGATCACGTGGAACTTTTCCACAGATCTTATACTCTCAAAATGCAGAGTTTGCAGGCAAGAATGTTTGCCGTCTTTAATGCAACGCCAAACCCCCAAAACCCTTTTAGAATAGCATGACGGTTATGTGATTCATTCAGAGAGCTGTGGAATTAAGTTAGGACTCGAGAGTCGAGATCGTATCTTGTCTTGGACCAGCTGACTCTAATTTTCGCAAGGTTGGCTATTACAGATAGCTTTTACAGATTTACTGTCAATATTCTTCTTCTCTTTGGTTCATTCAGAGATTTAGCTGAGAGGGTTACTCTAGTAGCCAATTTTAATATAGGATTGATGTTATTACTTAATTATTTGAGCAATTTAAGCATACTAGTGGGGTAATTACATATTTTGAACACAGACCTACGTAAATACGTCTAAGTATCTCATCATCATTTGAGCTTGGCTTCAGAAGGCTGGTAATTATTTTGCCCATTTTGGAACTCCAAGAAGATGACACTTCTTAAAACTATCAACATTAATCTGTATTCCACTCATAATAATGACCTCAAGCTAGCAGCATTTTCTGAACAAGTTCTCTGAGGACACAATTGCTTCATACTCGATTTGGCTCCGCTCTAAATTGACTGCAGAACATTAGACCCCAGCCACTATACAGCACTAGAGCGGTAACTGTGTGACCTGGATCTGATTGTGTAAATACACAGTGACCAGTCACCCACAATGTTCACATTTCTGTCTCTGGTGGCGTTCGCCTAGTCAGAAAGTCTCCGAGGTTCAAGAACTGCCGATGCAAACTACGGCAAGGCAATGTGTTGTTTACTTTCTCCCCAGTGATGTCATTTTGTTATCATTCCCTAGACAAACTTAGTTTCGGCATGAAGTAAGCTGCAGCTGCAGCATTTATGTGCTATGGCAGAATATCCACACCCACTTGGGAGAAATATTGTCTGGAGTAATTATCTTTATAGGGATTTTCTTTCTTGCCAAACAGTATTACGTCAAGACCGACACCAGGGGGAGGCGAGACCAATTCAAGATTTCTCTGCCTCTATCCCATAAAGCAGGCAGCTCTCTTCTCTGCCTACAAGTATACTATTTACCTTTAGCAGACCTAACTCTGAGATAAACCACATGCTATCTAAATATCATTACATTGGAACTATAAGAGTGGCTGCGGCAGTGGCTCAGGAGGTAGAGCAGGTCGTCCAATGATCCCTGGATCGGCGGTTCGAATCCCGGCTCCTCCTGTCCACATGTCGAATTGTCCTTGGGCAAGACACTGAACCCTACATTGCCTCCAATGAGAAGTGGGAAGTGAGGACGCTGGTGTCATCTCCTAATGAATGAATGAATGAACCATTGTAAAGCGCTTTGAGCACTTGGAAAATCCCTATAAAAATGCAATTCATTATAAGATGGATAACTATGAGATAAATGGCATCTTAATATATGTACATTGAAACCATAAGCTACCATGCAGGTAAACAATGACCCCATCTTCTGTCTAGATCGATTCTCATTAAGTAGTAGAGAAAAACTGAAACAAAAGACATGAGTGACCAAGATATATATGCATGGTAGGTAGCCATATATCTTTCTGTCACTGCATCAATCGAGAGATAAGGGGTGCAGGGAGAGTGAAGTGGTAGGGGTGACCTCACCTACTCCATCCATCCATTCATCTAACTCATGTGGTTTTCAACCAGTGGTCCGGGGACCACCAGCGGTCCTTGAGGAGGTTCCAGGTGGTCCCCAGCTTAGTGATGGGAACTATTGAGTGTAAAATGAAACCAAATGGACCCGGGAGGGTGCATTTGGTTTCATTTTTCACTTTCAAGAGTTAACTTGACTTGACTTATTCCTGTAGGCTCCTAGGTGGAGCATAGGGCCGCAATCACACCCCACCATCGGACTCTGTTTTGAGCAGTTTTCTTCAGCTGGGCCCACGATAGTCTAGTCGTCTTTGCCTTTCTTTTACCCTGTGGATTCCAGTCCAGTACGTGCTTGCCTAGTGATGTTGTCAGTAGGTTTTTGGAGGGTATGTCCAATCCACCCCCACTTTCTCTTCTTCACATCCTGGCTGATGGAGTTTTGGTTGGTTTTCTCCAACAGGCTGGCATTTGACATATTTATATGTCAGCAATGCAGCAATGTTCTGTGCCTCCACCCATCCATTCACCCACCCATGCAGCAATGTTCTGTGCCTCCACTCATCCATCCACCCACCCATGCAGCAATGTTCTGTGCCTCCACCCATCCATTCACCCACCCATGCAGCAATGTTCTGTGCCTCCACCCATCCATTCACCCACCCATGCAGCAATGTTCTGTGCCTACACCCATCCATTCATCCATGCAGCGCTAGCCGCTCCATGCCTCCTGGCCATGGATGTATTGCTGCTGGCTGTCCCACAGTGCTGTGACCTTTCCACTGCGGTGAGAACTGCGGAGTCACTCCATCTGCTCTGGCATGTGTTGAGAACTCATCTCTTTAAGGAACAATTCAGTTCACCCTCCCCCCCTTCCTCCTCCTCCTCCTCCTCCTCCTACTCTCCGTTTACCTTTGTCCTCTAGTCTACAGGAACCCAATCCAATTCCTTTATCTTCCTGTCCTTTATTTAATGACCGTCACTGTGGATAAGAACTACCGTATATAAGCAATAGCTTTAATGTAGCTGTAATTGAGACGCAGAATGATAGATCATAACACATTGGCTAGGTTTTGCATACATGCACGCAATAATGTGATTATTGCCCACTTTGCATTTTGCACGTTCTGAGCGGTTTAGATGATTTGGAATGGACAGTTCGCTTTAATAACCTTGTTTTCATTTCATCATCAAATTACAAAATTTGCAAAACAGCAGATATACAACGCATCTTCTCGCGATACCACTCAAAACATTTTTTTGTGGTTACGTGTGTTATACGTATTTAACCACTTAAAAGTATTAACTAAAGCATGTGACTAAATAATAACTACTTTGGATCCATTGGAAAGCCGGTTATTCTCTCCAGTTCTTAACAGTTTTGGACATACAAGGTTTCCACCCGGCAGCGACGATATGTACATAGTTTAAGAAATGTGACTTAGGGTTAAGGTTAAGGTTAGAATAATGCAATCAGATTACTTGTACACATACAGTACACTAGCCTATAGCTACGGATTCATTTCTGTCGTCGCTTGTCAGACAATCACTTATTTTGTGTGCATAACTCAGCTAGTAGGACAAAGACACAGAACAGACAGCAGAAAAAGAGGGAGAAAGAGGGTGAAATCAACCAATGCACCGATCCAGACCAATTCTACTTCTCCATCATTCATCTCGTCTCTGTCGGGTGGAAACCTCATGTCCAAAACGGTTACTTTTCAGGATTAAAATGTACGCTTTAATGCTTTTGTGTGACGCCATAGTATATGATCAAGTAGGGCATTCATTTATGAAGAAAACACAAAAAAACAATGGAGATATAAAGTTCCTGCCCAACAGCAACGATATGCTACATCACACTGAGCGTGTGGGTTAGATGCCAAACCACATCCTAATCAGTCCTGCCCTGAATTTAATGAGGCAGCCTCAAATGTGAGCCAAATACCTTCTGGTCACAAAACTGGACAGCCGCACAAGTGCCCCTCATCTGAGCTTAGTTCATTCAGCACTTTTTGCTAATTTCAAAGGACATGCAAAGTGAAAACGGCAATAAGTGGAGCTTTGATTATACTGCGACATACTAGCGTCATGTCCAGGGGGTGTACTTGTACATCAAGCTGCCTCACGCTACAGAAACAGGACATAGGCTCCTGCCCTATGGGCCTCATGGCTCGGCAAGGCTACTTACTTTTGATTATACAGTAAAAACTGTCACAATTTTGTGTTTAGTGTAGTGTTTTTTATGTATCCAAATAGTTGCAAATGGATAAATTAACATTGTGAATCAAAGTGTGACAAAGCATCTCTGAGCAGTCTTTATTTATTTTGTATTCAATTGCTACAGTTCTTGGTTTCCATAACCTTGATGAGATTGTCTGTCAGGAACATGAATCTATGCAAGGTCTATGAGACAATAATGCTGGCTGTATCATTCACAGTGAAACGATGTGCCTGTCATTCAAGAGCCATTCAAGATTGAAAAGGGTTTATTTGTCACTCACTCATGGTGCGACAGGTTCTCTGTTACAACAGCAATACAATAACGACGAAGTAATAAAGATAATACTGGATGTAAGAAAAAGAAAAAAATAGCTTAAGACTAAAAATACAAAAAAGTATAGTATAGTATAGTAATGTGAAATATACAGAATATCATTGTTGCTGTGTTATCTACCACTGCCAAAACAGCAGCGGTAGATTGATTATACAGGTGACATGCCTGCAGAGTGGGGTTGTATCAGTTCACCTCATAGACACACTGACCCAAGATCAGCATTGTCTCTTTTCTGTTACCATTGTAAACATTTGTACCCATGTTGGACTATGATGTGAAGTGACGTATACGTGTGTTCTGAGTTTCATGGACCAAATGTGATCACCAAGGGGGTTATATGTGTTTTATTATAATTGTCCAACTGAGTAGTAGAAACGCCTCTGCAAAACCTGAGACAGATGATTTTAAAATTGTCCATAAAAAACATATACTTTTCTTTGCTTTCAGTTTCATCCTCATCTTTACTCTTCTTCTTCTTCTTCTCCAAAACTGTGCCCCCCTGGTTAGTCCAGACTGGCAGACAGTTCAACAGATGCAGTTAACTGCATGCCAACTAGTTTGGTTGCCCACAACTGCCAGTCCCACCCCTGACAGTTTTGTCATCATAACAATTAAATAAGTCTTAATACACAATGTTATTTGTTTAGTGTTCTAAGGAACAGCAATGTCTGTGGTCACCTATGTGTTCATGTGTCTGTGTGACGTTAATGAACACAAGTATGACTATTAGTACCAGTAGGGGCGCTGTTGTGCCAGAAACAGAGAGAGAGAGTGCTGCACTGTTGCCTGCTAATGAGAGAGAGAGAGAGAGGGGGGGGGGGGGGGGGAGTTGCACCACTCAGTTCACACGGGTGTGATTTTTAAATCATAAACCAGGCACCCTATGCTTGCTCTGGCCACCCATATAACCTGGTATCTATAGGAAGCTATTCTTATTCTGCTTCCATCCTACCTGTGTTTATACAAGTACTGAGCACTAGGCTTTATGTTGCCACTGCCAGAACTTTCTGTACAGAGACGGCAGAAAAGGCAGTTTCTGGAATGTGTTGAACGATTTAAAAATTGCTGAATTAATTACGCTAAATGCTTTTAAAATGAATTAGAACAGAAGACCTGCAGGCAGCGTCTTTCGGATGTCATTCAATTTACATTTTAGTCGCCAATATTGCAATTTGCTCTGCATTTTATGTAATTCTACCCTGTAATTTTTTTTAATCTTCCTGGAACTACTAAATTATTTGGAAGTATTTGTGGTGCTGCCTGCCTTTTTCTCTTTGTTAAATAAAAGGGAAAGGGAGTATTTTCTGGGACATTACAGTACAGCTTCTACTGGCTGCTCAGATGGCTTTTAGGGTTAGGAGTTAAGTGTCTTGCTCAGTGGCACTTCGATGTGTACTGGGTGAGTTGGTGGTCATACCAGCTACTTTTTTATTCCCAGGACCCCCACCTGCAACCATGAAAAAAAGCTAAAAACTCAAAGAGTTAAACTAACACTTGGGATTTTACTGTGTATACCATCAAATAAAGCCGAGGCCTGAGACGCCATAATTACAGTAATGGCCAATTCATAAACAAATAACGCCAGCGTGCTCTAGTAAGCCACAAAATTGAAATTATGAGCTCAGCAATAACAACACATGGATCCAAGGCAAAACGTCCACAGAGGTCTTATTTGCATCCGTTTATGTTTTTTCATAAACAGAAACTATTCACTTTGACTGTGGTCCACGAAGAAGCAATCCTGAACCTTGTGGTTAAATGCAAAAGATGTAGCTTTGAATCTGTCCATTCTCACATCCACACTATACAAAATACCCAGTGTTAATGTAACTCTAAGAGCCTTATGGGTCCATTAGCTATAGCTATAGATTTGTTCACATTCAGAATTAACTCATTAAAACTCGGAAAGCATCTGTGTCATTTTAGTTTTAATCTATACTTATGTTATATGGTACTAGGGCCTTACCCGTTCTAATATATGAACAGGAAATGATGTACAGTGTGGGTAATGAGATATAATAGATCCCATTGATTAGGAGGGAATTATTAATGGATGATCTTGGGAAATTGGGTTAAATTGGCACAAAATTAGTGTTATTAACTATAGATTGTCATAGATAGATAGATAGCTAGATTAATTTTATTTTCTCGCCGGCAGGGGGGGGGGGGGGGGTCATTGCCTCAGTAATGTAACTTTGGGAGTGTAGCCAAATGGACCAGCTCATTCCATTTTGTGGTGTCGGCGCACGTAACGTTGTGGCTGCTAATTCACACGTCCTGGGCTGAATGGGACTCGAAAAAACCCTGTTGTATTTGTCTGGCACGGTGAAGGAGGTGGTGAAGGAGAGCAGTGTGTCACAAACTTTGCAAATAACTTTGGAGAGGAGTGTGACAACCGTGTGTAGTTAAAAGTTATATCCAGTAACGTTCGAGCAGTAAAACTTCTGCAAATGACTTTGGCATGGCTTTGTAGATGTTGGTAGAAAGAAGCAGGAAAGAAGTGGTAGGTGACCGTGTTGATCCGACATTTGGAATGGGCATATGTATCTCACAGCGTGGTGATGGGGATGGCCAATTCCAGCTCTGTTGATGCTGAGAGAGCAAACATTTCGCCCTGTGTAGGCTATTTCTGTGTCTGTGCACTCTGCACTGCACGCAGAGAGAGAGAAAGAGAGAGAGGCGTCCTGTGTCGGTCTCGGGGTGTCACGCTTGTAGTAGTCACTGTAGTATGCGCCATGGTGGGAGAAGGTTTCCCTGTGTGGCTCTGCTGCCTGCCTGGCAGGAGGAACAGTCAGCGAGAACGCTCTAACCAAAAGGGGAGGTGGGGAAGGCAAGGGGAATATTGGGGAAAACTGTGACCCATAGGCCTCACTCACACTGTTGCATACAACATGCATACAACATTTGTCTTGTGTCTTGTCCGTGGTTTGTGATGGGGGGAGGGGGGCAAGCAAACACAAGTGTTTGGTCAAACCACGTGACTTCCATTGGAAAAGCATTGGGGCGGCCATGAAACACAGGCAGAGCACAGCACAGTTGTTCTTTACGTGCGTACGAAGCCACATGGTTTGACAAAACATTTTTGACAACAGTGTGAGTGAGGCCATACATTAATCTGTGTCCCTCCCAACATGCATTTCACTGATGAGTTGTTTTTGACGAAAATGAATTAAATGAAGATTATTTTTGGTGTTTGTAAGCAGGCCTGACAGGGCTGTGCGGCGCTATAGGTTCCTTGAGGCTGTCCGTGCGTCGTGGCGTTTTGAGATGGCCGCCTAAGCGAGCAGCAGTCTTGCTCTGTGCTAAGGAAGTGTACAGACAGACAGCTTTTCTTAAATTTCGAATAGATAACATGCGTTTTTCAAAACTGGTTTAGAACAGTGGTTTAGTACAGTGGTTTAGAACAGTGGTTCTCAGAAATTCCCTGGCACAAAACATTTTGAAATGGGGGTCCGCAGCCAAATACTATGATTTTTAGGGACCTTGGCACAAAAACGTTTGAACTACTGATTTAGAAGGCCTTTTGTAGAATCGTCCTCAGGTATTAATCGGTTTAACTTTAACCCATTCAGTACGTGAACCCCTTACCCCTACTTTAGCTGTTGAAAAATAGCAGATCTACAAGCTCATAGCGCGGCACAGAGTGTCACCGTACGAGCTTGTAGATCTGCTATTTATTTTTAATCATGACATTTTTAAATCTTTGAATATAATTATTCTGTCAGAGCAAAGTTTTTAACTGAAATGTTTGCTTCTGGGGGCGTCCCTGGAACAACATTTTGAGATTGGGGTCCGCGGCCAAATACAGATAATTCTGGGGCTCCTTGACATGAAACGACTGACATAGAAAGTCAGTTTTTTCAGAAAACAGTCAGGATTTAGAAGGCATTTCTAGAATCGTCCTAAATGGGTCTAAATGGGTTTAAAAGGAGAGTTAAATCAGCAAAGTTTTTAGTGTGCATCCGGTCCAAGCTGCAGAAAGGCTAATCCTTGGTCTGATGAGTGTGCTGCGCGACGCACAGCATGCACCGCTGCAGGCTAGGACCACGGTCTGATGTGTCATAGCCTCGGGGGGACGGTGTGCGCCTCAAACACGACAAATTTCACAGTGAATTAGGCAGAGCAGCTGGTAGCAGGGAGATATTGATTTTCCGACAGACGTGAGAGTGGAGCATGGAAACATTTCATCCAGGCAAGAGAGATGTGGAGAGACGGAGAGAGGGGGAGAGAGAGAAAGAGAGAGAGATGGAGAAGAAGTGCAGTGCGTAACGTGTAAAAAGAAAAAACCTAAAAGAATTTCCATTCCGGTTCAAAAGGACAATATTTCATCACACTTCTGTGCATTCCCTGTGTCTCACACTGCTATCTCCTTCTTTATTTTATTTTTTATCCCATGATTTTGCAACCCATTTTTTCACCCAGTGTCAATTATCTAATGACTTCCTCTGCCAACCTGGGGGGGCAGCGGATTGGCCTTATGCTTCCTTCTATGCATGAGGAATTCAAGCTGCTTCTTTTCACCTGACGGGTGAGTTTCCCCGGCCGGACGTAGTGCGTGGAAGGAACATGTTATTCCGACCGGTTCCTTTTACCTCCATCAGGCGCCCTGGCTGGCCAGGGGGAGGTAGTTTAGAGACCAGGATTACTGCATGTTTTTACCTATCTACCCTAGGGGACATGGGGAGAACAGTCAAACTCCACACAGAAAGGCCCTTTTCCCAACCCCGCCTTGGGTATGGGAAACTGATACACACAGAATGTAGACACAACGCGTAAGAACTTTGTTTTGCAATGCAAAAGGTGAACTGAACATCTGGCATACAGCTGGGACATCCGTTATTCTAATTTGGGTCAAAGTGATGTCATCTAAAATATTGTCATATCTTCTGAAAAGGGCACAAAGTGTTTAATGTGTGAAACAAGCTGCTACATATTGACCAAAGCTGGGAGACATTTTCCGCACAATGTAGGTCCACTCAACCACAGACACAAAGGGAAATGTCAATAAATACAAAGCTACGCTGAGTGATCATGTATAAAGATCCTACATGAAAACCTGCTGACGCCGTTTGGTGGCACGTCAGCAGTTTATTCCCCCCGGATGTCTTATGACTTGAAAAAGGACAAAGAAATGAAGTGATTTTTGCGTGTCGTGCTGTTCAGTCTCAGTGCTGTCTCAGTGCTGCCTTTTCCCCATCTAAAGTATTTTTGTTTTGGTTCTGTTTTTGTGGCAGAGCTCCTAGCTGTGAACTATAACCAAGAGAGAAGCTCATCTCTCAAACAGCTCTCAGCTCATCAAACAAACACTTTGCAGATAGAACGAGGACATTTCAAGCTTTTCACACAGTTGCAATGTTGGTGAGTTTGACGTTGTTTAATCCAATCAGATAGGACTTTTCTGTTTGTATGTATGGGCTGTCAAAGGGAAATTGCAGATAGTTAACGCACCCTGCCAGTAACTTAACGCGGTAATATGGCCGCGGTGTGCATAATGGTCAATAGAGCATACATGCTGGTGTCTAGAGCCCCCATCTGTTCAGAGTCGTTCGTGAGCCTAAGTTCTGGGAACATATACAGTACAGCAGGTGAATATATTTTTATGCCTTATGTTATGTAAAGCACTTAGTCACCTCAGTCCTAGACAGCCTGATATGCTATTACAGTGTGTTCCAGGACGCTGTAATGTCAATATTTCTGTGGTTCTGGCAGGCTCCATTCTTGTCTGTGATGATCAGAACATTTTATTTACACTCACAATCCTGGAACACTGTGTGTCCCATATGAACACAGTGGATTGCATTAATCTCAGTATGGTGTGAAAATAGAAAAAGTTGCAGACATGAAACTTTCTGGAGATAGGCAATCCAGTAGACCTTTGCATTTTCTGTCAGCATTATATTATTGTCCTGTAGTAATGCATTTTAAAGTGCACATTGGTTTGAAAAGTCGACCCATTACGATAGTAGATGGACAGTATAAGTCGTTAGTATGTCATATTGACAACTTCAGGGACCATATGGGATTTATGGATTTATAGATATTCTTGGAGATCCACCGCTCCGACCAACTTCACACCAGGCACGGCTCTCCCTTGAGTCCTCATCAACACATGCAGCACGTTTGAAGCGATCAGTCAGATGGTTCTCGAGATTTGGGACATGCTTGCACGCACGCAGATATATTCTGTGCATTTATAGTGATGCAAACGACGTAGCCTATAAAACATTCAGTATCCGTACTTCAACTGACCGTGACCCGATTCTTCACTGTAACTGGAAACTATGTAGTGTGCATGTACATGTTTTTCAGTGAAGGCTAATGGTACTGTAGATCAGACTTACTTTGCCAGTGCAGGGTTGCTGGGAGAGCTCCGAAGAGCACCAAAGGTGAGCCCCTAACTTACAGGATTTACAGCGCAGACCCTGCTTAGAGTTCCCTGCAAAGACACAGACAATACACAGGTCTACATTAACCATTACATCAAACAAAGACCTCTCTGCGAGCAAATAAAAAAAAGTATTATGGCTTTATTATTATGCAGCTTCAAGCAGCAACACGATGATATGGCTTTAAGTGATAAAATGCATTGCGAACTGCATGAGATTGGTTTCTTTCGCCAAATGTTCACCCCAGAATAGGGATAGCCTTGCATGGCCAGACTAATAACACTGGGTAGATACATGTATTTAGCCCAAGGGTGGATACGGAAGGGAAAACAATGCCTCTGGTGATAAATCCGCCCCATATTTGCATACTGGGCCCTGATTGTTTCCCCACAACTTCGGGGGCAGCGAAATACAATCACAACCGAGCGGGACCAGACCTAATCTGCTGAGTGCTTTTTATTTATTTGAATTATTTTCACTGGCAGATTCGTCTGGTTTCCAGGCTAGAATAGGGATGCATAATTGTGTTAAGCGAGAGAGTGGTATCCTAGTGACTTGTGTTCTTCTCCGTGCATTCATGGGACCTACCCTGGATCATGTGTTTGCATCTCTGGCAGCAGGTGGGCCGGCGGAACACGTGCTCCTGGAAGCAGTGCGTCTTGACGGGCTTGGCCTGAGCCGTGGAGGTCAGGGACTGCGAGGGGCTGACGGAGGGCGAGTGCGACGACAGCGAGGGGTTGGGGCTGAGGGACGGTGAGAGGGAGGGCGAGCGCTCGTAGGCCAGCGGCGAGTCAGAGATGGGCGGCGGCGACGGCAGAGGTGGCAGGGGCTCGGCGATGAGGGTGGCGGAGAGGCGCGACGCGCTGTTGTTGTTGCGCTGGAAGAAGTTGTCCATGCTCTTGCTGCGCATCACCGACTTGAAGGACAGGGAGCGCTTCAGCCTCTGCAGCTGTAACGAGAAGAGGAGATTATGAGTTTGTCTGGTGGACTCCGAAAACAGAATCGGATGCATGCGTTGCCAAGTATGATGTTCATCCAAGGAATTGTCCTTACAGTCCTTGGCATCTGGTGCAGCGACAACCTAGCAAAGGACATTTAACAATTGATGCAAGACTGCTGACAAGATACTGTATATCCATAAATCACATTAGTGGAGCACTGCATTGTAAACAACAGGCATTCAGACTGTATTTGAATGGGCACACCAGCTATATGGCTATGTGACCCCCCAGTTTGATATGCATTAAGCTCCCCATGTGTGAGTTACAGGCCCAAAGTGTCCAGTTGGTCCACTGGTGGTCCCCCAGACCCCACGTTTAGGCTCTATGCTCCAGTCCTATTTACTTCACCTTATGCCTTTTTACAAAGAGTATACAATCATAATACAGTATATTAAATATAATAAAAGTAATAAAGTCAGGACTCAATTCCACAGATGAATATAGCCTATTAGCTGATACAAATAGCACCTCATACGAGGCGTTGTGAGCTTGTAGATTTTTTTCTACATTTTCACAAGGTTTGCTTCCGTAATATAAAAAATACAAAAAGTAATAATATTATAATAATTTGGCCAATTTGGTATCAAAAAGGTCTTAAAAGTCCTTAAATGTCTCGGGTGTCTATGCTCGGGTGAGGGAAGGCAGGCATAGGGAGGGTGATTTTGGTCATTGCGTGTACTCCACGGGCTGGGGCGGCAGCGCTGCACCTGTCAGCGGGAAGTGTTGGGCGGGAGGAGTAGGACGAAGTAGGATATAACAGCAGTGACAACACATTGAAATATGTCTGGGGAGGAATTCATTGGAATAACCAATAAATTGGGGCAAAAAGGGGGGTAAAATAATTGGCCACTCTAAATAAATAATTAAAAAGTCCTTAAATTGTAACTTTAGAAATGTGCAGATACCCTGTATACAATTCTACTGTATGTTGGTTTATTTACTGTTCAGTGAGAAAACAATCTTCTGGGGACCCCCCAACTTAATTTGTGGACTCCCAGTTTGGGAACCACTGATCTAAAGCATGTCCAATCTCAATTGTCTCCTGGAGAGAAAGAAGATTCTTATAGGAATGAGGATAGAAAGTGGAAGTGTGTACAGAGACATGCATGTTGGCGTTTGTTCACGTACGTTCCCATTCCACAAATCCAGTTCAGACAGTAATAGCTGCAGGACCTGTCACTATTAGCTGTCGGAGTGAAGGTGCAGAGTGGGAAGGGACATTTTTTATATTTCAGCCAGGACAAGCGAGGCCTGTCAAAGAGAGAGAAGGTCTGTCTGGAGAGTGGGGTTGTTTTACACTAGCATTGTCTGAACTGGACTGGACTCCTTTCCATCCTCTGACTGTCCTTACCATGACAAACTTGGCACAGCTTTTTTCCCAGGAACCACAACATTTGCCATCCCTTGCGAATTCCATGCGAAGTCAATACCCCTTAAAATTCACATTGTGCACCTTGGCACTTGATACATTGTTGCACAACAAACACCAGTGATTATCTTTCAAGCTGCCTGCCCTCTTCCCCAGTATATACTCGCTCCTGGCCGGTGCTCCGGGCCATCGCAATGAAACGATGTTAATGACAAAAATATTATGGGGAGTTGAGAGGCAATGAGCTCCAATTTATGGAAATAATGACAAGCTGTGGACTGTGGACACAATGTCCTGAGAAATGAGGGCAAGGGGACTGGTAACTCCACAGAAAAGTGTAACTTCTGTTTGGACAGAAAAGGTTGCCAAAGTACTTAAGGTCACTGCACTCGGCTGTGATCCTGCTACCTGGGAAATGAATGTAATATTTATCAATCTGGCATCTAATTGTAATGAAGTCTGTCTGTGACTTTCATCTTTCATCTTCAAATGAATGTAAGATGAAATAAAACTGGGAAACTGGGTCGTTAAAGCAGCTAACGAATAGATATTTAGATGCAACGCAAGGAAGAGGGATTTTGTAGCAGAATGAACACTGTACAGTAAATAAATACATGAGTCTCAACACAATTGAAATCAATAGATCATGTCTTTAAGATATCTAAAACCGAAGAGACCACATTTTTAATGATCACATCTTCAGAACCTGACAAAATAATGGATGATATTTTGTGGGTGATATTTTTCATTCCGCGTTCAATCAATGTAGAGATTCTGTGTTTGAGTTAATTTGCTTGTGCATCTCAATTTAACAGAGAATGGCATTGGCTAGAATAATGGAACACATTCTGCCCCTTGTCTGTTCACGTGACTCTCTGCATACATACAGTGTGTACTGTATTGCGTGTGTTAACTTGTACACATGTGACTCTGAGTGTTCGCGTGAAACCTCTGCTAACATGCACATGTTTTCCGCAGCACCAATTGAGCTGTCAGCGAAGCTCCAATGTGCACACCTTTGCAGCAAACTAATCAATAATGTTGAGTAGCTTCCACTTTCTTTCTGCCTTAAGCCACGGCTTCACAGCCACCAATTAGAGTGAGTGATGACAAGAGGTCTCTGTTGACCCATTAGTGAGTAGCCTACCTCGCACGAGTGTGTTTCTAGCGGTAGCCCAGTCCACGCTCTCTCTAATGGTCTGTTATTTTGGCTTGACTGGTGGCCCATTCTATTACGGAGGTTACTTTCCATTAGTTGATTTCCCTTTTATTTTTTTATACCCGTCTGACCGTCTTCTCTCTGTTTAATCTGAGCCCAAAGAACCACATTGACCCTGACCTGGGTCTCAACATACACCTGAACCCAATGCTGGGCCTATAATGACAGTATAAAATAAATTAATGAACAATCAGCAAAAATAGATTCAGTGTAAATAGCTGGAAATTTGGTGAAAACAGATTAACATTTGGCCAAAATAGAAGATTGACTATTTTTACTATTCAATGTTTAAATTATATTATAATATCATATATAGTTTATTGCTTTAGTGCTTAATATTTTGTCTCTATCGGTGGAAACCGATTAATATAAAAACAATCTACAAGGTCAAAGCGAGTGTGAAATTGCTACTTTTGATACTTTTGTGTGACGCTGTAGTATAAGTAGGGTATTAATTTACAAAAAAAACACAAATATTTAGAATATGAAAATAAGATGATATAGTCTCTATAACGCACAGCAAATTGCAGTGCGAGTTATTTTTGAAACGTAACACCATTTTAAGTGGTTAAGATGACATGTGCAATAAAATGCCAATTATTATAAATTATGTTGAGACACATTGCTGATTGCACAAGTGTACAGTGTACACCTTTACACAGCAAGTCTCAGCTGCTGACCTTTATGAGATCCAAGCTAAAAAGACGCATTATTCACATAATTCCAAAATTCCTCAACTACCCTGCTGTACAAATCTGCATAATGAAGCTGTGCCGTGCGTTAGATGAGTGCAGTTAATCATGACTACAATGATGAATGGCAGCCCATAAAAGAATCTGCCAGCATTGTAAAAGCAGAAGGGTTCATGACCTTTCTATGGCTAATCACAGTGCAGTATATCAAAGGTTTGTTTATACCTTGTCATACAACAACTAAGACGACCTATTTTCAACCAAAGAAAGTGTTGCAGTCAGAGCCGTGTCTGTCTGAGAGCCACACGGTCCTGCAGTAAACGAAGCCTTATTCAGCAGTTCTAAACTTCCATTCCACCACTCTGGTTAGAGCTGAAGGCCTGCCAAAGAAAGAATCACAGCCAGGTGCTATGGTGACATTCATTGCCTCTCTCTCGTAATGCACAGAGATGCCCCATGTGAGCCAAAGGACGCGTTAACTGCCTTGGAACTCCCTTGGGCCCTTTTCACACTTCGGCATGACCAATTATTCACATGAAAATGCAGGTGTGAGAGTACCCGACGTGTCGAACGCTGATTGTTTAAACCACCGCGTGATGCGGTTTAGATGCATTGAGTCACTAAATTGATCTATAAAGTGTAAATAGAATGGTCTCTCTACTCCTTTCATTCAAACATTGCTGGTGAAGATTGAATAGCATGCTGTTTTGTTTTGATGCAAGAATTGTGTCTGAAATGGCAGTTTAAGAGGGGGGGGGGGGGGGGTGTCTCTACAGGAGCTATAGACGTTTAACCCATTAGCCCATTAGATTCCCATTGGCTACACCCAGACACATTTTCTTATAAAAGTGAGCCAAATGCAATATGAAACAAGTTGCATTAATTTAAAATGTGAAAAGTAATTTGTGCTGAGTTTCAATAAAAAGTCACACATCAAATTGTGTGAAGTGGGGTGAAGTACCTAGTCCATCTAGACTTGCCTGCCACATGACGTCACCGGGGAAAGCCAGACAGAAATGTTAAAGAAAACGGTTCCAAGGTTTTTCCGTTGAGTGCATGCGTCATTTTGGAGGGAGGGGGCCCACACCCTGCATGAGACACTCACGACTAAGTGGTCACACAACTAGAGTTGTTCCGATACCGATACGGCGATGCCAGTATCGGAAAAAGCTGCCAATACTGGCTAAAATGCTTGTATCAGTATCTGTGAGTATGTCTATGCCATTCTGATATAGCATGTAATTTATCACACTAGAGTGGCCGGGCAGGGGCCCTGCCCAGAGCCCGGGCACAGGACTTTTGTGGCGGTTTCTGGACAACAATTATAAATGGAATGTGTATTTATTCCTAGAACAGTGGTTCTCAAACCTTTTAATTTCAAGAACCACCATAACTCTCAGAGTTACAGACCTGTATATAAGGGTCCATTTGGACCACTGTCCTAGATTTGTTTAAATTACACACAATTCGGTGAAAATAGACCTCCAAGCTCACAACGCCTCGCCAATGTGAGGCATTGTGAGCTTGTGGGTCAGCTATATTTGGCAAAGAGATTTGGTGTAGAGGGAAATACTAACCAGTGGTGGAAAAAGTAGGCCCTACTAAATACTAAAAAGTATCAAAGTTAAGCGATCAAAAGTACTAAGAATGTCTTTTCAAATGTCTCAAATGGATACAAATTTAATAGTTTGGTCAATGTATGTTTTGTAATAATTTAAATCAACAAAGTAACTAGTAACTACGTTTTCAAATAACTGTAGTCGAGTAAAAAGTACAATATTTCACAAGTATTGGAAATTGTACTTAAGTACATTGTCAGTACATGAGTAATTGTATAGTTACTTTCCAACACTATATTTAACATAGAGCCCTAGCCCTGAGGGACCCAATTCTTCTATTATGGTTTAAGTGGTTAATACCCACATTATGTTCAGGAAATGGGTATTGCCTCTTCCCTCCCAGTTACCCCACATGCCCCCTGGAAATGATAGGAGCCCAAAGCGGTGCAGTGTGGAGGGCCACATTCGGCACAGTAAATCCCCAAAGCGCTCTCTTTTCTCCGCCTGTCTCTCTGCTATAGATGCCGTCGAAGCTATTTCTGGCGTGTGTAATGCTAGAGACCTGTCACCGTCAGGACAAGTGATGGCAATTAGCTCAATGCAGAGCGAGCCAGGGATATGGAAACGAAGCGCGTCTGTGGAAGATGTGAGGAAGAGGATGCGGGGGGGGGGGGGAGACGTAATGAATGAGAAGGGAGACAGGAAGAAAGAGTGACGTAGAGCGAGAGAGCGAGGAGACAAGGTGGGGTCAAGTAACGGCATATACTGTATGTCTCTGGATGTGGATTTGGGACTTTGTGTGGCCATTCATCTATGACGAATGACTTCAATTTACACTATAGGATCCGAGTCCCATTGACGTCCTTTATAACATTTTAATATACTGTATATATTTAAAAAAAAATAACTAAAGATTATGTGAAAGACATCAGTCCAGTGGTTTGTGAGATTAGCTCTCCAGAGAATCAGACAGACCCTTTTCTAGACAACTCGCCATTGGTCGGGGGCGTAGGACCAAGGGATTTGGGATTTGTTTATAAACATTTTGGTATTTGTTTATAAACATTTGTGATTTGTTTATAAACATTTGTGATTTATTTATTAACATTTTGGGATTTGTTTATAAACATTTGGGATTTGTTTACAAACATTTGGGATTTGTTTATAAACATTTGGGATTTGTAAGTCTCATGGGGGGGGTAGGACCACTACCAGTTGACCTGTAGTAAGTCTCATGGTCGGGGGGGTAGGACCAAGGGATTTGGGATTTGTTTATAAACATTTTGGTATTTGTTTATAAACATTTGTGATTTGTTTATAAACATTTGTGATTTGTTTATAAATATTTGTGATTTGTTTATAAACATTTTGGGCTCTGTATAATATGTTGCCTAGGGCCTCAAAAGGCCTAGAACCGGCACTGCGCCTGCTACAGAACCACGATGGAAAACAAATAATGACTATAGTAAAATCCTCCTTATATACATGCTCCTTCCGACGTCGGGGGAGGGAGAACTGCCCTTTCGGACAGGCTTTGCAAACTAGTTCAGATGTTTTGAGAACAAGTTCTGAGACCACTCATCAGAAGTTCTGAATGATGACAATGAGAATCCTGGTTTCTAAACTGCCTCCCCCTGGCCAGCCAAATACAAATAATCTGAGAGATAAACAGAGTAGAGCCCAGGATTACATTAGATAAATTGACACTGGGTGAAAAAATGGGTTACAAAATCATGAAAAAAAACCCATTCTGAATTATGTCAATTTGTAACTTTGCATTACCTCCCTTTCCGAGAGCTTCATAAGAGCATGTGCCATGTATTGCGATTGACTCAGAGAGTACACAAATGTAACCAAAATGAGAACCAAAAGATTCAACTCGGCTTGTGAGTGAAACCGCCGTTGATGCAGCAGCTTTGGTGTTCACTCCCCGACAGGCAGACAGACAGACAGACAGGCAGACAGGCAGGCGTCGAGGCAGAGCAGACATGGTCTTGTTCTGCTGGCTCTTTGAAGATGCGCACAAAGTCTTGAGATGCAATGGAGGTAGCTATAAATAGGCTGTAGTGTGGAACACTGTGATAAATTAATGATTAAGAGGAAAGAGGGTGTTTGGGATGTGGTGTCTGAGCGGACAAGGCACAGGGTAATGAGCCGCTTTGGTCTCATTTGTGTGCTTTTCTGTCGCACACATGTTGTGCACACAGTAAAATCCTGAGTGTTAATTTACAAACTGATGAATGAACACAGAGGTGCAGAGTCGGCAGTATAATGTTAATGTGTCCGTGTGTCTTTGACTCCGAAAGACATACTGGGTTTAATTTGGCAGCGGCTGTTATTCCCTGGATTGTATGGTACACCATATTAGATGGAGAGAGAATAAATGTGCACACACTGGATAGTTGCTTCCTCACAACGGTGGCCCTGGCTGAGTGGGTAAAGGCCATCTGGACATTGGAAGGTCGCCGGTTAGACCCTCAGCCTGACCAGTCTACGTGCCAAAGTGTCCCTGAGCAAGACATTAATAACAGCCCCACTTGTGAGGCCTACAGATAGTCAATAGCGACGTTTTTGAAATGAATGGCACATTTTAACCTTTTATACAAAGTGCCCTACAATGTGCATTACATTCACACACCAACAGGCAGCACATACTGTACACATAATCTATAAATGCATACGGTACATACGCATAGGCATACATAATGGACTTTTAGATACGCATAGTTTAAGAAACAAAAAAACTGTAACACAGTACAGAGGTTTGTGCACTGCATAATATTTTGTATAAACCTGATTTGCATTAGCATCTGCATTTGAATACACAACCACGACCTTGAGGAGAAATGAATTCCATCACCACAACACTTTCTTCACGGACACAGTTCAACAACTGAGAACCCTTAAAGGACCACTTCACCACTTTTCAACTTCTCTTCCTATAATTGGTCCCCACTAATGTTCATGATAAAATACCACCAGTTTGTGTCTCATGGGAGGGCTGTGGGCAGTTCAGAAACCCGTCCACCAGTGACATCATCGATGGGGAATCCAAGCTAATATAGAAACTGCATCTGCCGTTCTTTTCCTGAAAAGTTGCAATGCAATAATGGAAGCCATCTTTCTCGCGATAATCAAAATCTAAATATATTTAAAAACAAATCTGCTAAACGATGAATTGAAACGATATTTGAAAGAAATAGACTGCATCTAATGCCGACTCCCCCTGGGTTAGTGGCAGTGTCCTTGAGCAAGACACTGAACCCCTATACTGCTTTTGATGAGAAGGTTGGTGCCTTGCACAGTTGGTGTGGGAATGTGTGTGGGGATGTGGGAATGAGGATAGGATAAAAGCTCCATAATTATGTGCACCGTTCGTTTATTTAGTTACTTGTATATGAACAGCTTTAAAAATGTTTTCTGTTTCTTCCTCAGAAATATGTCAACAGTTTAGAAAATACAAGTCACAACTTTCACAAACAAGTCGTGTCTTCAAACCGAAAATCCCCCTGTATAGGAGGGATACTGTTGCAAAACGTATTATGGTCTGTGTATATATGCTCTATTTATACTTTGTCTTATGATGGTGTCACACTCTGCAAATAGATAATCTACAAGCTCACGGATGCGACACATTTTGAGCTTGTAAATCTGCTCTTTTCGGTGCATGCATGACACCATTGTTCAGATTGTTGGAGCATAAATTAGGCATTAATCTGTTACTGCTCCGCGTTAGCGCATCACCCCACATTTGCACACATCAAAAGTAAATGTCCTGTACAATTCTGATGATATTTAAAGCTTATGGAAGCCAAGCCTTCATTTATTTATTGCAATCTGAGGATAATCCCAAAATGGGCAAATATTAATATTTTGAGTCTTGAGTTCCTGATTGACCTTCCGTGTAATTCATCCGATTTCAGTAGACGCAGTGGCCCATGAAGGGGAAGTACTGTCAATGTTACGTAAGACCTAAGTAAATTAACCTTTCCAATAATTGCATGTTCATTTCAGCTCAGAACATGATGTCATTCATTACTCCGAACACAGCATCACAACCGTGCATAATTGATCACTAATCAGTAAGCGTATTAGAGAGTAGGCCTAACACACAAGTCAATACAGCTCAGAATACATTTAATCTACGGGAAAGAAAATGTTTCTTTACTCAGTTTTTGGGGCATAGACCTTTGTTTCAAGACATTTGAAGTTGGCTGATGAGCCCCTTCAGCTGCATCATCTGGTTTCCTTAAGGGGGTCGTTGAGTTCAACACAATCCAACAACACAAGGAGCTCTCCCACCCATTCAAACACACTAAATCAGTTTCCAGTGTCATCTAAAACAAATGACATTAAATAGACTAGAATAGGCTTGACCAGGTATTTATCAGTGGTGGAAAGTAACTAAGTACCTTTACTACGTATAGCCTACTGAAAATAGCTGATCTACAAGCTCACAATATCTACAAGCTCAGGTATTTACAGTCATGAAATGTTTTATACGCATCCACCCTATAGTCAAATTGCGTGCAAAGCCAACACAGAGATTATGATGCTATTTTTGCTCCCAAAAGCTCAAAATTACAAATTGGTACAGGTTTTTTAATTAAGCTCTCAGTTGAGGAAAAATCATGATGAGAGCTCTTTGAAATGTTGAACTCTGCCATTAATCCCTGTGATTAGATCTAACCTGAAGGGAACAGCAAATCAAATCAATGGCCTCCCACGGCTCAGTCAATTTCCCTTCCTCCTTGAGTCTGGCACTCACAACTTTAACGTCGGAGAGAGAGAGAGAGAGGAAAAACCATTTTCTAAATACCAAAAATAGCATATCTTCAAGCTACGAGTTTGTATACCTATTTTCACTACTGATTATACGGTATATAATTGTATGATCATACGAGTATAATTATACAGCTTAAATTGACACAGATTTTACTGTAGCCTACTTTGTGAACCTTATGTTGTTGCAGCCATGGCTACTACAGTTGACGAAACCCCAGTGCTGGACAAACAAGTTAAGAACGGGTGCAGTACTTAGTTTAGACAGTTTTTGGTTTAGACTATAGTCATTGGTTAGACCAGTCATTAGTCCTACAACTACAAGAACCTATCTCAAACCCTCACCCTAAACCTAACCTCCCACGGGGCAGCACACCTAAACCTAACCTTAACCCATGTCTAACCAATGACTAGTCTAAACCTAACCTCCCACGGGGCAGCACACCTAAACCTAACCTTAACCCATGTCTAACCAATGACTAGTCTAAACCTAACCTCCCACGGGGCAGCACACCTAAACCTAACCTTAACCCATGTCTAACCAATGACTAGTCTAAACTAAGTATATGCACCCCGGGCAGTACACCTAAACTGGTAACACTTGCAGATAAGGTTCATGAAATAATGATTAACTAATGCTTAACTAATACATTAGTTAAGCATTAGTTAAGCATTATTTCATCACAATTCATCATTAATTCATGATGACTTCATCATGAATTAACTGTAGTTAGTTGATCATGAGCATGGGTGAAGGTGCATGCGTGAAGGTGCATGGGTGAAGGTGCATGCGTGAAGGTGCATGGGTGAAGGTGCATGGGTGAAGGTGCATGGGTGAAGGACCTGCATGCGTGAAGGTGCATGTGTGAAGATGCATGCGTGAAGGTGCATGCGTGAAGGTGCATGTGTGAAGATGCATGCGTGAAGGTGCATGCGTGAAGGTGCATGTGTGAAGATGCATGCGTGAAGGTGCATGGGCGAAGGTGCATGCGTGAAGGTGCATGCGTGAAGGTGCATGGGTGAAGGGGCATGCGTGAAGGTGCATGGGTGAAGGTGCGTGCGTGAAGGTGCATGGGTGAAGGTGCATGGGTGAAGGACCTGCATGCGTGAAGGTGCATGCGTGAAGGTGCATGTGTGAAGATGCATGCGTGAAGGTGCATGCGTGAAGGTGCATGTGTGAAGATGCATGCGTGAAGGTGCATGCGTGAAGGTGTGTGCTCAACAAAAGCAGCTCCCATCTTCAAATCCAGCCGTTTAATGGGTTTATCTGCATAAGCAGCTTTAGTAATTAGCATGAGGTGAGGGCCACCTTTGATGTTGTCACAGGACTCAGTGCATAATATTCCATGCACCACATGCTGAAGCCTGTCTTACACTTTGTCGTAGGACAGTCTCACGTGCCTGAAATACCACCAGTAGAGCTTTGTGCTGCTATTTTTGGCGTATGAATTATGAATTTGATAAGGGTTACCTTTTTAAATTGCAACAACACGGTTGTTCGTCTATCACTCACTCACTCACTCACTACATGCACTACACGCACGCACGCAGCGTGCGCACACACACACACACACACACACACACACACACACACACACACACACACACACACACTGACAGTGACTGCTTGACATACTGTACTGAATATCAGTATCTGAATGCAGTAAATCCGTAAATCAATCAGCCATTCAGTAAGGTGACGTGAGTTGTATTTAGATGGGAATAAGTCCTTGTATTTTATATGGGTTTTTCTTTTCTTGTGTATTCAAAGTGCCACCTCATTGTAGTCTGGCCTCACCCAGTGCCAGCCAAATGCACGAAATACCAAAGTAGAAGTAGATCAGCTCCATACAGTATAAAGATCTAAGGGTGGTAGCGGGGACATTCTCTTGAATGTACAGGGTTTTATGAGGGCCCGGTAGGACCGGGCCTTAATTTTCGGGCCTGTTGAGAACTCCAGTTTTTTTCCAGCTGCCGGGTGCGGCTGCACTAATAACTTTGGGGCAGGCCCGTCTAGAGTTTGAAGGATACGTGGGCCTGTTGAGAACTCTAGTTTTCGCCGGCTGCCGGGCACGGCTGCACTATTAACTTTAGGGCAGACCCGTCTACAGTTTGAATGGACAGGTATAAGTCAAAAGGGAGACATCGAAAAGGAAGGATTGATGGGGAAGGATCAATATATGGAATGTCAGACTCAGAACCCATTTACTATAGATTCCATAGTAAATACGACCTGTGGTCGCAATAATAATATAAAATAAATTGAAATATTTAAAACAAAATTGATTTATGCCAATTAATCTAATCTCGTGGATGGCACAGTGGGGTACAGTAGCTATTCACAAGATTATCTCGTTCTGGCACAGATTCGGTTAAATAAAAACTGTCAGTACTTCTTCCACCACTGGTCCTTAGTGATGAACATGACCGCAGGCACAGCGGTTTATCCGCGCAGAGCAACAATGACATCAGATAATCCCCCGGGCCACTAAGGGAGAGTTGTACATTGTTGTCAGTACTGTTTAACACATCTCGCCTTCCGCGGACACTCTGTCCCGGACCGCGCTGGCTCAGCTCTTGTGTGGAATTAAATCAAAGGTGGCATTAGGTGTTGTCATTAATCAAAGTGGAGCCGGGTCAATGTTGGGTCCAAAACAGTGAGACGTGGTGAAGAAAGAATTATGAGTCGATGGTTGGTTAATGCTCGCTCTCTCTCTCTCTCTCTCTCTCTTCACTTCTCAGTGGCCACAAGAGGTTGATTAAAAGGTCAACAGTCAAAGTAAATTAGTCTAGCTCACTGGTTCTCAACATTAGGTCCGGGGCCCATCAAGGGGTCCAAATTACGGGTCCGTAACTCGAGGGAGTACTTAAACATATTTTGCCGTGTAGCTTGGGGTCCATCCCAGAGATTAACAGGTACAGTACAGGTACAGTAGCTCCAGACAGCTACTCCACAATCTCTGAATGCTATATAGAGTCTGGAACTACACATCCCGAAAGCTGAGAACGGAAGCTGTCATCTGTCATTTCCGTTCACGGAAATACATGTTAAAATAGCTTTACATTAGAATTTCCATTTCTGATATATTATAGCAAGCTATAATGTACCGTATGCTTCGCTTTTAAAGGTAGAGTCAGTGATTTCACTTAATTCAAATATCACTTATTTTTTTGTTTTGTTGTGATAATCCTCTCTACTATAGAGTGTGCTGACCATATAAGGAGTTCCTCCCTGTCCCCAGTTAACCCCTGGGGGTCAAAAAACCTTAGGTTTCGTTTTTGTTCTCTATCCTGATTGGATGAAAGCTTGTGTCCCAAGGCAAAAACGAAACCTAAGGGTTTTTGACTGAAATCACTGACACCCCCTTTAAACGCTTATTCTGTTTTTATATTAGGACAGATTTGTGCGACTGTAACTGACGAAACGGAAGCGGGGAGCAGGCGTCATATTAGCTTTATAATCTGCTCCAGACTGTATGACGGAAAGTTTGCCTCGCAAGATGCAAAATGGTAACAAATTGGGATTGTGGAAATTAAAAAAGGTTGAGGTTCAGAATCACTGAACTAATTTATTCTAGCATGCAGTGTAAAATCATCAGGACACACACACACACACACACACACACACACACACACACACACACACACACACACACACACACACACACACACACACACACACGCCTGAGCTGGCACACACAAGTTGAGTCAAAGCCAAAGATGTACCTTTTCATTAAAATGGACAGCAGGAATGCTGTAGGAGTTAGCAGTGACAGTAATTGGCTTTTAGAAGCACTGACAACTACCCTCATTTCACTTGAAGTTCCCCCCAAAAATATTAATAATGCAAGCACAGGCATTCTGAACAGCAAAATCTTTTGTACCTTGAAAGCTATTAGCAGCATACAGACATTTTAGGAGGTAGGCATACATGTGGTCAACATTACCAGACACAAGAATGTGTTTTGTGCGTGTTTCGTGTGTGGGCACTGACCTGACTCAATCAAATGGAACCAAATTTACAAATTATGAATGCAACGCCTGTTTTATAAATTTCCAAGACATTTGAAGGATTTTAGTAGAGCAGTTCTGTCCCTTTATTTTAATCAACCAAAGAATGAATATTAACTGAAACATATTAGAAGTAACCCAAGCAGGAAATGAAACATCCACCCAAGCAGGGTAATTTCTCTTCTCTTCTCTTCTCTTCTCTTCTCTTCTCTTCTCTTCTCTTCTCTTCTCTTCTCTTCTCTTCTCTTCTCTTCTCTTCTCTTCTCTTCTCTTCTCTTCTCTTCTCTTCTCTTCTCTTCTCTTCCCTTCTCTTCTCTTCTCTCTCATTCTTAGCACGTCTTAAATTCTAAGCATCTAATTGGTAATAATCTAATCCCGAGCCAGCCATCCTTGCCCAGTCACTGTGCTCAGAGACACCAGCCCAGGGGACAGACAGAACCCCAAGAGGGAGGGACACAACTAGAGAACGTAAAAAAGGCCACACAGGCGAACATATATACGTTACGCTTGGATTCCTGTGTGTGTGTGTGTGTGTGTGTGTGTGTGTGTGTGTGTGCGTGCGCTATATTATTTTTTTGTACTCACACAAAGGAATATTATATGAATGCAGAAAGATACAGGTGAAGAAAATAAAATGAAAATAAAATGGCACAACGTTGAGCCATTAGCTCAGTCAGGTAAATTGAGTGCGGAATTTACAAAAGAAGCTAATTAAAAACCCTCTCTGTTAATCACAGAAGTCATTGGCAGTGTGGGGAGCCAGCGGTCTGTAGCCCTGTGCCCTGCTATCAGCACTTCTGTCAGCGGTTGCACAGACAGCTCAATCAGACAGCTCTGCTTAATGAGCGCTTACTGTTATCCAAAGTGCTCTTGGAGAGAGTCATTTAGGGTCCAGCTACTAGATGGCGCAGACGCACAGCTTTTTCGTACACTTACAAGCAATTTTATTGGATCGTGGCTGGCCTCGCCTTGTCATTCCTCTACTTCTCTGTGTCAGATGCACATCTCTCTTGCTACTGAGAACTCACCTCGGCTGTTGAAAGTTGTTTTCCCTCAGAACGGACAAGTCGCGAAATTTGCATTCATGAGCAACTCGCAGAAAACAAAGTAACTGTAAGTCTTCTTACACGCATGATAAGAACTCAAGCGGGCCGCCAGTTTGTCCTCCTCCTGCTTGCAACTTAGCTTGTTAAGTTGCTAGTTGCTAGTTCCTTGTTAGCTAACGCTTCCTTGTTGATCCTAGCTTGGCCTCCTAGCCGTTAGCTGCAGTTAGGCTTTGAGTTTAGCTTGCTGTTCGCTCGGATAGCTTGAGTAGCCGTTAGGCCCTCTCACTCTATCAGCTTCCTTCTGCCTAGCTTAGTCCCCGGTCATCAGACGAGGCACTAACTAGCCCACAGCTAAACCACTATCCTGGCTTCGAGTTTAGCCTGCTGCTCACATGGTAACTATCCCATAGCTACACCGCCAGCTGTCCATCCTGCAGCCCTCGCTAACTCATAGCCCTAGCTCGGACACGAGTCATCATCAGGCCCTCCTGCTTCCAGCTAGCTCCAGCACTGCTACAACTAGCCCGTCAAGCGATAGCTAGCTAGCCACAGCCCCGCTACCCAACATGCAGCCACCGATAACCTTACAAGCCATACAAGCCAGCGGATCACAACCTCACTACCTAGCCTAGTTTATCTTCTCTATCCTTTTTAACTGCAATGATGAACCTCCACAACCAGGTTTTTCACACACCTTACTTGTAATGTCCATCCATCCATCTTCAACCGCTTAGCCGTAGTCGGGTCGCGGGGGCAACAGCTCCACCAGAGAGCTCCAGACACCAGAGACCCTCTCCAGAGCAATATTAGTAACTTCCTCCTGGGGGATCCCGAGGCATTCCAAGGCCAGTGAGTCGATGTGATTCCTCCAACTGTGCGTTGGTCTGCCCCGGGTTCTCCTCCCAGTGGGACGTGCCTCGAGGACCTCCCTAGGGAGACGCCCGAGAGGCATCCTAACCAGATGCCCAAACCACCTAAGCTGGCTCTTTTCCAGGCGAAGAAGCAGCGACTCTACTCTGAGTCTCTCGTGTGACTGAACTTCTCACCCTATCTCTAAGGGAGACTTGTAATTGAGACTTGTACTTGTAATGTGACAAGAAAGATTGATTCCATAACACCCTGAGTATATTCACTTAATCCATTAAGACCTGAGGTCAAAATTCAAAAGATGTCGTCTAAATGTTTCTGTATCAGTGGTGCTCAAACTATTTCTTGGGAAGGAACCCCAAACTTATATGTAATTGGCCGCGACCGCAATCTGAAAATATGTTGTTCCAGGGACCCCCAAGAAGATTTTGAGTTAAAAACTTTCACTCTGAAAGAATATATATTCAAAGATTTGCGCCACATTTTCACGATTTTTCAAAAATAGCAGATCTACAAGCACATAGCGCAGCACCGTTTTCAAGTATAGTAGGCCTATAACATAATGCTTAAAACACCAAAAGGGGTTCCCGTCCAGAATGGGTTAAACTCTGAGACTGTGAGAGTTACAGACTTGTATAGGGGTTCAATTGGTTACTTACAGTGTGGATATTGCAACGGTGTGGATATTGCAAGCAGGCCCTCAACCAACTAATTGGCAAAACACCAAGATTTTAATCTTAAAAAGTAACAAAGAAAAGTCATGGTATTTTTCTTTCCAACTTAAAAAAAAAGAGTTTTCATTGTGATAGCGATCAATATAAACGTAATGTTAGTTCTCTTAACAAGGTAGCTGATAGAGATCTTCAAGTGGGCCTGGATCCAGATAGTGTCGACGACCATGGGTCTTCTATATGTTCTAGTGAATGCTGCGCTCCGCTCAAAGAATTATAGTGTATAGTAAAAAAAAAAAAGACAATTGCAATGGAGATTGAACTAATTTTTCTGTTACAGAGATCTAATTGTTAATTTGGAAATTAAGAAATGAATTCTGGATCAATATACTGATGAACAGAGCATAACGTTAACTTGAATCCAGCATCTCTCCATGCGTGGGCTCATCTGAGCCATCTGAGCAGCCATCTGCTGGGTGAAGCAGTAACATAAATTCCACCTCCCCAGGGACCCAGAATATATTCCCTTTCCTTTCCGATATCTTTAGGATGAGATATACATCTTCAACCTTATCTTAAAGTGAGCAGCAGTCAGGAATAGGAACTAGATCGTGAATGATCCCTGAATATGCAGCATCTAATTTTACACAGCACATGATTGGTACAACAACGATATGTGCTGGATGTATCAAGATACAGTAACATGCCGAAATGTGCACGGAGGATGTAACTGAAAAGTATTGCCTTTTCACTTGAAGGACCCCCAGTTTGATGAACATAAGGCCACGTACCTAAACAAAAGGAGAAGGGGGCTCTCGGGGGAATCAAGAGGTTGTTGGTTCGACCCTCAACCCGCCCAGTACAGTGTCCCTGAGCATGACACCCCCTCCCCCACCACCACCACCCCTGCATGCACTACACCCGGGAGCTGTAAAGACTCCCCTTCCAGCCACACCTTCCACAAGGACCTGCAATGGCATAGAGTCCACAGCAGGGACTGTAGCATAGAGTCCACAGCAGGGACTGTAGCATAGAGTCCACAGCAGGGACTGTAGCATAGAGTCCACAGCAGGGACTGAAGCATAGAGTCCACAGCAGGGACTGAAGCATAGAGTCCACAGCAGGGACTGTAGCATAGAGTCCACAGCAGGGACTGTAGCATAGAGTCCACAGCAGGGACTGAAGCATAGAGTCCACAGCAGGGACTGTAGCATAGAGTCCACAGCAGGGACTGAAGCATAGAGTCCACAGCAGGGACTGTAGCATAGAGTCCACAGCAGGGACTGAAGCACAGAGTCCACAGCAGGGACTGAAGCATAGAGTCCACAGCAGGGACTGAAGCATAGAGTCCACAGCAGGGACTGAAGCATAGAGTCCACAGCAGGGACTGAAGCATAGAGTCCACAGCAGGGACTGTAGCATAGAGTCCACAGCAGGGACTGTAGCATAGAGTCCACAGCAGGGACTGTAGCATAGAGTCCACAGCAGGGACTGTAGCATAGAGTCCACAGCAGGGACTGTAGCATAGAGTCCACAGCAGGGACTGAAGCATAGAGTCCACAGCAGGGACTGTAGCATAGAGTCCACAGCAGGGACTGTAGCATAGAGTCCACAGCAGGGACTGTAGCATAGAGTCCACAGCAGGGACTGTAGCATAGAGTCCACAGCAGGGACTGTAGCATAGAGTCCACAGCAGGGACTGTAGCATAGAGTCCACAGCAGGGACTGTAGCATAGAGTCCACAGCAGGGACTGTAGCATAGAGTCCACAGCAGGGACTGTAGCATAGAGTCCACAGCAGGGACTGTAGCATAGAGTCCACAGCAGGGACTGTAGCATAGAGTCCACAGCAGGGACTGAAGCATAGAGTCCACAGCAGGGACTGTAGCATAGAGTCCACAGCAGGGACTGAAGCATAGAGTCCACAGCAGGGACTGTAGCATAGAGTCCACAGCAGGGACTGTAGCATAGAGTCCACAGCAGGGACTGAAGCATAGAGTCCACAGCAGGGACTGTAGCATAGAGTCCACAGCAGGGACTGTAGCATAGAGTCCACAGCAGGGACTGTAGGAAAGAGTCCACAGCAGGGACTGTAGCATAGAGTCCACAGCAGGGACTGTAGGAAAAAGAAACAACTAATTTTCTTTCAGCACTATAGCAAGTCTGTGCCCTTGGCTGGCGTGGGGGTGAGGGGTGGTTGGGGGACAGCATGCTGCCCTTTCCTCCTCCCTCATCCTCTCCCTGTATAAGAAATACACTCGTCAACTCTGAACATTGAGTGAAATCTGAATTGAATTAATACTCAGTGTTTTTTTACTGTGCACGTGACGAGTAATACTGACTTGTAAGAGTCTGTTGTTGTGTTGTACACTCTCAGTCTGTTGTTGTGTTGTACACTCTCAGAGTCTGTTGTTGTGTTGTACACTCTCAGAGTCTGTTGTTGTGTTGTACACTCTCAGAGGAACAATAGAGTCTGTTGTTGTGTTGTACACTCTCAGAGGAACAATATGAACACTTTACTGTGCACCACAAAGCCTGAGAGGCTATAGTACTTATAGCAGCATGACGAATGTGAGACACAAGGAGACAAGGAGAGAGAGATACAGACAGACAGACAGACAGACAGACAGACAGACAGACAGACAGACAGACAGACAGACAGACAGACAGACAGACAGACGGACAGACGGACAGACGTGGAGCTGAGGGAGAGAAAGAAGAATGCACACAGAGCAGTGAAATGAACAGAGACATGCAGGCAGAGAGAGAGACAGAGACAGAGCTAGAGAGAGAGAGAGAAATAAGAAAGCAGTAAAGCTTTAGGCTGCAGGCAATCTATATGAGCTCTGGGAGGTGTGTGTGTGTGTGTGTGTGTGTGTGTGTGGGGGGGGGGGGGTAACATTAATCTCGTGCTCTTCCAGGGGGCTCGGCAGTGGGAGCGACGTGGCTGCCATAGCTTTGCAACTGTTTGTCTGAGTTATGACCGGGCCCCCTCCCCAGGCCCCCCTCCCCAGGCCCCCCTCCCCAGGCCCCCCTCCCCAGGCCAAGCACAAGATAGCTACATCTCCCCTGCTGATTTGCTCATAAATTCAGCCAGTGTCACCAAAGATCCTACAGGGCCCGTTGTTCTGCGGGCAGCTTACGGAACATGGATGATGAGAGAGCCACGGCCGGCTTGTTTTATGTCTTGTTTAGATGACGGACAGAAACAACAAATCATACCGTGCTGCTGTTATTGTGGCAATTATGTGACTATACAGTGTGTGTTCTGTTTGCATGCTTATTAAAGCCTCAATTGGGTCTGTGTTATGAAACAATCGATGCTGAAAAATGTGCTTAGACCAGCATGTGAGCCAGAGGTCCCCTCCTTAACCAAGCCATTCTGTTGAAAAATGCTTACAGTCCAGAAATTACTGTAAGCATTAGCACTCACTGTTGACAATTACCCTCTCGCATCCCCGGAGTTCATGGCGTGAACCTTTGTCCCTGGTTGACACATGTGAGTGTGTGCATTTATATCAATGCAGGGCAAGCATGCCTGTGCAGTGTGCACACAGTCACACGCACGCACACACTCTGTCTCTCTATACACACACACACACACACACACACACACACACACACACACACACACACACACACACACACACACACTGATGCGTATAGGCTACTCTGTCCTCTGAGCTCAGGGTAGTTTACAAGCATTACAAAGGCTTACTGTAGGGTTAGGACTTGTTATGCAAGGTAACTGACCCTATTGTGTTCCCTGATGCCTCCCACATGGATTAATCTCAGGACTAGACAGGTAGTGAGACACAAGACCATGATGTCCCTACATCACATTTCACCGGCTGCCACTATAGCAAAAAATAAATGTAAACTGGGGTTTGAAAAAAAAAGTGTCTGGATCTGGACCATGACAAAACATTTATTATAGTTATTTATGATAAAGACATCAAAACATGACATTCCCCTGTTTCAGCAACAACAACATATATAGCCCATTTCGGAACCCGCCGCCAGCACAAATACAAAAAAAGGTACAGTAGGCTAAGCAACGACAGAGCTGTTAATGTCCCTACCTTGGATTCTGGTTGGCTGGGAACAGTAGCCTGGGACCGCTGCAGGTCCCGATGCTGTGGCTCGTTCTCCTCGCTGATCTCCGTCATGTCGAAAGGGGCTAAACACTAAATGCTGCTGCTACATTCATCGTCCATATGATGGTCGCACATGAAGGCAAAGTTTCGAGCGTCAATACTTAGATTTGACCAACCGGCGTCCATCCAGTGTTTAGATTCTGCATGGGAGCGCAGCGCCGCGCGGCTCCACAACTGTGCTCCGTGCTTCAACACTTTGATAATTGGAACATAATGTATCCTCGCCTCGTGAAACAATTCAATATTTAAGTAGTAGTATAGGCTACAGCTATACGCTTGTGTGGCTAACAGCATTTGATAAATACCCGACGACTCAAAGCGACCATGAGTGTATACATTCACGTGTATTATGATTTATCCATCCATTCTTCTCACTCCGTCGTGGATGCTTACGTTCGCAAACTGCCAGCCGGCGCTCCGACCGACACGCGTTTTTTCACTCAAACTTTGGTTGAGTCTGGAACGGTGCTCTGTGTCTGGCCGCTATTGGACCAGACGCGCTACGATGCATCCACAGTTCCACACGTCACGGACCGGCTGAAAAAGATCATGACGCTCGCAGCAGAGCAGAGGGTGGTACAACTTCGCCGCAGGCGTGTGTGTGTGTGTGTGTGTGTGTGTGTGTGTGTGTGTGTGTGTGTGTGTGTGCGTGCGTGTTGGGGGGTGGGGGGGTGCATACACGTGGTGAGGTGCAAGCAAGCGTGCAAGCGTGCTGCAGTCTATGTATGTAAGCAAAACTGATCATGAGAGTTGGGTTATAAAAACCAAAGTCACAACGGCTGCATGTTTCAACATGGTCCTGAAACTGATTCAGCACCACGGACAGCGCCTGAGTCACTGAGCCTCTCTCCCCTATTTCCCCTCAACGTTTTTATGGCCGTTCGTTCCCTAAAGATGAATGGCGCAGATAAAACTGTCGACCAGGCTCTGAAGAACTAAATTAGCTGTTAGGCATACAGTAATACAGCAGACATTTTGGTCACATTTTTGGTATTGACATGGCCATGGCACAGACAGTCTGGAAGAAGTAGGCTACTATAAAGCAGCAACACCTAGAAATACTCAACATAGAGTAAAAGAGCAAAAGCATTTGCATGAAAATATAGCCTATACTTACATTGCCAAACTTAAAAATTGTCATTAATTAGTATGGCCCATTTCACAATATTATGGGATTGTAATTAGTGCATTAATGTGATCATCACTTTAATATTGTAACTGGTAGGTGGGTCTCATTTTAACTATAGTGTTGCTGGGTAGCTTAATGTATAATAATCATAATGTAACAATAAATCTGTTTTGAATTAATAAGCTATATCTGTGAAGTACCATAGTGTCAAAAGCTGTCAAATAATTGCAGGGAAGCAAAGAAATATTTCAAATGAAAAGTATACAACATTTCAATTACTCAAGTAAATTCAAAAGTACTTCATAATTGTCCTTAAATGCAGTACTTGAGTAAATGTACTTATGTTACTTTCCACCATGACTGCAGACTGAGATACATACAGTACAACCCGATCTTTAATGACAATCTAACTATACAATTCGAAACGACACATTGCTTATTGCAATATGAATATGTGATAAGATGTTTATTCCTTGCTGAGTGGAGATTATATGTTCTTGAGTGTACATTGTGTTCTATTGTCTGAGTGACGGTTGATAAAAAATAGTTCTGACTGGCTCAACAATAGTTGGACAGAGTGCTAAAGGCTGCTGCCATTCTCTGTTAAAACTGATTTATACCATGTTTGACGACGGCGTTTCACATCAGAAATTGCGGATGTACTATAGCTCAGACTTGCAGATCTACTATTTCCGGCACAGTGAGTAAAATTAGGCTCGTGGTAGCCGACAGAAAGTATAAGAAATAATAGCAATAGTCCTTAAATGAGGCAAGGATGGAATATGCAAATTAGAAACATCAATGTTTATTCAGTGCTTCTATTCAGTGATTTTATTTTTGTATTTCTGCTACTTTTTTTCTACACTGCATGCGTTTTCATCTTCATGCATGCACGCACCAACACATATGCACGCAAGCATACACACACACACACACACACACACACACACACACACCAAGACATGGAGGCATTGTCTGCATTATATGAAGAGAAAAACAGAAAAAAAAGGAGAGACACACAGACACAAAAATATCTCATTATGTGAACAGGCACTCAAAGCACACACACACACACACACACACACACACACACACACACGCGCCACATGCACAACACGTTTTACATGTCCCCATGTCCAGGGTTTGTGGCTAACGTTTCATGACAACAAAAGCCGCCTGTAATTTGGAGGTTATAATGAGTGTTATATTAAGGAGAGCAGGCAGAGTACTTATAAAATGTGTCAATTCAGACACTTTCGTTACTTTAGCGGGTCGACAAGACCTTTTCCTTTCAACACGAAACGTGTGAGGCAGGCGTGTGTGTGCTATAACAGGTACCGCACGCCTCTAGCACACACTAGAGTAACATAAATAGCCACACTGTGTATGAGCTCTGTAAAGACTTACATTAGAGGCGGGTGGCGACTTGTTCTCACGTTCACTCTGCAGCTAAATGCGGCCTGTCACTCCACGTGGGACTCAAGTGCTATAAATGTTACTGTATGTTCATTGTTCACACACGATTTAGAGTAGGCCTATAGGTAGTACACACTGTACACCAGGGGTGCCCAAAATAGATTGCGATCTACCAGTAGATCACAAAGGCTGTGCAGGTAGATCACAGCATGGCATGGTCCTAAAAATATATTTAATTTAAATAGGCTATTTAAAAAAATTACTTTTGGGAGCTGACACTTGAATTAAGGTGACTTGTCAGCTCAAACACACAAGGCAATACTTTGTTTTCACGATTGTTGGGCAGCCACAAACGTCAGTAGCATTACAAAGTAAAACAAAAACTAAAAAACCCTACCAATTCCATTTTCCCCTCGTTTTCCCCATTCCTAGTGTGTTTGTCTTATGTCTTGCTGTATGTAACGCCAGCAACGCTATTCCAACGCCCCTTAGGTACATTTTTAAACAAATTTCAGCAATGGGATCATATTCTTTTAGGTGGGTAGATCTTGTTGAGCTGGTCATTTTGAAAGTGGCTCTCAAGTCAAAGATGGGTGTGGGCACCCCTGCTGTACACTGTATACACAGTCTACATTCTACAACAACCCAGCACTAAGGTGAAAAGGTGTGAATTGTTTGTTTGCATGCCGGTTGCCAATGGCTATAAATCACTGTGTGTGTGTGTGTGTGTGTGTGTGTGTGTGTGTGTGTGTGTGTGTGTGTGTGTGTGTGTGTGTGCGTGTGCGTGTGCGTGTGCGTGTGCGTGTGCGTGTGCGTGTGCGTGTGCGTGTGCGTGTGTGTGTGTGTGTGTGTGTGTGAGAACGGGGGATTAGTATCCCAGCTCACAAAAACACACAACGTCTTATCCTCTCAAATTAGCATAACCATTCCTTTCTTTCTTTCTTTCAAGTCATCATTCTGCTCACTCACACACTTGTTTTTGCTATTCATCTTCCTCCAGCTATTGGCCATCTTTTCTCTCTCTCTCTCTCTCTCTCTCTCTCTCTCTCTGTCTACTTTGGGTTCAAAGGCAGAATTCTCACAGCAGGGCTGTAAGGCAGACGTGAGCCATTTCTCAGCACGACGTAGGCAGGTTGGCCACAGATTACAGTGTCTATACTCGTGATGACTCGGTGCAACGCAGTTTAGGTTCTGGTTCATGCAGTACACAGCTGGGTAGGGTAACAACAAATAAACACCTGCTGATAGGATGACAGAAATCCTTCATGGTGCGTGTGTGTGTATCGAGTTTTGAGCATACCGGTATATATTTTTTTACCCCTTTTTCTCCCGAATATAGTCCTTATATGCCAATTGATTCACACACACATGTCACTGCAGTCGTGCATGTCCTACGGACTCACCTACCAGTGAGGAGCCCCCACTGGGAGGACGTAGAGCCTTCGTCCCACTCCTCATCACATCAACACTCCCTGTTGACAGATGCCGCCCCAGCCTGACAATCATCACCCTCCCCCCGGCTTTGTTCGTAAAGTACACTCGACAAAGCCGGATCCAAACCCACAACCTCCACGGTGATGCATGGGCAGTTACTTTCACCACTGCGCCACCCAAGCGTTTTGTGCACATATACAGTATGATTGGATACATTTGGATGAGTTTGAGTGTTTTTTACACGTTCCAGTCTGGTTCACACAGTCTTGTGTTGGTACACATGGAGCCACAAGCTGCTTCTTCTGACCTGCATGACAGTGAGAGGTTTCACTGGGAGTACACTTGGCCCCTTTTCCACCGGTTGGTTCCCAATGGGAACCGGTTCAGTTCTTTTTGGTTTTTAGTCCATGAGCCAGAGCTCCAAAATTGAAACTTTAATTATGAATTGAGTGTGCAAAACCATACCTATATTAGATTGTTATCACCATTAAACTTCCCCAATTGAGTACTTACACGAATACAATGGATTTATTGTATTACAAATTTTACATTTTAAAATATGCAAATGAGGCATTATGTAGGAAAATATGCAAAATAATCGAAAATATGAAAAAGCTACTATACTGTGGAAGGGTTATCAAGTATTAATTTACTTGTATTGATCCTATAAACAATGTAATATAGGGTATAGTTTGCCCACCAATTTTGGAGCTCTGGCTCATGGACTAAGAACCAAAAAGAACTGAACCGGTTCCCATTGGGAACCAACTGGTGGAAAAGGGGTCAATGTGTATGAAGGTTCACCCTGTTGTATAAACCAAACCCCTCACTTGGGTCACACATCATGCACACAAACTACCGCTGCCTTCTGAAGGGCCCCAGGGCCCTCGGGATCTAATTTAATGTTAACAGTTGCTTGTAATTATATACTTTTATTTCGGACGTCATCTGAAAACGCTGAGATGGCATTTTTTTTAAATAAAATGTCAAGGCTACAAAAATAGAAATATTAGCATGGTAGAAAACCTTAAAAGTGCATTGTTGATTTATGTAAAATAAATAATAACATTTTCTATTCTAACGAGAAGGCTTCATTTGGGTTCTTTGTTGTAAATGAGCGCTACAGGCTCACCAGTGCATCTGGGTCTAACATTAAGCTAACTAATTCCTAACAGAAAACAAATGCCTTTTTGTGATGTAACAAACGAGATGTGTGTTCGTGGACGAAACAGCCTTGTTTTTTTAATTCACTTTGAAGTGGTTTGTCAGCGTGCAACATCTCCAGGAGGGATACATGGCCTACTTCCTTTGTGTGTGGATTTCGAGTGTGTGTGTACAGAACCTGTGTGCTGTTGTTTTTTTTGGGTCCAGTGTGGTGCGAAGTTTGTGTGTGTGTGTGTGTGTGTGTGTGTGTGTGTGTGTGTGTGTGTGTGTGTGTGTGTGTGTGTGTGTGTGTGTGTGTGTGTGTGTGTGTGTGTGTGTGTGTGTGTGTGTGTGTGTGTGTGTGTGTGTGTGTGTGTGTGTGTGTGTGTGTGTGTGTGTGTGTGTGTGTGTGTGCGCGCAGAAACTGTGTGCTGTTGTTTTTTTGGGTCCAGTGTGGTGCGAACAGTATGTGTGTGTACGTGTTTGTAGTAGTAGTGTTTAGCTGAACATGTATGACTGTGTTTGTTTGTTTTTTCAGTCTGTTTACATGAAGGGAAGATGCAAGTGCGGTATGTTATCTTTTTCTTTTTTTTTACAGAATGATGGAGTGGAGACTACTATAGCACTTTGAACCACTGTTTATCTCTAGCATGTAAATGTCCTTGGGTGTGACTCAGGAACTGAACTCAGAACAAAAGGGAGTAAAAACAAGCCATCACCCTAGGGTCCCCCGAGAAGAGGGTCTCAGAGCGACACCCAGGTGACAAGATGAAACAGGCCTACTTAAATACACAGAGCACATTGTCACAAGACGTGAAATGTAGAATTATCGGTTCCCAGATTCCACACAAGAGAGATGTTGCATTATTTATTTGCAAAATGTATTTGTTGTCCAGTGAGGACCTATATAAACTCAAATCCCAAGTGTTTTAACAGTTTAGCTGCCAGGAATAGTTTAATCCAGGTTACTGTCGTTGCTATGAACGACATTCCCGCCTTTTGTTTTATGTGTTTAAATATATTATATTAATAATTGTAATAAATAAAAATAAACTCTGCCTTTGCCGCGGAGATAGAGACTATAGATGGTTTCGTTTTGATGACGAAACCGGAAATCGTCACATGCTGTGCACGGCTGCTAGGGCTTTTGGGAAATTGAGGCCAATGCAAATGAATGGGGTACAACGCCTCATGGAGACGGGTCTTGTGTGCGTCTTCCGGGTGCACCAAGATGGTGGATGGTGCGATCGGATCATAACAAACCGAGGAACCTTTTTTCGCTGGATTTTCACGTATTAAAAGCCCAAATAATTCAGCGTATGCTCAGTCTAAAGGTAATACCAGTAAGACGCGCAAACGCGGGAAGCGAACGCAGCTGAGACCCTGCAGATCATGTCTGTCTGTCTGTCTGTGTGTCTGTCCCGCTGTTACTGTATATGTGGACCTGGCCCCTTTTGTGCCCATATATGGAGCTGAGTGGACCTGGCCCCTTTTGTGCCCATATATGGAGCTGAGTGATTACTGATGCAACACACTCCATATTTGGATAGCGGGACAGACACACGGACACACGGACACACGGACAGACAGACATGATCTGCTAGGTCTCATAGTAAGTGCTCTGCGTTCGCAACAACAATCTCGGCAGCGTAGGGTAGTTGATTAAAATGCGGGTTACGCGTTTAAACCAGTCAAACTGTTTTAAGAGACACACAGAACACCAATGATTCATAACAATGCAAAAGGCCAGAGGTTTCCAGCCTTTTCTGAATCAGGGCCTGCAAATCTTGAAAGCATTCACGGCCCACCCATCTGACCACTTAACACGGCTGCCTTGTTAAGGGTTCCGCGTGCATGCAATGATCAATCAATTAATCAACTGTCTCCCGACTTGGATCAGTGAACCAACGTACATAAATTCATAAGTAAGTATTGCGATGAAAACAATTTTTTCAAGATTTTAAAGAAAACAATACTGTTTTTTTATACATGAACCTTATAATATTATGAATCAAGTTATAGAGTTTGGGGACCTATGTGACAGCTTAGTGGGCCCAAGCCCAGAGGTTGGGAATTGCTGCAGGTGTTTATCAACATTCAAATGAGTGAATTTGCCAAGGACTTTACCCAAGGTTTCTGGGGAGGATGGAGAAAAAGAAAAGTGAGAAAGAGAAGACTAAGATTGAAGATAGAAGGAAATAAAATGACACAACGTACGATCATTAAAACATGTTTACAACATGCGGCACAATTAGCCATTAAATCCTTACTTTGTTAACACTTTTGCACCTTACGTTTATACCCTCATGTGCATGCTGCATATCTGCTGGTCTTATGCTATGTGCATATAGATTTCCAGGCATTTTGATGTGTGTAATGAGATCAATGACCTCCTGCTGGGTGAAAGACACAGAGAGAAACCGGCGGAGAGAAAATAGATAGCGACATTGAGAGAATGAGAGAGATGGATTACATGGCGGAGTAGCATTGCGTTGGTTTGCTCCATGACAGCCGGCTATATTTAGCTCCACATGTAGATTTGTTGTGACCAGCGCCAGCTGTGTGCCTCGCTGCCGGTGGAGGGTAGTGGGAGAAAACCTGGCGTCTTGTGAAGATGTGTGTGTGTGTGTGTGTGTGTGTGTGTGTGTATGTGTGTGTGTGTGCGCGTGTGCGTGCACATGAGCACAAATGCATGTGTGAGGGAGATAAAGCTTATCTCTTCTGGGTGTGTGCACGTGTGCATGAGCCAGAACAGCAGCATAGGCTATTACACTGTATGCAAATATATTTTAATAACAGATACAGTTGAAATGTAACATCCACTCTTCTTGCATGTCTCACAAAAACCCATCATATATCTACAGTATATGCCGGGGAAGAGACACACTCCATTTACAGCTGGAGAGGTTTTCATAGGAATATTCGCTGATGCTGCGTTCACACGTTGCTGCGTTTGTAACTTTGTATACAAAGATACAAAGATTCATAGCATATTTGTCGCGTTTAGTGTGTTGCTCAACACGGTCGTTGACGTCATCAAGCGTGGGTCCGTCATTGGCGCTACAGTTGTAGTTTTGTATCTTTGCAACTGGAAGTTGAACTCGGCTCAACTTCAATTTGTAGCCTTGTATCTTTGTATGTTTTGTAGCAACTACAAACGTCGAATTTTCCTTGTAGCCTCACGTCGCTGTTAGACTGTATCTTTGCATCTGCCTGTCTGAACGCAGCATGAATGACATTGTTCTAAAAAGAAGAAAATCATTACTTAAAACATTCACACATGTCATTCGTCATTCCTAGACATTTCTAGTAGATTATTCATAGACACATAAACCCCATATGTATATACTGTATACAGTATGACACAGTAATCGGAGATGAAGTATTGATCACACAGAGGGAAACATGATACGCACGCACGCGCACACACACGCATGCACATGCACACGCGCACACACTCACACACACACACACACACACACACACACACACACACACACACACACACACACACACACACACACACACACACACAACAAAGATAATTAGATACTGGCCCCGAAATATACCAAGGGACATTATTATCCGCATCAGCGAAACAATAATGTCATCACTGCAACCTCCTCATCAATAAACCATACATTGCTATTTGTTCACCGGCACCATGCAGCGCTATACACAACCCGATAGATCACCTTTTCTTTTATGTTTATGTGCTGATGGATACAGTATTTGTATTGTATTGTTTTGGTCCATCCTTTCAAAGACAAGTTCCTGTCAATGTTTCATTGAAATGGTAACACATTATTGAATGTAGAATCTTGAATCTCTTGTCCGACACAATAAGTACCACCTAATCGCACAACATCAAATTGCGTATATAGTGTGATCCTTGACAGATATTGACAGCGGCTGGCAGGAAGGTATTTAGAGGGAAAGCTCAGCCGTACAAAGCACTTCAAAGGTCATTAGATAGATCTATAGGCTATCATTCAGAGGGTAATACTTGGATGTATTGCCCTGATCCAGCACACCGTTGAGCCCAGCATCAGTCAAATCAAGCAGTACTGCCTGGACAAAGTACAGTATACTCAACCCCAGTATTTGAGTCAAAGTATCTCTAATAACTCCTGGTCAAATATTACTCAACTACAGTTGAGTAATATTTAAGTGGTTAATCCATAATGTAATTTTCCCCTGCCTAGAAATGTAGTTGAGTCAAAGGAAATGTAGTGGTGTGAAAGTCACCAAAAATGCACAATACACAAGTAAACAGAGTTAAAAAAAAATACTTACCGGTATGTACAGTACTAATTTACTAAATGTACTTCGCTACTGTCAACCACTGCTTCTCAAAGTACTTCAGAGGTCATTGGAGCTGTAGGCTATATAGCCACGGGCTCACATGAGTTTATCGATTCAACACCTGAGCCAGCACACTGTAATTGAACCCAGCATACAAATCTCTCTTCCCACCACGGGGATGGGAAGAGATATTGCACGGTTTCTCCCTCTGTCATATCACAGCACGCCCCATCAAGTACATGACGATCCGCTCACACCACTGCCTGCCTTTCGTTTGGTTTGGACACCTCCCTTACCGTCCTGAAACTCATTTAGTTGTGGCAGTGGGGGGGGGGGGGGGGGGGTGCTTCAGTGCAACCTTGGTCCATGACTCAACGACTGTCACCTGTTACTTCATAATACATTTTAAAAGTGCACCTATACAGTATTTGGTTGATTGTACAAACTCGTTTTGTTGACCTTTTCAAACCAAAAGTAACAACTTAAGCACATATTCAACGTTGTGAGCTTGCAGGCCTATACAGTATTTTTGATATTTCTCGTATGACGGAGTATGTAGTGTTTAAGTGGTAAAATACATGAATAAGTTCATGGTTAATCGTTCATTTAAACATGAATTTCAACCCATTTTAGCGTTAGCTCTCATCAACTAGAAGCAAATATTGTCACATGATGCTGGGCTGATGTTGGGTTGATGTTCTGTCAATGTCTATTGTGAGTCTAAAGAAGAACTCGAACAACATCCAAAGACTCTACGTACAGGAATGCTGCCCCGGTGAATGAAAAGGTTCAGTAGTCCTGCTGGGATTTCCCATAAGTGGAGGAGGGAGTTGTTCCATTTAACGTCGCTGTTTTTCCACTCTGCACTTGTTCCTTTGCACTTGGATAAACTCCAGTGTCTCCAGTATTTCCTTCATCACACTTTCCAAAGTGGTTTTAGTCTTGTCCGTGTTCAACATGGTTCCGTTCCTTTATTCCCCAATACTGTTGAGCTCTGCAGCTGAAGCTCTACACATCAGAAGGTGAAACTAGGGTTGAGAACTTTAACCGGAGGAACCGGATCCAACGTTGAGGAACCGGAGGGTGTTCCATCACATTTGGAACTATTTTTTTCATTTAAAATATCACATTGTCAGATCTGGTATGTAGACTTCACGTCTGCTATACAATTACAATACCGGTGGTTCGCAATATGGGAAGAAGGAAATTGCGGGAGTTGACAGACTCCACTTCATGTTTCAGCTGTGTTTTTAAACTCAGTAGTGTGCCCTGCGCACACTCGCAATTGCAGCTGGAGGGCGACGTGACACACACACACACACACACACACACACACACACACACACCAACGATGCACGGGCGTGCAAACGATTAAGCACGCACAGGCAAATGTTTGTAGAAGCTGACATGCACACACACACACACACACACACACCGGCGCGACTGGCTCGCAAATGTTTGGAGGCACGCGTGTATTGAGAAAGTGCGGTGCGTTTTCTTCGTGGCATGATGTATTCCAGTCCAGTTGTTGGCGGTGGCAAGCATGAGTCTTGTTTGTTCACTGTGTTGTTCACTTTGTTGTTTGTAGAGTGGGCGAGTCCGTTTAGTAGTACAGCGCAGTCAGAGAGTAGGTCACACACAGCACACAGGAGCAGTGAAAGGGGGAGGAGGCTCTGTGCTGGTGGAGAGTTTGGCAAACATGACGATTTTGACGTCACAGAAAGTTGTTCCATGGGATCGTGTGGTGATAATATTTATACAGTAATTAAGACATTTCTTTCAATTAAATGTAGCCTATATGTATTCTGGGAGCGTGCCGAATTTATTTTGCATATAGAGATGTGTGGTAAAAGTGTGGTTCGGTCGGAGAAAGCTCTTGGCGTAGGACCACTACCAGTTGGCCTGTAGTAAGTCTCATGGTCGGGGGGGTAGGACCAAGGGATTTGGGATTCGTTTATAAACATTTTGGTATTTGTTTATAAACATTTGTGATTTGTTTATAAACATTTGTGATTTGTTTATAAACATTTTGGGATTTGTTTATAAACATTTGGGATTTGTTTACAAACATTTGGGATTTGTTTATAAACATTTGGGATTTGTAAGTCTCAAGGGGGGGGGTAGGACCACTACCAGTTGACCTGCAGTAAGTCTCATGGTCGGGGGGGTAGGACCAAGTCTCATGGTCGGGGGGGTAGGACCAAGTCTCATGGGTTTTGCGATTTGTTAATAAACATTTTGGTATTTGTTTATAAACATTTGGGGATTTGTTTATAAACATTTGGGATTTGTTTACAAACATTTGGGATTTGTTTATAAACATTTGGGATTTGTAAGTCTCATGGGGGGGGGTAGGACCACTACTACTGGCCACATGAGGCCCCCACCTAGCTTCTTAATTTTGATCTCAAAGTGCACCAGATTGAAGCATTTTCATGGCAAATTTACAATTTTTATCCGGCGTGGCAAAGCAGGAGGGGGGGGGGGCTCTGTATAATATGTTGCCTAGGGCCTCAAAAGGCCTAGAACCGGCACTGCTCTTGGATAAACGGCCATGTGCTTATGTACCCTACCCCCTGTCTATTAGGGTAGCAGGATTTCAACGATCATCATAAGTCTGAGAGTGTACAAATGGATCCATTGAAACAGACAGGCTGCTCACGGTACCATTTCAGCCGACTTTCGTCGTGCTTTAACAATAAAATGGAGGCGTTCACAGCGGACAGCGAATCACCAGTAATTATTTGAACAGTGTAATAGAGTCTCAGTCAGATGGATAACATCTACACAGCACATTGGTGCTCCCAATATCTATTCAAGACACATTGTGGGATTTGTGGCCCCTTTGTGGAAATATGTTAGTCAAATATTGATCCATAATGTCAAAAATATTGCGTGATGCAGTTTTAAAAATTTGAGTTACAGTGAGTGACATGCACATACTCACATGGAATTGATTGGATTTGATTGGATTTGATCTATAGACAGTGAGTGAGCATATACAGTACACACTCGCACTTGAGAGAGGGGGGGGTAAAATCAGGAGCAGGCAGATTGTCAGCAATGGTGAATCTGCAAGAGTGTGAGACAAACAGAAAGATAGCGCAGAGGGAGAGACCGCCAGGGAAGGTATATAGAAATAGATGAATAGCAAGAGAAACAGACAGACAGAGACAGTCAGATAGACATATAGATAATATGCACACGCACGCACGCACGCACGCACACAAACACACACACAGAGAGAGACCGAGAGAGAAAATCAGAGGCAGAGAGACAGAGGCACAGTGTAAAAGAGAGAATCAGAGAGAGAGAGACACAGAGAGAGAGAGAGGACAAGCCACCAGCAGTGTGACATTGAGGGGGCGGTGTGTGACTGTTTGACATGCCAAAAAGGGCCAGCCATTTGCTGACTCACACACCGGCTCCCGCTGTCCCGCAGGGGAATGCAGGGACAATAGACCTCCATTTATTTTTAATGAGTGCCATAGAATAACCTCGCCAATTCATTGCCGTCCAGAAATACATCCACTGAGACCAGAAACAAGTGACACATGAAGCGCGTCCAAATGACCCACTCTACTGACGTGACGATATGTGTCCCGTGGGGGCTAAAGATATCCCTCCATTTCAAACACTTTTCCCACAATTACCCTCGGGAACGGATGGCATGGAGAGTGCAGGGGAAACGGCTCATTTCTGAATTTTTCACAAAGATGTTGTCATGCTTGAGAAAACGTGTGCAGATTTAAACCTGAAATTAAAAGCTATCTTTTGCTCCAGCACTGCTCTGAAGGGGAATTAAAGGTCAGGCAATGGCTAATAAGGTTGGGGTGTGTCATGGCTCGTGACCAAAACCCCCAGACCTGCCTGGCCTGCATGCACACAATTCTAATCACATAGTCTAGTCAGTCACGTGTCAAGACATACCGCAGTTTTAATCTTTAAATCTTAATCTTTGGATAAAGTTTGGCGAGCAGAGTAACAACGATGTACTGATAATGAATTAGAGTCGGTTTCATTTCCAGAATGTGCAGATGAAAGGGAAAGTCCTCTGAACTTATCGGTTCGTTTCCTTAAGTTGTGCTGATGTTTTCACTGAGTTTGCCTCAGAACAATGCCCCAGTCTATGTATGATAATGCTTTGGACTTTACTTTACCTCGGCACAGCAGTGTGCATGGCCATGCACGTGATACACCTGTTCAACAAGAACGTATAACGCAGGCATAAATATACTGTATATTATGGTTGGTGTTCCCATGGCGCATCTATATTCTATACTGTATGTATTTAATGTTAATTGGGCCCAAATTAATCCTTGGTTTGAACATACTTCATTAAAATTGCAAGTAAAACGGAAATAAAACCTTCTCAGCATTTCTTCTCATTTTGTAGCCTGTTTCTATATGGACCCACAGTAGCTGGCTCCACCGTATTAAGCATTGCAGCAATACATGTATGTCTGGACTGTGGACAGTAACAGTATACTGTACCATTTTGAGACTTTCAGTATTTACAATTTTTTAAACTTTTACCAACGCACTTCATCTCAAAGGAAAATGAGACCCTGTCTATCTCTCTTATATTCTTTCTTCCTATTCCCCCTCCCCCCCCCGGCCCCACACGGTCGAGGCAGATGGCCGCCCACCCTAGAGTCGGGTTATGCCTGACGTTTCTTCCTAAAGGGGAGTTTTTAGTTACCATTGTCGCAATATTGCTTGCTCTGGGTGGATCTTTGTTGGTTGTAAAGTGTCTTGAGACAACTTGTTGTGATTTGACACTTTCATAAAATTGAAAATATTATACCTTTACTACACCACAATTATGAACAGTTTAGTTACTACAGTAGTTACTTTGTAGATTTTGATTATTATTAACACACACACTAACCACTTCAGCCCAATAGCCTTAGCCTATATTTTGGCCATTGAAAATCTACAAACTCACAATGTGCCGCATCACAGCACATTGTGAGCTTGTGAATCTGCTATTTATACATTTGGGACTGTCACACCCCTGTCTCAGGTGAGGGTAGTATGTGACCCAATAAACATCAGAGATGGCAAGGCAACGCAGTTGGGCAGAGTTTTAACAAGATTTATTTTCCCCAAGTGCATATAAGTGACAACAAAATACAGAGGAGACTGAAATATCTGTAATAGAAAATAAAATGTATTCAAACAAGTGCATATTATATACATAAATGAAATCAATATAAAGTAATCAATCATCAAATCAACAACTATTAATATATAATGTATTATGAGTATTATAAATCAGGCATTTTAATATAAAGCAAATCAAACACCATTATAATAAATCAACAGATCTGGATCCAAAAATGCATTTAAAAAATGAATCAAAACATCTGGAATACCAATTATCTGCAGCTACTGTATAGAGCGTCGCAGTCCCTCCTCCTTTCAGAACGACGAGTGGCCCAGGAAATGAATCCCAATGCATTTTTCCCATAGGCATTTCAAAACGTATTTATTTAAAGACCTTTTAAGCGTCGTACAAAGCCAACTCTTGTCGTGACAAATCATGACAACACACAATATTTTGGACCAAACTAATAATTACAAAGAAGAAAAACAACAAAAAAGTGTTGTAACCTGCTGTTTTTTTCTACTTTCTATTTATTTGTTTGGCCCGAAATGTTTTGTGTGTTGTCATGATTTGTCACGACAAGAGTTGGCTTCGTACGACGCTTAAAAGGTCTTTAAATAAATACGTTTTGAAATGCCTATGGGAAAAATGCATTGGGATTCATTTCCTGGGCCACTCGTTGTTCTGAAAGGGGGAGGGACTGGACGCTCTATATTCCCCCCATGGCCCCTCCCACCAGACAGGACAAATAGGGGTTAACATGATCCACAACATGTCACATCTGCTTGGGTTTGGCACAAAACACATTTTCATACATTTCAATTAATTTAAGCTTGTATATCTTTTCTTTCTCAAGTCTATAGTTTTCCAAGGTCCTCTTTTTAGAGTCCAGTGTCCCTCTGTGACAAATCCTCCCTATCCACAGACAGGAGTTGGTTTGGCCCAATTAGTGCTCAGCTGTGCTTCCACCTATTTAAAGCCACAGAACCCATTGAACAGGTTTGATGGCCGAACAGAGATATGCAGAGAGCTGATGGGGATTTGTTTGTTGTTTTGTTTGTCCATACCCTACCTAACCAGTGCTCTACTGACTGGCATGCAATGAGCAAAACATGAACAGTGACAGGGTGGCGTCACACTGTCACAGGGACATTCTGCATATACTTTTACTGTTGTTCCTTAAAGTACATTTTGCTTACACTTTTGCTCAAGTACATTTTGAATACGGGACTTTTACTTACATTAGAGTATATCTTCATTGCACTATTGATACTTTACATTAGAGTATATCTTCATTACACTATTGATACTTTTACTTAGGTAAAGCATGTGAGTACTTCTTCCATCACTGCAAGCTTTAAGATTTAAATGAATATCAGTCGTCCTTATACCCGCAGTGATGGCACAATAGAAGATTAGAAGCCAGAGGTCAGAACATGTGGTGGTAATGGACACTTCTACCCTCACCATAGTGAAATAGCCATGTTCACTCAGCTGGACACAAAATCCATTATAATTCAAATGTCCAATAGGCCTAGTGCAGAATTCTGAAATGAAATCATCCGCTAACTTCCAAATGTAGATTCAAGGTTGGTTCTCCTTCAAGCTTGGAAAGTTATTAGTCTATTTAAAGGAGACCAAAAGGTCAAACAAGGTTTGATTGGAATTTACTTTGAAAATGCTGAATTGCCTTATGGACTGAACTTTTCTTTTTTACTATGAATGTATACTGTAAATTAACCCATTCATATGGTATCCCATGGCAGACTGCTTGCTGGCAATCAAGTAGTGAGTGATTATCATTACCCTCTTAAGCCCTATAATATACTTTCATTTTAAGTATATCATATATTATATGATATACTTAAAATGAAAGTATTAAGTATTTTAAGTATTTAATAGCCTACTATAACCGATCTACAAGCTCATAACTCATTGTTATGATCTTTTACCATTTTCAATATGACACATAGCCCAACATATAGGGCCATGCAGTTGCTCAGTATAAATTAATTTCACATTTCCAACATCTAGTTTAAAAGTTTGTGCACAATATGTACCAGGTACTACTTGGTGCCCAATGGATACCAAAAAAGGCAAGTATAGACAAGTTGAGATACATTGCTGTGGAAGCGCATATAAGCATCTCTCTGAAATGGGGTTCAGCTTGCCTGTGGCTCCCTACAGCTGTAATATTATCCTCAGTTAAGTATGCAGGCTGAAAATACATCTGCGCGCTCCTCACCCTTTCTCATTCTTCCATATCCTCATTTTCACCTCATCCCCACCCCAACCTCCCTCTCTCGCGTTCCGGAGAGCTGACTGCGTGTCGACCATAAAGCTTAACGAACTGGCAAACGTCTGTGCCCCCTCACACGCACGCACGCACGCACGCACGCACGCACGCACACGTTTCCTTATCTGCTCATAAGCTGGGAGGTTATTTCCACACCAATCAGCTCATCGACAGCGACAGTCACTGTGTGGCTCATCCCTATATGGTGATGGCTGTAACAAGGCAGCTCTTCTCACTGTCACCGAAGACAGACGAGCAGCCGAGCAGGGCTGCACTTCTGATGCGGGAATTGTACCTTCAACCCTCACGTTATAAAGACCTATATGCTCAAACAGCCAGGACGGCATGCAGAGAGAAAGAGGTGGAGGTCAGAGAGAGACAGACTGAGACATTAAAGCACTTAAAGCACTTAGAAAAACAAACACGGATGTGGTGAGAGATGCTCATGGGAGCTCTGGCATGTGGACCAGCCGCACCAGTCAAACCCCCCAGGGCCCCAGGGCCAGACTGAAGCTGACGGGGAGAGAGAGAGACAGAGAGACAGAGAGCCAAGGACAGAGCCTGCAAAACGGAGAGAGAGAGAGAGAGAGAGAGAGAGAGAGAGAGAGAGAGAGAGAGAGAGAGAGAGAGAGAGAGAGAGAGAGAGAGAGAGAGAGAGAGAGAGAGAGAGAGAGAGAGAGAGAGAGAGAGAGAGAGAGAGAGAGAGAGAAGGGGGAAAGATGATATGGAGGGATTTTAAATATGGGAAAATGGAAGGGACTAGTGGAAAATAATGATTGGTTAAAGGGCTTTCTTTACATCGAGGACAAAGATTGGCGCTGGATAAGAATTGCGGGAAGTCTTTTTTCGTCATTGGTCACATTGGCTGCTGAAGTTTAAACCAAATCTATACTCTATTACCATGGTGTCGCCTGCCGACAGGAATTGATTTCCACGCTAACAACGCGCCAGTTCTTGTCTGACTTGCTTTACTCTGACTTGCAATTGTGGAACCACTGCTATGCGAAGCCTATAGAAATACTTTGCGTGTGTGTGTGTGTGCGTGTGTGTGTGTGTGTGTGTGTGTGTGTGTGTGTGTGTGTGTGTGTGTGTTTTGTGTAGGCCTACGCATTATACATGTATAAATGTACCATCCACCACTACATCTCAGGAAGTGGTCTGGTATGACTCGACCGGGGATTCAACTGCAGACCTCCACAATCACAGGTTGGACACAATGACGACAAGGCCACTGAGCCGATGAACTGACAGTGGGATTAGGAGAGGAGGTTTTAAGTGGACAAAAAAAGAAATTATCCATCCATGTTAAATAAATGAACAGCTCAGCACTTGAGGATGGAGGTAGCAGTTGCAGCAGCAGAAGAAGAAGAAGGCAGGCAGGGAGGGAGGGAGCCTGCTGTCTCAGGGTTTCTATTATCTCCTGCAGCGTTTCTGACGGATCATTGCATGCATCAGTGGCAACAGTGCTGCTACATCTGTGTGTGTGTGTGTGTGTGTGTGTGTGTGTGTGTGTGTGTGTGTGTGTGTGTGTGTGTGTGTGTGTGTGTGTGTGTGTGTGTGTGTGTGTGTGTGTGTGTGTGTGTGTGTGTGTGTGTGTGTGTGTGTGTGTGTGTGTGTGTGTGTGTGTGTGTGTGTGTGTGTGTGTGTGTGTACCCTCGTTTTATTACAATTTTCACCATTTCTGGAATCTGCTTGGCTTGTCAATAGCCTAGATTAGACAACAGTTTGCACTATAACCATACCTCAGAGAGCACCTCCACTTTTCCTTCACATGTTTTACTTATTCTCCAGATCCCAGATATCAACACTGTGTTACAAGTAAAAAGTCTGGTATTCAAAATGTATTTGAGTAAAAGTACAAATGAATTGGCATGAACATACTTAAAGTACCAAAAGTAAAAAATACTCCTCGTGCAGAGTATTTTTCACAAGTTTTCGAATGTATAAACAATCCTTTGAAAATAGCTGATCTTAATTGTCAGATCTTTCTTCTCTTTGTCCCGCTTCTCTTTCCTTTTTCTTGTCTTTTTTCCCTTTTTAATTAAACCTTAGTTATCCTCATTCATTCAGTTTTTGTTCTGTTCTGCTTTGCTTCAATCATTTTCTGAACTATTTATTATTTAAATCCTTACCAGAACTATTTCATGCGTGTGGTCTTGTGTTATATTTGAAAGCTGGACTCATCATAACTACAAATACGTACCAGGCCAGCATGAAGTGACGTCTTGACCCGGCCTATATTATTCATATTGTCACATCACAAAGCCACGGATGAATGACCTTCACTCACATCACATGCACATGATATATAGTCTGTTTAATAGGCATATGATTTGAAAGACAGAAAGGCTTAGCTATAGCAGTATAATGTCGTGATTCCTCAAAGGAAATTATTCCTCAAAGTGTTTGAAATTTTAATTGAAAGAAGACTAGAGATGGAAAATACTTTGCTCCCTACTGCTGTCTTCATATCAGAATCAGTTTATTGGTGAATAATTTTCATGTAATGATGAGTTGGCTTCGTATATATGACACTCAGACATGTGAAAAGTATAACAACATTAAGGTATAAATAAATACAAGTAACAAATGTCAAATTACTGTATAGACGAATTCAGAAACGGGTCTCATGTTCGCAGCAAACGTATTTCCTGTAGGCGGAGCCGACATATCTCCTGTGTAAAACCCCTCTCTTCTACTACAGTGAATGGCAGAGTGACTGATGTTAGTCTGCTCAAACGTTACCCTTTTACCTGCTTTTTACTAACACTAATCGGGATGAACCTGTGTGGTTGGTAGTTCATGGCTGCTCCAACAGTAGTGGCAACATTCAACTTTGGAGAAAAACCGAATGTCAAAAAAGCCGGAATGACGTCGGGTGTCAGCTTCCTCTGTCCACGGCTGTGCGCGAAGGTGTGCCCCAGGCCTGTGTGTGTGTGTGTGTGTGTGTGTGTGTGTGTGTGTGCTTATGTGGGGTCTCAATGGGGTCACAGAGAGTCAGACAGATGGGCTGTACGACAGGATGTCCTCAGAAGCTCTCTGCCGTTAATGTGACTATAATTGTAACTAACTATGCTCCTTAAATTAATTGACTTCACTCTTAGAAGATTTACAGTTTAATTTTTATTTGGGACTGCCAACAAAATAATGTGTGCATGCATCACATTATCGAATGCAGCAGGTTCTCAGTAAGTACTAAGTAGTCTTTTTGATTCGTGCACTTTTGCACAAAAAAAAACTGAATGGTTCAAGCCCATTAATTAAGATTTGAGTGCCAACCCTAACGTACGAAGGTTCGAACCCTGAATGTTCGGGGACAGCTTTAAAGTGCAGTGCTAATGTAACCAGTCAGCTATTGTTCGATTTGATTGAGCAATAGCTTAAAAAGGAGCTCAAAGTGGGGTCCAGACTCCAGGGACTGCCAGGGGTTCATGAAGGGGTTCCATGGGGTCTCCAGCAAAATAAGTTAATACAGCATCAAAATCAATTTGACCATTTTCAGCTTCAGCAATTAAAAATAGCCAGTCTACAGGCTCACACATTGTGAGCTTATAAATGTAGGCATATTTGTTTTACATTTTGACCAGGGCCGGATTAACCCCCATGAAGGCCCCTGTGCAGATAATGTTTTTGTTCCCCCTTTGTCGCGGGTGCGAACGTCCCCGAACACAGCAGAACACAATAGGCATATAGGTCCTACTCCTATAACATTTTCAGCTGCAGTTGGCACAGCACAGCACAGCACAGCACAGCTCGGCCTGGGCCGGCCGTAAGAACAAAATACAGTGCACCAGGTGAAGCGATAAGCAAATCAATATGGTGAATTGAAAAAGTGCTCCAGGGCAGCTGCACACAGCGGCCTATGGATAACCTGGCCCTGATTTTGACTAATCTTGGAAAAAATGTGAAACCTTTTCAATAATTTAGAACTTTTTAACAAATCTTCTCATATGGGGATCCCTGGCACAAACACATGTAGACATTTATGCTTGCTTATATTCTCCTCGGTGTGATGATGAACAATGAACATATGGCCAACGCCTTCAGTCTTGCATGTTGAGCCCCATTTGAAACACAACACAGTGCAGTGTGGTTTTTCTGTGTGAAATCTCTGTCGGGTCTCATGGGGCGGTCCTAATTCAGTGTTTCCCAAACAGTGGGTCGGGACCCATTTGTGGGTCACAGACCAATTTCTATGGGTCACGACTGGAGTAATAATGACTTTAGGATGACAGTCATTATGTCTTTACTTGCGCAAGCAGAGCGCGCAAGTAATCGTTTCGCTTGGTCTCTTCGAAGTGAAGACAAGTTTTCTTCAACGGTAAATCTGTGCCTGGTTTGCTGGGACTAGTTACAACATTACGTCATCCTTGAGAGAGTACATGGTGTGTATATGACGTAATGTTGTAACTTGTAACTTGTAACTTGCACTTTTTGGAACCAAGTAACCACAGTATACTGCTAATCAAATTACAACTACATACTCTGTATGTAGTTGTAACTAGAACAACTACATACAGTCTGTGCCTGGTTTGCTGGGACTAGTTACAAGTTACAAGTTACAACATTACGTCATATACACACCATGTACTCTCTCAAGGATGACGTAATGTTGTAACTAGTCCCAGCAAACCAGGCACAGATTTACCGTTGAAGAAAACTTGTCTTCACTTTTTGGAACCAAGTAACCACAGTATACTGCTAATCAAATTACAACTACATACTCTGTATGTAGTTGTAACTAGAACAACTACATACAGTCTGTGCCTGGTTTGCTGGGACTAGTTACAAGTTACAAGTTACAACATTACGTCATATACACACCATGTACTCTCTCAAGGATGACGTAATGTTGTAACTAGTCCCAGCAAACCAGGCACAGATTTACCGTTGAAGAAAACTTGTCTTCACTTTTTGGAACCAAGTAACCACAGTATACTGCTAATCAAATTACAACTACATACTCTGTATGTAGTTGTAACTAGAACAACTACATACAGTCTGTGCCTGGTTTGCTGGGACTAGTTACAAGTTACAAGTTACAACATTACGTCATATACACACCATGTACTCTGGTCCCAGTTCACAACGATGACGTAATGTTGTAACTGGTCCCAGCAAACCAGGCACAAACCTACGGTTGAAAAAAACTTGGCTTCACTTTTTGGACACATATTACTCTGATCATGATTTAGTATTAATATCACTATAGTACAAAAATAAATTACAAAAATGAAATACATTTAAAACAATTGACAATTTACAATAAGTAATAAAATAATTATACTGTATAATATATTTTAATTCAGTTTATATACCTTTTTTTTTCATCACATATCAATGATTCATTTTTCTGTAAAAAAGTAGTTAGGTAGCAAATAGTTACACGTAATGATTATACATTTCAAACGTTCCTTCACAGAGATACTGAGATGTGATACTTTCCAGCGGTCGAAAGTACTTGCGCGCTCTGCTTGCGCACTAGTAGGCCATTTATGGCCTACTAGTGTGCAACAAGCAAGTATGCACTCGGCAGAGTGCAGTTCTAGTTTACATTATGTTGGCTAACAAATCAAAATCATATATGTTTATTGTTTTAATGGGCTTTCTATAGATACACACCCAGACTTTAAACACATCAAACTAATCTTTTGCCTGGCGCTTACACCGACCATGAAGTCAGTGTCACTTTTAAGACATGCAGTTGGATGCTGAGTGAGACATGTGCACTCCACCACTTTGTTTCAAGTAATAAATGAAATTAGGCTAAAACAAAACAAAAATAATACACCCTTTATCTGGCTGAGGTTAGAAGAATCAAATCTGTACTATAGCCTAATGAGATGAAATTGACATGATGCTATGATAATAAATTCGTTTTGAAGCCTATTTATCATTCTGATAAATACCACAAAAACTAAAATGATATCTGCTTCTGCTCACTAGCTTCTGTTTCACATTAATTGTTGCTATATAGCAACATATACAATGACGTTTTTCCTCAAAATGTTGGTAGGATGTAGAGCCTGTAGAACTGGCCTCAGGTCTGTGATCAAAATATTTACAGAATGGCATGTGGACAACTTTCTGTACACATGCCTCTTAAAGTATGACGGCACACTCTTGTGGACTAGAAAGGCATTACAGACAAATTTACCCTCTGGCAACAAAGTCTGGCCATTTCAACCATTTATCCCCTAAAACTACATCCATATTTCAATATTTTATATATTTCAATTTATTTATTAACAAATTGCCATTGTGGTCCTTTGAATATATGCAACATTCAAACAGGACAAAACAATAAATATAGGAAATCAAAATATACAGATTAAAGTGATAATACTGACACAAAAGGGAGTGGGAGTGGCAGACAGTATAAGGCATAGGGGTCCCTCACGGAGTCTACCAGAACTTGGGCTGTAGGATGATCATGAATTTGGCTGCAGAATGAACAGGAAAAACTGTCAGAACTTCCTTTCTCTGTGAATTGCTGAAATTGGTTCTATCAAAGCTACACCAATATTGTTGTTGGTGACTTTATTATTTATCAAATTATGTAAACGATACGTTGATGTTTAAATCAAAGAATAGCTATCTTTTAGATTTAATTTCTTACTTAATCATACCATTTCCTTTCTCAAATTTACCGCAGACAGCAGTCCCTCATCTGTGAACTTCCTTTATGTCATACTCATTAATTAAGGACCACCAGAACAAAATCCAAACCACAATCCATATAGCCAGGGAGCCACAGGCCCAAAAGCTCAAGGAATAGAGATTAACCTGTGTGATGTCATGACATCACTCACATCACATCATTGTGTTTTATCTATTCACTTGGTCATTAAGGTACACAGAATGATCTGCCGGAAACATCGCGAAAAAAAAATGTTATGGCCATTTTTGTATACCACACCATACATAGACAACCAAAGGCAAACAATTCCAAATTTCATCATGCTTTAAGTAGCACTAGACCTGTACGTGCCCGTCGCAGTCGGCCACCGGACAACTTGGGAACGATGCAACTTGGGAACCTAATGATATACGTTGTCATAGCACCCGTTTTAACTGTCAGCCGGTATATGGAGATCTGTGTGTGAAGACTGAAAACTGAAAGGTGTACTTGGCAATCAATTCGGCCCACTGGCAGAGCCTGATTGGTTGAGCCTCAATTGGCTGAGGCAGAGGCTGGAAATTGCACAGGTGAAAGGAGTTAGACCAACTGGCAGAGCCTGACCAGAGCCGACCGACTCGAAACCTGGCAAGAATATATATAGATATGGAGAGAAAAGTCGTGAGTCGGGATCTGGAGATTTACGCACATAGTGTGACAGAGAGAGAGAGAGAGAGATTTTGACCTGTACTATATTTTCACCTGTACTTTTAATTTTTCCTGTACTTTTAAACAGAGATAGAGAGAGGGGGGGAGGTAAAGTGACTAGTTATAGTGAGAGTTTAGGGGGCACCAAAACAGAGTGGTCACCAGGGATAGGTGGGCACCCAAACAGAGTGGGCACTAGGGAAAGGTGGGCAGACTGGGCACCCGGGATATGGGCACCATGGTGAGTGGGGCACCGACGATCTGCAAGCTCACAACGCGCTGCATGTGTACGCAACACTCAATTGGAGCTTGTATATCCACTAAATTATCCACTGTAATTACAACTACATACTCTGTATGTAGTTGTAATGTGATTTGTAATTTGTAAATCTGTGCCTGGTCTGCTGGGACCAGATTACACAGATGACCATTTCTGATGACGTAAGTAATACAACATTATGTTTCTGGAGTGTATAAAAGTAACGCAAATGTCAAAAAGTTAACCATTAAGCTTAACGTCGTTGTAGTGTAAGTATATAACTAACTAAACCAAACAGGACTTTAGGACAAAGGACAGAAATCCATACAATTTCAGAGAAGAGACTTTATCTACAGAACTGACTAAGCAAGTCACATTGTCAGATCAAACAGGACTTTAGGACAAAGATCTACACATTCGTTTGCTTTCTGTATAAAAAAACAGTGTTTTGAGGGAATTCGTTTGCTTTCTGTATCAAAAAACAGTGTTTTGAGGGAATTCGTTTGCTTTCTGTATCAAAAAACAGTGTTTTGAGGGAATTCGTTTGCTTTCTGTATCAAAAAACAGTGTTTTGAGGGAATTCGTTTGCTTTCTGTATCAAAAAACAGTGTTTTGAGGGAATTCGTTTGCTTTCTGTATAAAAAAACAGTGTTTTGAGGGAATTCGTTTGCTTTCTGTATCAAAAAACAGTGTTTTGAGGGAATTCGTTTGCTTTCTGTATCAAAAAACAGTGTTTTGAGGGAATTCGTTTGCTTTCTGTATCAAAAAACAGTGTTTTGTCCACGGCTTCCCAAGCCGTGGATATCCACGGATATCCCAAGCCGTGTATATCACGCATGCACCAATCAATCAATAAATCAATCAATCAACCATTTAGCCTAAATTACAAATATGTATTTATCATTTATGGAAAAGGAATGGAGTTTGGAAAAAAGGTATGGGTAAATGGTGCATTTATAAAGCACCTTTATCAAAGGCGTTTTACATTCACCCATTCACACACATTCATACACCGATGGCGGCGCCGGCGGAAACGATGTAAGGCACCAACTAGCACATCAGGAGCAATTTGGGGTTCAGAGTCTTGCTCAGCGTCAAGGTCACTTCGACACTAACTCTGGGGGAGCCCGGGTTTGAACTGGCAACCTTGCGGTTGCTATCTGGCCACTCTACCCATCCGGCCACTCTACCCCATAGCCACCGCTGCCCGAGAACTAAGTTTCATTTAGCATTACGTACATTCATATTATACTGTCCACAGTAAGTATAGTACGTTTATCAAACTCATCTTCACCCTTTATACTGACAGCTGTCGTATTGAGGAATGCCTGTCTGAATGTCGCACTGACACACCAGACCAATACATTCTAAAATACTCAGATGACACAGTTTTGATTTCTCTCCTAGATAGTTCCAGTGATCCTGGACTGCACCAACACAGAGTAAATAAGGTGGTTGAATGAGTGATAACAAACAACTCTCTCATCATTAACACAAAAAATACAGAAGAGATTGTTTTTGGTACACCACCAGAGATACACAGATCCCCCATTACTATTCATGGTGAACCGATCAACCAGGTATGTTCGTACAAATACGAATACCTAGGAGTAGTAATAGACCATCTATTGTCATGGAACGATCAGATTGATTCAGTGTGTAAGAAAACAAAGCAAATAATCTACTTCCTTCGCCGTCTAAGATCCTTCAGTGCTAGTAGACAGATTCTTCTTTTGTTTTTCACTTCTGTATGAGTGTTCTTCAGTACTGTAGTACCACCTGGTATGGATGGTCTGCAGCCCTAAAGTCACAACTGCTGCAACAACTGAACATTTGTTCAAAGATTGTTGGACAACAACTTCAGAAACTGTATACATCCAAGTATGATAACAGCATCCTAAGGTTAGCAAGGAATATCACCTCTAATACTAAGCATGTGTTGTATGGAGAATATAGGTTGCTACCTTCAGGAAGGAGATATGGTGTACCAGCATACAATAAGGTCAGACTAAAGAGGTCCTTTGTCCACCAGTCGACCTTGAGGCTTAACACTACGACGTCGGAGCGGTCATTCTGACCGGTATTGAGATTTAAAAGTTTATTTTCTTAGCCCATGGAGTCCAGAGAAAGTTCCCCTTGCATGACTTTGTCTAAATATTCGATTGAAATCATCTCTGTTTTTTTACCATTTGAAACGTTTTGTAAATATGATTTTAGGCATATATCTCTTACTCTGTCTTGCTATTATCGGCACAATGGACCGACGTCCCCCTTTCTCCCCCATAGGCCTACTCGCCTTTTTGCTGCTTGATAATGGTGTCTTTTATAACCCGATTCCCCGACATTTCCTTTTCACTTGATATCGTTTCGTAGAGAGGGCCTACACAACCGATCTATATACCAAATGAAAGACCGAATTCCGTAGTTTACATGGTATTTTGAATTTTTTTAAATGAGCAAAAAATGAGCGAGTTATGATTTAATCAGGAGTTGTAGTAGCCACAGGATAATCTAAGCATTGGATACTGCTCTTGTCTTCATGTCTTTATTCATGTAAATTGTCTTGTTCTTTGTGTTATGTCAAATGTGTGTATATGTGTTCTGCATACTTGGCTGCTGTGTCGCAAGACAAATTTCAGTGTGAACTGACAATAAAGTACTATATCATATGATATCATATGATATCATCATCTTACCCCCAGCCACAGACTGTAAATTAAAAGGCCCAAACACAAGCAAAACTAAATTGATCAATGTAAATTCAGGGGAGAAACAGCTCCCTCTCCCGCTCGTACAGTAGAAGACAGTTGTCAGCAGCATTACTGCAGCCTGCTGTCACTCTGCACACGCACGCACGGTCACAGTCACTCAGACTCACACACACACACACACACACAGTTAACAGTGAATGGAGCCCGGAGTACGCTGCTGCTCTCAAGGACAGCGACAGTAGAAGACAGTGTCAGTACGGACAGACGCACTTTGTTTCTTTGAGCGGTGAATTCTCCAGATATGTTTCAATGTGAAGCTGCGTTCAAGGTACGTGAAATTAAAATGCGTCTTGTCTTTTTGTAATAATAATAAGGCACGTTAGCTAGTCTGGGTAGCCGTGCGGTGTTGTATCGAGATTGGCGTCCTGTGGAATTGTGTGACTCCGGTAGGGTTGCTGTGGTTCAGTGGTTACTGTACAGATATGTGGCTGTTTACGTAGGTTCAAGGTTGCGTATTTTCTTTGAATAAATTGGTGATTGGTCAGATCATTTTTTTGCTGTGCAAATGCGCTGGCATGTTGTCCAGGCAGTTAGCTCAGGTTACATGGCTTGAAAGGTCATTTCTCAATTCTCATTGCCTTTTGTATTTTAATTGTGAAAGAAGAAGAAGACGGACAAAAAAAACGTCTACAATTTTACCCAGACAGCGGAACATAAAAGAACATGCAGGTATCTGCTGAGTATCTCTGGTCCGACGATAGCTAATGTGCGCAACGGCATAGAGCTATGGATCAGACAGCTCTGCTCTGCCTACAAAACAGCCATCCTTACGCGGTCGCAAAATTCGATAGGATACCGGCTTCTGTACAACGCCGTGCGGAGCTAACTTACCTTGCTACCCACAGTGTGTCCTTTGACATGCGGTGTCAGACCGTCAGATGTGGTTTGTTTTGTTTTGGCTGTGGTTTATTGTTTCCTCCTCTGATTCTTCCGTTATGTCAAATCACGGAAACGTACACCAAGAGCCATACACAAAAAAGAAAAGGAAGAAAAACACAACTGAGCAAGTTGATTGGGTTGATACAAAATATATTGGCATTTTGGAGTTGCAGATCGCAGACTGACCCTGTCAGTTACACTGGCAAATACGGCACAGATGTCAGATGATGACCCTGCTGCCTGTTAATTGATGCCGTGACGACCACGCAAGCAAACCATTTTGTCTTCTCAGACCCATTTATTCACTTATATTGTTGGAATGGTGAGATTGATTCAGTACAAAACAGAAAACATCCGCTATTCGTGGTCAAGCGATGTTCAGCCAGCCTGAGCTTGTAGTCGGTGTGTCGTGCCATTGTTCCCCGCAGTAGCCAGCCAGCCACCCAGCATCCATCTGTCACCCAGTGTCACACCACCTCCATGCTGCTATGCATGGACTGTTTGACCCGCTTATTACTGCAGCAGACACAACGACAGCCCGGAGGCTGTTGGGAGACGGATTAACCTACTATACTGTAGGTCTTGACGTCACTTGACAGTGGTGCGTGTGTGTGTTTGTGTATGGATGAGGGGGGTTGGGGTGGATTGTGATTTTTTTTTTTTCTAGTCTTGTGTTTATGCTGGATAAAGTCTGCTGGACCTCTAGGTATTTTAAGAGAGCTAACGTTTAAACTTTAAGATAGGCTTCATACTGGCTGCTCTATTTTCAGTATTCTTAAATATGTGACAGACAGACAGACAGAAGCAAATGGGCGAAAAAAAAGGGTTGTTGATGTGTGCACTGTACACTGTAGTGTACATTATGCTGTGCGTGAGTGGGAGGAGGGGATATACTCTAATAACAAGGGGGGAGGGGGGCATACCCTTATGACAAGGGTGGGATTTAGGGCCTCATTGTCTCATAACTGCTTGCTTGTGTGTGGTGCAAGGCAGGCACAAGAGCAGAGAGCTAAGGAGAAGCGAGAACAAACCACTTTATAAATCCCCCAGAGCCTAGTTCTCTTCTTCTCAGCTTTGTGTTCTATGGATTTCTTTAGCAGGCTTGCCATGCATGTTAACACTATATGTTCAAGATTTCAGTGGTACAGTCACTACAGTGGTACATAATGCAGCGTTTTCTTCCATTATAATCTTGAAAGGAGGGAGGGCTAGCTCCCTCACTGGGCGCGGGCGGTTTGTGGCCGCAGGGCCTAATGGAAAACGTGCATATCGTGTTATAAGGCCACACACTCACCTGACTGTTCCCTCCCTAATCCTCACACCATGTCAACCTTAAGCAACCTTTTTTTTCCTTTGCCTCCGTCGAAGTCACCCCATCCGCCGGAGTACTCTCGGTCATTGACCCCATTGAAAGGCTGGGTTCCCTTTCCCTCGCCTGCCGTTCAGTGGCCCGTCACGTTGGAATTAGAATAGGACAGGACACAATGCCTGCTGGGAGCTCATTCATACATCGGTTGTTGGCCAGGCAGCTTCAGCAGCAGGGCCAGAGTGTTTTGGGCAACAGCTGCGCATGTGTGTGCCTGCTGCCCCCCTTTTACTTGTTATGCACGGTACGGGTACAGGAGAAGATTAGACTACCCCAACCCCCGATTTGGCTCACACAAAAGCGAGACACACACACACACACACACACACACACACACACACACACACACACACACGCTCACTGTGTGTGCCTCACAGCGAGTCTGACCCATTTCCAAATTAATGAGAAGCACCAGTCATTTTTTTTCCTGATTATGTTGAGCCTGAGTTAAACTAAACACGTCAGATCTACAAGCTTCCAATGCTCCATGCTGCACTGTGTTGTGAGCTGCGGTCTCCGAGGCTAGTAGATCTGCTATTTTAGACTCTACTCTGTACATGACTTGAAAAAAAAACCCTGCTGGATTCTATGTACTGTATGTAGACTACGTCTATTTTTTTCTTAAGTGCATGCTTAGTTTTGCATAGCAGACAGTCCTGCATAATATTTGAAGGTTGACATTCATGATTATATAGTTCCCCACTGGTTCCTGCCTGGGTTATAAGATGGTATCAGGCTGGGTCCAATTAATGACAGGCAATTAATAAAACTATTTGAATGACTCCTAATGCCAACAGTAAATGCAAAAGTCAAAATCATTGACTGACTTTTGACACAGTTTGTTATATTATACAATTATTTCATAATGCAATAATACGGGTGTGCAACAGATGTTATTGCTAATACTAGCATTTGACCAGTAGTAACACTAGGATTCAATACTTACTGTATATTATTTGTGCAATTTGTGCAAGAACTATAGAAATATGATTCTTATTTTTGAGTATCCTTGAGTTCCCAAGGAACAGCAATGTCCTAACCTATGTGACTGTGACTATGTTTAGAGTACCAGTAGGGGCAAAAGTGGCGCTGTTGTCCCAGAAACAGAGAGAGAGAGATAGTGTTGCCCTGTTGCCTGCTAATTACAGAGAGAGAGAGAGAGAGAGGCAGGGGGAGAGGGGAGTTCCACCACTCAGTTCACACGGGTGTGATTTTAGTAGTGGTAAGGTAATATTTTCCATTCTGTTTTTTATTTCCATCATTGAATACCCAATGGAGATGCTCTTCCATCATATGTTCCGTGCTTATTCCCAGGCTGCAGTAATTAGTGTAATTACTAAATAGTTTACCCATGAGGCCCATTGAACTCAATTGAATTCAGAGGGTCATTGACCGACATTTGAGAGGAAGAATGTGGACGAGAGATGTGTGGTTATGGAATGAGCAATATAAAGTAGACAGGAATTCAGAAGACTACATTTCATCACATTGCGTTTTTTTGCACACCATTTCCTTTGTACCTTTCTTGCATTTGACTTTCACTCATTCTTTTACTTGAACTGTAGCTTCATAGAAGCCCATGCCATGGAGGTTCTGGGGATATTTAAACATTTTCACCCGGGCGTCCCTATTTTGGACATGATGTCATTGCAGCTGAAAAAATATATAAAATCTCTTGCTACTAGTGCTAAAATAGCAGATCTACAAGCTCACGGTGCGTCACGGGTCACGACTTATTGTGAGCTCTTTTCACTGATCTTCTTATGACGAAATGATGTGATTATGTGATTAATAAGTGATTAGTCATTGGTCTCTTTTTATAGAAGCAGTGATGACACCCATGTTTAAAACGAACCAGTTTGGGATGGACAGACAGCTCTGCGTTTGCGTGCCGCATGAGTTCGCTCTGTGTACTGCTGCACTGCACAGAGAGCAGGAACCCTTTGAAAATCACCATGATGACTCAAGCCAAAAGCCCTGACTAAGGGCCTTTGACAAGGCTGCATCGTCTGCTGCCCCAAGGTTGACAGCCTGGCTACACCACCACACAGTGCTCATTCTGCTGCAGGAATGCTGGACAACAGCAAAGGGAATGGAGATGACACTGTTGGTCGTTAGGGATGCGTGATATTGAAATTTTGCCACGTAAACCGTTTGTTGCATGGTCAATTTATATGTTGCAATACAACTTTCCAGTACGAGGTTTTACCACGTGTGATTCTGGGTGCAGAAACTCTTGACGAATTTAATACACAGGACCACAATGGAAACAAGCCCTCAGGGCTTTTTGTGTTATCTTCTTGGCATTATTGTATAACTGTACAGTACCTTTGTACTTATTTAGCAAACTATTCAATCGATCAATGAAAGAAGCAGACTAAAACACTACATTAGTATCTGATTTATTAGGCCTGGCCTATACTGATGCACAATTCAAACAATCGATGCAGGGAAGATGAACTGTAGCATTTATTGTTTGTTTATCATTTTCTGCATTTTAAAGTAAATATCGTTCCGATATGATGAACCTTTAATCATGCATCGTGATATGATGGAGGGATTATGTGCAGTCTACTTCAAAACACTGGTTCTGAGCTAGGAAAAACACTTAGGTCATCACAGGCCTAGACTCGTTCTCAACTGAGTGATTTTATATCGCAATGCAAATTTAATTTAAATCTGTAAATCTCATGAGCCACTTGGATGTCAAAAACACCTATAATAGGTCAGTGGTTTTCCCCCAAGTGTGCTCTGGGTTCCCTGCCAGACCCCAGGGGGTTCCATATGAAACCCATTGAAGTCACTAATATGTAAACGGGAACGGTGTAGGTTAATTTTATTTGGTTTGCTTCTGACATCTCCCCACAACCATGTCAAGAACTGTGAAACTATGTTTCTATTTAGGTTCCCCCATTTGCCAGCTGGATCAGTTTCAGGCAGTGGAGAGTGGAATGGAGACATGCATGTAATTTGTCATAGTTAAGGGGTGTGTGTGTGTGTGTGTGTGTGTGTGTGTGTGTGTGTGTGTGTGTGTGTGTGTGTGTGTGTGTGTGTGTGTGTGTGTGTGTGTGTGTGTGTGTGTGTGTGTGTGTGTGTGTGTGTGTGTGTGTGTGTGTGTGTGTGTGTGTGTGTGTGTGTGTGTGTGTGTGTGTGTGTGTGTGTGTGTGTGTGTGTGTGTGTGTGTGTGTGTGTGTGTGTGTGTGTGTGTGTGTGTGTGTGTGTGTGTGTGTGTGTGTGTGTGTGTGTGTGTGTGTGTGTGTGTGTGTGTGTGTGTCCTTAGGACAAATTAATTTGCAGGACTCAGGAGTTTTCACTACGTACTCTGTATATCCTGTTCCTCTACTAACAGACTCTCAGTGCATTCTGAGGCAGAGCCTGTACATCCCGAGATAAGAGAAGCTATCACTGCTCTATGCCATATACTAATGTGTTTAAAGATTATTTCTTTAGCCCCACTTGCAGTGGGGTCCTACTACGGATGGAATTGTCCGTCTGTGACGTGACTTTCTGTCTGTCTGTCCATCCATCAATTTGGCCCAAACAAGATAAAGTATCTTAAAGAAATTACTGGCTGGCTTCATGCTATGCATGAGATGAGTCCTATAAATCTTGGTGACCCCATGGCCTTTCCTCTAGCACCTCCTTTAGTCAATACTATGTAATATATGGCCACCCCCCTCCCAAAACGTGTAATTGTGCAAAATGTCCATTTCTTCTTTTTTGGGAGGTGTAGAGCAGCACAACTAGTATGTCTGCTTCATTAGATAGCAGAATGACATGCAGCATAAGCCTTGAACGCAGCACGCACGCACACACACACACACACACACACACACACACACACACACACACACACATAAACATGATGAAGCCTACAGTACTGTACTGTGTAGGTTACTATTCAAAACGTTAACCTCGAATAAGATTAATAAACGATAAAAATAGGGAAAATAGCAGATATGCTCACAATGTGTCATGTCATGCTGGGAGCTTGTAGATCGCCCATTTATTTGTACACCACCATTTAACAACAAAGTATAATCGACTTCCTTAATATCAGCTTCTTGATAATTCTATTAACCTAGAATACATGAGTAGCAGGGTTAAGGTGGTGGTTAGTTGTTTGAAATATCAGTCTATAAATGTAGGCCTAATCGCACATTTTGTGCGTGACAATAAATCGTTAACTTAAATGTGTAAATGGTGTAAGCCCTATAGATTAGATATGCATACTTTAGGTTGATAGCCCTCCTGTGTGTACAGTATGTTGTGCGTGTCGTGCCGGACTTTGTTCAAAGTGTTGTTCTTCTATCACCACTCTTGATAACGGAGCAAGTGATTGTAGGACCTTTCTACTACTCTGAATAGAAACGTGGACATGGCCTGGAGCCCAGCATGCTCCATGTGTCTCATGGAACAAGCTTAGTCTTTTGTGGTTACATGTACTGTACACATGCTTAAAATAGGCTATATGTATGTCCCTGTTGTGAGTGTGGATGCCATGTGGGTGAATGAATTGCTGTGTGTTCGTGCGTGTACGACTGTGTGTATACCAGCAGATCCACCAAATTGGTTGGCACTATAGCGTAGGCATGACTAGTCTAACACGGCACGAGATCACAAAGGACAGTGTGGGATCAAAAATAGTTCTCTCTGTCATTGCAGTGCTCGTGGTGTCGTGTCGGCGTTCAAGGTGGCAGACTGGCAGTGTGCTGTCCGGAACCAGATTGCTACAATGTCTGACTGTAGGAGTAAAACAAAGATGGGGACATTTTTTTAATTAGGATTAAGGAAGTGATTTGAATAAATACAGCCAAATACAACCTTAAAAGTGTACTTTAGTTGAAGGTCAAGCATGGAGTGAAAAATATCTGGTAAATGAACTCCTTTATTTACAATGACAAGTGGAATATTTTCATGAATGCATGGAGATTTCATGGGGTGTGTAATTGAGAGAAAATAACTAGTAATGTTTTGGGTGTACTATCCCTTTCAGCACTTGACACGTTTGTGACTTGTGAGCTTACAGATCCTGCCATTTTCATTATATTTTTTTCTGTTTCTGTAAGTTTATTGAACATTAATTTGCCCAAAATAGGGACGCCAGGGTTTATATGGTTAAAATGTAATATTGAAGAACCCAGTATATCGCCATCCATCTACAAATGGAGTAAATGTAATAACTTGCATGTATTCCAGTCTTCCAACCCAGCTCATATTGTATGTACGTACATCTCTGGTTTGATAGTGAGGAGCCTTGCCAAAGTCAGAGAGTGCCAATCCATGATTTGTGTTCTGCTTTTTCCCAACTACTGTAGATGACCTCAACCAGACCACACACACACACACACACGCACACGCGCGCACACACACAATTTTACGTATTTTCTAAATGGACCAACATGTTGTCCACATGTTGTACAATTCATATCTCACCCGAAAATATTCCAAAAGGAAAATACAATTCAGTGAGGTAGAACCTAATTATGTTCAGTGTCACCAGGTCCAGCAGTGTGAAGTATTTTATGGCTTCATGTTACGTTCGTTCAGGATAGCTCTGGCCCTACTCAAAAGGCAGACGAAACGGGACTTAAAGATGTAAGCAAAGTAAGTCCAGTGGTCAAGAGACTAAGGATTTCTTTGTATTACGGTGCGAGTCTTGGAGAGAGAATGAATAGCTCGTACTTTCTCTCCATTCTCTTTTCTCTCTCTGTCTCTATTTCTCCCCGCTCTCTCTCTCTCTCTCCCCCTCTGCAACCCTCTGTTTCTCTGTCTTAGTCACTTGAACACTTGTCAGGACTCTGATGCTCACAAGGTCTATTTCAAATGCAATTTGATCATTCCAAACATAGAACCGAGCCTGCCATTAGTCACGAGGTGTATTCATATAAACTTGGCTGACGGGTTAGATCATGAATGTGAAATACTTAATATTGATATATTCATGGGCATGGGAAGGCAAGAACACTGAGTTCTACAGACAAAGTAACCTTATCTTACACTCTTTCATGTCCGTGAATACCAATACAGTCAGTTTAAGATGACCACATCAATCATACAACACTGAAAATCACACTGTTTAAGTTATTCTGTATGAATCAGTGATGGGTTTGAAGACGCCCAGAGGATCTTAATAAGGACGTTTAGAAAATAGTTTGTCTGTGACTGTGATCCACCCAACTATGTAACTATAACTAGCCTATCCCAATACAATACACACCTACTGTACATAAAGGTCAGAACAATTTGTATTTTACAACTATTTACAATTTAGGTATTTAGCAGACACTCTTATCCAGAGTGACGTAAAAAGTTAGCCTCCACTATGATTAATTAACAATTATTATTTTAGTTATTTTTAATAGTGAAAATAGACAATCTACTTGTATATCGGCTATATTCAGTATTTTTGTAGGCCACCATTTTACAACGAAGTGTCACCGTTTGCTCCTCAGCGCATACCGCATAGACTTCTGTGTGTATGTTCTTATTTGTCTTGTATTCTGGTAGTTTGTTGACGTGTCCTCTTAGTCTCCCAACCTATCCCAGTGTCCATTGTCTTGTATTCTGGTAGTTTGTTGATGTGTCCTCTTAGTCCCCCAACCTATCCCAGTGTCCATTGTCTTGTATTCTGGTAGTTTGTTGACGTGTCCTCTTATCTTAGTCCCCCAACCTATCCCAGTGTCCATTGTCTTGTATTCTGGTAGTTTGTTGACGTGTCCTCTTATCTTAGTCCCCCAACCTATCCCAGTGTCCATTGTCTTGTATTCTGGTAGTTTGTTGACATGTCCTCTTATCTTAGTCCCCCAACCTATCCCAGTGTCCATTGTCTTGTATTCTGGTAGTTTGTTGATGTGTCCTCTTAGTTCCCCAACCTATCCCAGTGTCCATTGTCTTGTATTCTGGTAGTTTGTTGATGTGTCCTCTTAGTTCCCCAACCTATCCCAGTGTCCATTGTCTTGTATTCTGGTAGTTTGTTGATGTGTCCTCTTAGTTCCCCAACCTATCCCAGTGTCCATTGTCTTGTATTCTGGTAGTTTGTTGATGTGTCCTCTTAGTTCCCCAACCTATCCCAGTGTCCATTGTCAGTTGAGTTTTCCTGTGTCTGCTTATAGTCTTTGTCTATATACTCCTCTGTGTGTTTTAAGCTCTTTGCCAGTTCGTCGTATATGTCGCTATTGTGGCTTTAAGCCTTCAGTCTCCCCCCTACAATTTTCAGGAGCACACACAGTCCCGCACGCACACATGTACATTGATTAAAATCAACCCTTTGGATTAATTTCACAACTGCTTCTCGATTAACGAAACATTAGTTAGTTACGTTAGTTGTTAGTTCTACATTTTTCTTAGTTTCCCTGCTTAAGGTAAGCTGCATGATTATCCCTATTCAACCGACAACAGAGTAAATCACATAACTAGCAACTATCTAAATAGGCAACAAATGCTGATGCAAAGAAATAAAGAGCACTATATGTTCTTAGGCCTCTAAGGGTACCGAATCTGTTGTCCTGACTCCTGACGCTTGGAGCATTGGCCAGCTTGTTGTAGGGACAGGATGGACAGATCTTGGGACAGTCCTGCAGTCTTGTGTTTCGACTATTACAGTGTGTGGGAAGTGTTGTAGGGTTAGATCATATCCTGCAGGTATACTTTATATATGGAGAGGGTATTAAATCACAGACCATATGGGGCTGCCATGGACAACATCTAGTATGGGATTTGCAGCTGTGTTGTACACAGTTTTGCCTGAAAGGGTGCCTGTGTTAAAAAAGAAAACGATCCCTGCGTGTAATGCTTTTTTGTGTTTGGTGTGTCTTGCAGCGTGCTAGCTGCTGGTGTGGGATCTAGAGGCAGAGGAGAGGACGGGAACAGAGAGAGGAGAGGAGATGGAGTTTTCAGACGGCTTATTGCTGCAGGTCAACAGTGGAGAACAAGGAGCTAACCGCTGGAAAGCTCCCAGCGATGACTCAGTAAGTCCCAGACTCGTGACCAGGGGCTTTTGTCTTAAGCGCATCCAGTCGATTTATGTATTAGTGGTTCCCTCGCAAGTAAATACTAGTATAATAAGCAAATGCAAATTGCAAAGTACAAATATAATGTATATTCTTAATTAGTGATGCATCGAATATTCGGCCTGAAAATGTCTATTCGGTTTCGGAAAATATATCACTGAATAGTGTATGCAATTAATGCATTCAAAGGAGCTGAATAAATGTTTTATGGACCCATAATAGTGATTATTATTTAAGTTAAGTTTTGCCATAACCATTTATTTTGCCATAAATCATTAGCTTTATCGTACGGCCATGACAGCAATTGTAGGATATCCAACTGTTTCCTATATTCGGTATTCGGATTTGGCCAAGAATTTCCCTTTTGGTGCATCCCTATTCTTAATATATTTTTGTAAGTTTTGGAGTCAAAAGCACAGTATTTTAAAATGTAGTGGAGTGAAAGTCCTCAGATTGCAAAAAATAAAATAAAATAAAAAAACAACAGTACTCAAGTAAAAGTACTTAGTTACTGTCCACCACTGATAGTATTGTTGTCCATCCGTGTTTACACAGGAGCGCAGCTCCAGTCCCTCAGTGCTGCGTTGTGTGAGCAGCACATGGAAGGAGGGCCTGTTGAACCGCAAGAGACCGTTTGTGGGACGATGCTGTCACACCTGTACTCCACAGAGTCAGGTACGTTCACACCACACAACAACACACCTGTACTCCACAGAGTCAGGTACGTTCACACCACACAACAACACACCTGTACTCCACAGAGTCAGGTACGTTCACACCACACAACAACACACCTGCACTCCACAGAGTCAGGTACGTTCACACCACACAACAACACACCTGCACTCCACAGAGTCAGGTACGTTCACACCACACAACAACGCACCTGTACTCCACAGAGTCAGGTACGTTCACACCACACAACAACACACCTGTACTCCACAGAGTCAGGTACGTTCACACCACACAACAACACACCTGCACTCCACAGAGTCAGGTACGTTCACACCACACAACAACACACCTGCACTCCACAGAGTCAGGTACGTTCACACCACACCTGTACTCCACAGAGTCAGGTACGTTCACACCACACAACAACGCACCTGTACTCCACAGAGTCAGGTACGTTCACACCACACAACAACACACCTGTACTCCACAGAGTCAGGTACGTTCACGCCACACAACAACACACCTGTACTCCACAGAGTCAGGTACGTTCACACCACACAACACACCTGTACTCCACAGAGTCAGGTACGTTCACACCACACAACACACCTGTACTCCACAGAGTCAGGTACGTTCACACCACACAACACACCTGTACTCCACAGAGTCAGGTACGTTCACACCACACAACACACCTGTACTCCACAGAGTCAGGTACGTTCACACCACACAACAACGCACCTGTACTCCACAGAGTCAGGTACGTTCACACCACACAACAACACACCTGTACTCCACAGAGTCAGGTACGTTCACACCACACAACAACACACCTGCACTCCACAGAGTCAGGTACGTTCACACCACACAACAACACACCTGCACTCCACAGAGTCAGGTACGTTCACACCACACAACACACCTGTACTCCACAGAGTCAGGTACGTTCACACCACACAACACACCTGTACTCCACAGAGTCAGGTACGTTCACACCACACAACACACCTGTACTCCACAGAGTCAGGTACGTTCACACCACACAACACACCTGCACTCCACAGAGTCAGGTACGTTCACACCACACAACACACCTGTACTCCACAGAGTCAGGTACGTTCACACCACACAACACACCTGCACTCCACAGAGTCGGGTACGTTCACACCACAACAACACACCTGTACTCCACAGAGTCAGGTACGTTCACAACACACAACGGGCGCGTTCGGAAATGCGCACCGGGAATGTGGTCAGTTTGTTGAGTGTGGTGGGCGGTGACGTCACAGAGTGCGTTCAGTGCAGGGGGGCAGTCAGACAGATATTTTGTGAAGCCACTAAGGAAATGAAAGTTCATATAATGGCCTGTTGTGGCACTGTCATTGTGCTCAAAAAAACCCATAGCCCCATAGAAGTCCATGTATTTGGGCCCAACTTCACCTAGACTGTATTACCTTAATAAACATGGTCATGAATACTTTTTGCTTCCAGTCACTAGTTTAAAGTCTCATTTCTAATGTCATAATATTATTTTTGGAAAATTATGGTCCCATGTATAAAAGAAATGACCATAAAGTCGCGCATGTTCTGAGGGGCGTGGCTACCGTTACAGTCTATGATAGGGATTCCCCTCCCACTCGAGTCAAAATAAAAACCAACGAAGAAGAAGGGGGGAAGTCCCGCCTCGTTGTCTGGGCCAGCCAATGGGCCAGCTGGGCCTGGGCCCGGATCTTGAAAGATGGCTGCCTCCACAGATAGAGACAGGCTTCATTTTACGTTCATGTTAGACCCGCGGAACGCTTTGTCCATATTTTTTACAGTCTATGGTTCAGTGTGCCTTATTTACGAACGACCACAGCTGTGACACATTCACACGAATCACACCGGCCAACCCCAGCTTCAGGGTAGGGTCGCTCAGTGCGGGCACTCGGCACACCCGGTGCGCAGCGCACAGGATCTTCGAACGACAACGCACTGAGTGCACTGAATAAACGAACGACACGAGAGCACACCAGTGCGTTCAGAGCGCATTTCCGAACGTGCCCTATAACACACCTGGTACGTTCACACCACACAACAACATTTTGTTTGCTGTTGATGATGGAGGTGGAAATCTGTTGTTTTTATTCATCACAGAAACAATACAATTATGTAAAACAGCATCATGAATAAGAAATGAAATAAAATAAACAAGATACATGTACATACACAACGTGTAAAACTAACATAAAGGATCAAGAGAAATAAGAAAAAGCAAACCCAACCACCCCTCCCAGGACCAATGATGTCATGAAAAGCAGGGAGAGCAAAGTTCTTACCACTGTAAGGACAGCTAGCCTAAATCTTTAAGGTTATCTGCAATGCTAGACCATGTAATCGCTATACGGTATTCTGTATCTGGCTAGCTGTCACTATTGACCCCCACAATCAAATGACCCATGGCCATGAGCATAAAAATACACCAAGTTAAAGGGCCACTTCACCCCTTTTGCAACCAGATCTTATGCGCATGCGTGCGTGAGTGTGCATGTATAATGTGTGTCAATGTTTGAAATTAGGAAAAAAAGGTTTGAATAATGACATAACTATCCTCATGGATTCGTTTTTATTTGGTGCAGGGAGATTTTGACCTGGCAAACTAAAACGCATGTGTTTTAGCCCTGTGAAGTACATGAACTTCAACTAAACCGAACGAGGATGTGGAATTGAAAGTTAAAAAAAAACACAAGTCTTAATGAAACCCTTAACTCTTAATTCTCATGATGATACTAACTAGGCCACTAATAGACATTTCAGCTGCTGAATTCATGTGTACTGATTGTTGTCTTGTCATTGTTCCCAAGGAGAAGCTATTCAACACCAGTATTCCCTCTTTGGGACTACGCAATGTCATCTACATCAATGAGACCCACACCAGGTAAACAATCAACTCCTATGTATTCATTTACATCCATGAGAACCTTGCCATCTAAACAAGGCTTGCATCTATTAATTTGCATCATTGAGACCCACACACCATCTAAACAAGATCTATCTATTAATTAATTTACATCATATCGCCTGCCACCTTCAGTGTTGTTAGACATATCCATAACCTGTCCTAGAGAGTTGACTTAAGTCCAACTAAGTCAACCTAGGTGTCTGGCCAGCTGACACCTATTGACCTCTATTGACTTTGAGCCTAAAATACTTGTTCTGCCAAAAATAGAGGCAGTAGTCTGCTTGGTGTGTGAGTTAATTTCAGTGTACATTCTAGTAGGAGAAGGGGAGAGAACCTACAGTATGATCTGTTGTTGATCTAGTCATTTTGGAATGAAGAACAACTGAAGATCAATGTGTCTCTGACCGAAGAGAGGACACCACTATATAATCTTATAGATCAATGTGTCTCTGACCGAAGAGAGGACACCACTATATAATCTTATAGATCAATGTGTCTCTGACCGAAGAGAGGACACCACTATATAATCTTATAGATCAATGTGTCTCTGACCGAAGAGAGGACACCACTATATAATCTTATAGATCAATGTGTCTCTGACCGAAGAGAGGACACCACTATATAATCTTATAGATCAATGTGTCTCTGACCGAAGAGAGGACACCACTATATAATCTTATAGAACAGGCCTACCTCTATTAACCCCCCTTTTGGTGTTTTAAACATTATGTTATAATTTAGCTATTGAAAAATAGCAGATCGAGCTTGTAGGTCTGCTATTTTTGAAAAATTGTGAAAATATTTATTTCAGAAAACTGGAGGATTTAGAATAAAAATAAATACATTTCGAGGTCAGGCCTAAATGGGTTAAATTAGTTATTGTACGTCCAGGTTGTGGTGAGAAGTCGAGGAGTCTCTCCTACATTTGCATACGTTTACATTGTGATTCATTCTACTGATGATGTAAGGTAGAGGATGAGACAACCCATTGGGGAAGTCAAGTGGTTTCTTTTCACCCACATATTATGTTAGCAATATATTCCACTCGTATGCATATTATGAAACTTCAACACAAGTTGATTGATGATCCAGTGTTTTTTATATATTTTTTAAAAAGAGTACATTTCTATATGTGGAGGCAATGAAACAGGTTTTAAAGGATGAATAATTGATAGTGTTTGTTAGCAGACACTGGTCCCACCATGCATCCAGATACTGACCACAGAATGTAAAACACACCTTCTTGCAGTGATGTGCGTGAATGCGCTAATGGTGAGCGTGTTTTCAGTGAACTGTCTGAACGTATCCGTTTGCAGCTAATGAACGTGAATTGTGCATGGTTAATTTTCGCAAGAGTTAAGGACACAAGCCAGGTGGCCGTTCCTCAATTCCAAGAACGGACTTGAGTCTTTGGAGAAAAATGTACTCATTATGAGACCTAGGAATGCATCTTTCTATCTAGTTTGAGATTTACTTATAGGATACTTGAGGTCAAGTGATTGTGCATTGCAGCTCGATGCTCAGTCTAATCATCTCTGTGTCGGGTAAAACAACAGGACCTCACAACATCTCTGAAAAAGGTTTAAGCACATTCACTCACCATTTTCATTCACGCAGCACATACTGATAAAGACAGGGAAAAAAGGCCAAATAAAATGTCCATTGTATCTACAGTATACAGTACTGCATCTCTGTACTACTCCATATTATTGTCTCCAATAGGCCGAAGGCATGGGGAGAGATTATGTTTTGCACTCCGTCCGTGTGTGTGTGTCGGACTGTCCGTCCGGCCGGCCGGCCGGCCATCCGTCCGTGCGTCCGTCCGTCTGTGTACAGCTGATCTCCGGCACTGTTAACCCTGTCGATGCCAAATTTTGCACACACTCCCTGGATGCCAATCTTTCCAGAACGGCCTGTTATAGCGCCACCAGGAGGCCGACTTTTGAAAAACAAAATTATTGATATTACTCCTCTGATTCTGTCCAAAAATCCAGCAAATTCAAGCCGGATCTGTCCAATTTTTGCAAAACACATTTTTGGAACAAAATGCCTCAAATCATGAACGCAGCGTGCAATTTTATACGTGAAATCTTTCATAGACTTTCCTACTAGCCTGAGGAATATATCCCACCCTTTTCACATTGGCCTGTTATAGCGTCATCAACAGGTGAATTTTTGCCTCAAATCATCCAATTGCCATCCAAAGCATAAGAAGAAATGGCACCCTTTTCACATTGGCCTATTATAGCACCATCAGGAGGCCACAACCTGACCTGCCCTGGTGGAAACCTGTCCCCCAAGGGGCACTTTATTTAAGTGATAAAAATATGATTGCATTAAACGTAATCCCTGTCTGTGCTACTATAGTAATAGAAAGTAACTCATTTACTTAATGATGGGGGAGGTCCTATTGAAAGTTGGAGCAGCTCACAGGTCTATAAATATATCAAAAATATAGGATATTCTACGTGGAAACAATCTTTGGACAGTGTACAAACACATAACGTACAATAAATAATCTGAAATGCCTAAGGCTTGTTGTGAGTGAGTGAGTTATACTGTACATGCTGTAGCCTCGGAAACCCAGACGTTTTTATTTCCAGGGAGAAAAAAAGAAGTCTGGGACCGAGAGTATCACTCTCTGCTGATTTCTGATCGTCTGCACCTTTGTTAAATTGACGCACACTCTCTCTCTGTCGCTCTAATTAATTAGTCTCATGTCACGCAGCTGCGTCTAGATTCTCCCACAGATCCTGCTGGGAGCTGCCAGTGCCTATGCCATAGAAAGCATAGGTGGACCCCAGGCTATACATGCTGTGACTCACCCAAATTCTGACTCTCCCAGTCTGCCTATTAGTTCATTTTGACAGTATGTTTGTATTATGTCAGCTTAATGTGCGGTATGCAAATGAGGTCATTATGATTTCAATGATACATTGTGACATTAAAGTCAGCAATCTTCCCTGTTTCCCCTGTGTTTCTGTAAGCAACAGCAAGAAATACAAAGTGAAAACCAAGATTCCTTACAAAAGGAGATGATAATTATATATCCTGACCTATATCCTATGAGACGAGGATTTTTAACCTCATTCATAGTGATCAGCAAAAATAGCCAGTCTGTAAGCTCACAACTCGTGGTGGCCAGTTGTGAACTTGTAGATCTGCACATCCGCTATTTTAGAATAACCCTAGAAATATTTTACAATAAAAATAATTGGCATTTAGCAACCAGAGCAGTAAGGTAAATACATATACATCAAATGCAGAGACAGTTTAGTCCTTCAGTAAACCAAGAACCTACTGTAGGATCAGTCTAAACAACATACTATGAAAATGTAAAAAGTACTTTGAGTTTTCGCCTATAATGTCCCCAAAAACAGCGACACCAGGTTGAAAGTGGCACCTGTGTCATTTTAGATTTTTGCGTTGGCTATTCAAAAATAGCACGTACAATCTCACATCTCGTCACTTCATGCAGCACTGTGAGCTTGTACATCTGCCATTTCTTTTTACATAAAGCCTAGGCTTCAGTCTATACCCTTTTTTTTTTTTTTCCAGAATAAGAAAAAGAAAAAACGGATGAACTAAGAATGTTTTGTATGGAAAGAAAAAAACAAACTAATAAACTAAACTAATAAAAAAATAATCTTGTGAGAACTACCGGTTTAAAAGGTGAATCTGCCTCAGGTGACCTGAGTCAGGTCTTAATTAGTTTGCTTACGAAAATGGATGTGGCGTCAGGGCGTCAGGACAAAGTGCGGCTGAAGTGTGATGTTTGAACTGTCAGTTGTTGTGGTTGTGAATGGCTTCGGGCTTCTAATTGACATGCCTCTCTGAGCTGTTATCCGGTTTCTGGACGGGTGCCCGGTTACTTACCAAAGACAACAGCAGACAATGAATCAAGTATTCTTTTGTTATAGGAGAGTAGAGGAGGAAACCCTTTCTGTGATGGTCCTGACGTGTGTGCATGTACGCAGTACGCACATGCATACATGCGTGCGTGCGTGTGTGATTGTGATGTGTATATCTATCAGGCGTGTGGCACACAAATGGATGCACTTGTGCAGAACAATCTCCCTGCGTGCACTGTGTAATGCTGCGTATGCTCACGGGTATGTCGTGCATTTATATAGCGCTCTTATCCAAAGTGCTTTACATAGATTGTGCTTAGTTACATTCACCCATTCATACACCAATGGCGGAGGAATCCATGCAAAGCACCAACCTGCACTTCGGGAGCAATTCAGGGTTCAAAGTCTTGCTCAAGGACACTTCGACAATAACTCTGCAGGAGCCCAGGATCGAACTGGGAACCTCATGGTTCCCATCCGGCTGCTCTACCCCCTTAATAAGTGTTGAATATAACGTTAATTGAATAAGGGTATGCTGTGTATGTGTGTGTACTGTGTAATGCTGCGTATGTTCACGGTATGTTTATGCATAATATGTGTGTGTTTATGTGTCTTATCTTAACATGTGTTGCAGGCAGAGGGGCTGGCTGGCGCGCAGGCTGAGCTATGTGCTCTTTGTGCTGGAGAGAGATGTCAACAAGGACATGTTTGCCAGGAATGTAGTGGAGAACGTGCTCAACAACAGCAGGTACAGCACCTGACAAAGATGTATTGATGGATGGATGGATGGATGGATCAACTGTCTGACAGATTCCACTAATTGGAGTTTCCAAAGCATCAATGCATTCATTCATGAATTGGACAGATCATCAGATGAATAGTGCATGCAGACTGTGCAGATATTGGCACCAACCTGCACTTCAGGAGCAATTAGGGGTTCAGAATTGGCTCAAGGACACTTTGACAATAACTCTGAGCCCTCACCTGACCGGTTTGGATGGATAAAATAAGTATATTTTCTGGCAGGTTTTCCTTTATTTAGATGGGTAGAATGTAGAAACACAGGATGCTGATGCCAGAGAAGACCTGTAATTACACAGGTTGCAACAGCCTCAATTGATTGTGCTCCATGTACTAAACTGTCAGCTTAGAGAAAGGAATACCTGCACCCTCTTGAACCCTTATGAACTTGTTTATTTTCAGCAACACACAGTAGCAGTCTACCAAGAGAAAACAGATGCGTTTCAGCATGTCAGCCTTCCTCAGCGTTTCAAAACAGGAGTTTTTCAAAAGTTTTGAAAGAGTTTTGAAACGCTGAGGAAGGCCGACGTGACGAAACGATGAATGAAAAATGCAAGAATGCTTTCGAGATTTTCAAGTGATCCATAAAAGAGTGGGGAACCAACCAGCGCTCTAGTCTAGAAGACTCAAGACTTGCTTCCCTCCGCTCTGTGTCAGGGTGGAGAGTGCCATCGTGGAGGTGGCCATAGACTCTGATGGCTCAGGCGTCCAGTCTGCCCAGGACCAGAAGGCCATCAGAGGGATGAGGAGGAAAGCGCGTGGCTTCCTCCAGGAGATGGTGGCCAACGTTTCACCAGCTATCATCAGGTACACACGCCAAACGCACATCCATGACAACTCAATCTTAACTATCAACAGGCACATAAACCACCAAAAATACATCCATATGTCAATCAAAATGTACTCGATTACACAAGTCCACAATGTAATACATGAAGATCCAATATCATGCAATAGAGGATATGCGACTATGCGTGTGATATCATCATTATACCCGGAAGTTATGCAGGAGCCGGGAACGCCTACGGAGTGGCAAAAACTTTCTGGCTCATACATCCAAACAGAAAAGTCCTATCTGATTGCATTAAATGACATTAAACAACGTTAAACTCACTTTGCCACTCACGTTATGCATGCGCATACCCAGTATATACAGTATGTGTGCACAAAAAAATACATTTGACTTTTGTACCGACGCTTCCTTTCTTCCTTCCCAGACTGACAGGTTGGGTTCTGCTCAAGCTCTTCAATGGGTTTTTCTGGAGCATCCAGATCCACAAGGGACAACTGGAGATGGTCAAGAAAGCTGCTACAGAGGTGACACACACAGACGCACGCGTGTGCGCACATGCATACAATATACTGTATTCACTCATTATTTTTCAGACAATTTGTGTTTCGGTTAATTACTTTTATCCTGAAAGTGGTGAGCAAATGGTGGTGTGCCCAGGTGAATACAAATGCTGCTAATAGTACACAGTTATCGCTTTGCCCCTGATATCCACCACAAATTGATGGATATACAGTAAATGTTAACTGTTATCAAAACCTTGTCTGACCCTACAAAAATCACAAAACATAATAATAATTGACTGTTGTGTGTTTGCATTGTGTGCAGAACAACGTACCCTTGATCTTCCTCCCCGTTCACAAGTCTCACATCGACTACCTGCTCATCACCTTCATCCTCTTCTGTCACAACATCAAAGCCCCACACATCGCAGCCGGCAACAACCTCAACATACCCATCTTCAGGTGAGACACCTTCTTTTAATCCACGTGGAGTGGTCGGCACGCTGTGGGCCGGAAAACTAATGTTTTTGTTCTCGTCTTATCAAAAATAAAACGGATAATAATGAATTGCATTTTTATAGCGCTTTCCCAAGTGCTCAAAGCGCTTTACAATGGTTTATTCATTCATACATTTGGAGGTGAAGCGGCGAACAGTCGACGCCAGCGTCTTCACTTTAGCTTAGTTTAGCTTAGCTTGCGTTCTCCTAGAAAACTGATTTCACAGCAAGAGCGACCAGTCGCAATGCAGTGGAAGTTCTCAGATGTGAACTGGGAAGTGTTTTTATAGAACTTAACGCTGGAACGAGGCTCGTTAAGATCCACTCATCATATTCACAGCACACAGCGGCCATTTTGCTTTAACGTCACTCTCAGAACCGAGAGTAACTACCAAAAAACTATACTGTACATAACCTTAGGTCATCTTTTAAAAACAGTATTTAGACATTATTTTTGTCCCAGGACTTGCGTGTGCGCGTGTGTTCTATAGCATACTTACAGCGTTATTGTGGGGGTGGGGTAGAGTTTCATCAACGCTGCAAATAAGGGTTTTACTTATAAATAGGGTTTACTGTACTTTGTAATGTACTTTGTAATGTATATATATATATATATATATATATGAAGCATGTATAAAATCAATGCTATACCATGAACTTTGACTTGACTGGAGATCAGCACTTAGAAGAGGATTAATCTTCTCACAGCCACCAGCAGTGAAATAGGCCATAGAGCTCAGTTAAAAGGAAATGGATTAGAATGGGCTCAGTGGTGATCCAAGGTGTGTGACCCAGGGTCATGTGTATGCCATAAGGTGATATCAGCTGTCACGCAGCTTATCTGATCACAGCCTATCAGCTTGTACTATGCTTCAAAGTGGACAGTGGTGGAAAAAGTACTCACATTTTTTACTTAAGTAAAGGTATCAGTACTGCTACTGCAACATAGAAATACAAGTAAAAGTCCCGGATTCAAAATGTACTTGAGTAAAAGTACAAAAGTATTCGCATTCAAAATGTACTTAAAGTACCAAAAGTTGTGAAAATAGCAGATCTACAAGCTCACAAGCCGTCACATGGCGGCATTGTGAGCTTGTAAATCGGCTATTTTCAAATGGCCGTAATGTATATAGGGCTGAAGTGTACAATGTATGTTTTGTTGCGAACGCAGTGATTGCGAACGCAGTGAGCACTTACTATGAGACCTAGCAGATCATGTCTGTCTGTCCGTGTGTCTGTCCCGCTATCCAAATATGGAGTGTGTTGCATCAGCAATCACTCAGCTCCATATATGGGCACAAAAGGGGCCAGGTCCACTCAGCTCCATATATGGGCACAAAAGGGGCCAGGTCCACTCAGCTCCATATATGGGCACAAAAGGGGCCAGGTCCACTCAGCTCCATATATGGGCACAAAAGGGGCCAGGTCCACATATACAGTAACAGCGGGACAGACTGCGTTCGCTTCCCGCGTTTGCGCGTCTTACTGGTGATATCTGGGGGTCCCCGCACTCCATGTTGAGAACCAGGAAATGCAACACAGTATTGTCCAAATAGCTACGTTAATCTCTTTCAGTGTGATTTAGGAAGTTGCATGCCTTAACAAATCCACTAATCCATCCGTTGGCAGTTAATACCAAGACTCTAGCAGCAAATCTGCTACTTTATTTAGGGCGTTGTTTTCTAGAAATTCTAGACAAAACATTGTAGAGAGAGACAGGAAACTGAAGGCAGACACAGAGAGCAGGACATGCATCACAGGTCTATCCAGACAGAATTGATCTACAGTAGGACCATCGCAACAGTGTGGCCAGCTACAGTTCTGCATTATGCACTCATCCACTGTTCTGCCTCACCCACATTGACTGATTGATTGACAAAAATGCATTATTATGTATGTCAAAATGATAAAACAAAATAAAACTCATTGTAAACTTCTAATCATATACTGACAGAATTGAATTGTGCAGTTTATATTTAAAATGCAAGACATGCCAGAAAGATACTGGACATTGCAGTACAAAGAGTCCAGTACTACCCATTAAACCCCCCCAATACACTTAGTTGACTGGAGTCCCCCAGTGCTACGTATTGGGCCCCCTCCTGTTTTCGCTCTACATATACATATCTTAGCGCTCACAGCACCTTGTGTTGTGACATGTTGTGAGCTTGTAGATCTGTTCGCCACAGAGTTCATGTGTGGGGTTCATGTGGTTAAAACATTAGGTTTGGGAATGGGATGTGTGTCTAATCTGATGCATACATGTTATAATCCGCAATATCTTCCGTTTGCAGCACATTGATCCGCAAACTGGGAGGTTTCTTCATTCGCCGAAAACTAGATGAAACGGGGGACGGGAAGAAAGACGTTTTGTACAGATCACTTTTGCACGCGGTAAGTCCTGAAAGTCACTCAAACTTCAATGGAGTGATTAAGGCTACATTCTGTATAGAGTACCAGCTTGCTGTACTGAGGTTATCCTGTATTTGCCTCATTGTTTGCATCACACCACAGGGCTGGTTAGAGAAACTATTCTAACTAAAACATTCTGAATGGCTGCTATGCCTATAGAGTGCCGCAGTCCCCGCCCCCTTTCAGAAAAGCGAGTGGCCCAGGAAGTGGAAGCCCCATGCATTCTCCCATCGGCACTTTTAATATAATTTATTTAAAGACGGTTACGCCGCGGACAAAGCCAATTCGGATCGTGACGAATCATGACAATGAACACAATATTTTGGGGACGATCAAATAATTTATAAGACGAAAAACAAAACAAATAGTGTTGTCTCCTGACTTTCTTTTCTTCTTTCTAATGATTTGATCGTCCCAAAATATTGTGTTCATTGTCATGATTCGTCACGATCCGAATTGGCTTTGTCCGCGGCGTAACCGTCTTTAAATAAATTATATTAAAAGTGCCGATGGGAGAATGCATGGGGCTTCCACTTCCTGGGCCACTCGCTTTTCTGAAAGGGGGGGGGGACTGCGGTGCTCTATAAAGGGCACGTCATGATACAAATAGTTGACCTCATAGCAAAGGATATGTCCGAACATTTGTATTGTATATACATTCCTGTGTCAAATCTTCCATGTTTCATCTCTGTATACTGATAATCCTGAAGACTTGGCACATCTCTCTGCTAATACACCAGATGTTGTCAATTAATTCTTTCACCACCATTGCCATAGATCTAGGTCAATTGAAGCCTAACTCAGAGCCTAACTCAAGCTAACTCAGAGAGTGTACAAATGGAACCAAATGGACCCGTTCCATTTGTACGCTCTCAGAGTTGAATTAGCATTGATTTTACAATATAAATCGGGGGTCCCAGAGATAGAAATGCTATTCAATGGGGGGTCCGTAGACTAATGCATGTCAAACTGGGGGTCCTTGAAATTAATCGGGTTGAAAATCACTGCCACCATAAAAATCTTCTCTTATTGGGGTCCCTGGCATATCTTTTCAAATGGGGGGTCCGCGGGCTATTTAGTGTCAATTTGGGGGTCCTTGACATGAAAGAGTTTGAACCACTGATATAAACCACATTATAACCATATAAAATGAAATGGTAGTTAAATGCTGCAATTTGAAAAAATGGCAAAATATGACTCCTAACATCGTTGAAGTGGGACTCATAAAATGTCCCTGGGACTCATCTAAAAGACCATACCTGCATCCCGGGAGTCATTACATTGAAAACCTATTTACATCACTGTTATAGGTGCAGTCTACAGGTTTTTGTTTTGGCAGTTTAGGTCATGTTCAGTTGCTTTAAACAACTTGGAATGCCCCAAAAAACGGCCAAACATCTCTTCTATTACTGGTAGCCACCAAATATGGCGAAGACCTTGTTACTTATACCCCTGAGGATGTTTGTGTATTTGCTGACTTTACTTTTTATAGCACTGTGTATTATTTGCGACTGCACTGTACCCTCTTATGTGGACATAATTAAATCATGAAAGTGTGCATGCGTGTTTGTGTTTGTGCACTTGAGGGTTGCTCTATGAACGTGCAACATATGTTTCCTATCTGATATATTTCAACAACAGCCCACTGGGCTTTGGCCCTAATCTTTGTCCCTTGTGGTGTGCCTGGTTGACGGGATGGATAAGAGTGTAGCTGACCTCGCTCGCTTACTGTAGCACTGCTGGCTTTATTATGTAATGGTATTAGTCTATGGCGGGTACACACTTAATTGACAGGGGGAAAGAAAATCATTGAAGCTATGAGTTTTTAAAGACATATCAGACGCTCTTTCAAGTAGTGCCAGTGACAAAAATATTCTCAGTTGTGTTTCTTTCCAGCACATGTTTCTTTCCAGCACATGCATATATATTTTTTTAAACACATGTTTATTCATTTTCTTTATAGTACACATAAGTATTTCAACAATTGACATATATTTTTTTCCCCCCCACATCCCCCTGGCAGCACAAATACAAACAAAATATTATCACGAAATGATTTGACAATATTAAATACAAAACAAAAATAAATAAATAATGACAAAACGAAAAATAAAACGAAAAACGAAAATAAAACACATTACATACAGTTAAACAAACAGATTCATAATGTCCATCACAGTTCCCTACCCCCACCCCCCAGCTGACTCAGCACATGCATATTGACGGAACTATAATACTCAAGTGGCTTGAGCCACAAGCAACAAGACGGCAAAATAGAGCAATGACGTACAGTTCTATAGTCGTAATAGTAAATAAAAATAACAGAATAACTTTCTTCTGACCCTTATTGCGACCACAGGTCGCATTTACTATGAAAACGTGCATTTCCGGTCAGTCAGTTCGTCCGTCACCCCACGTCTCCATATATGGTCATGCCTCGTGACATCACGTGACATCATCAGGGTTGGAGATCAATATTAAGCCCATATATGGGAATGCCCATATATGGAGATCCCTGATCAAGCAACTCAAACCTCAAACCCTTAGATCTCCATATATGGAGCTGACCTGTTCTGACATTCCATACTGTATGTTGATCCTTCCCCATCCATCCTTCCTTTTGACTGATGCTTGTCCATTCAAACTCTAGATGGGCTGCCTCAAAGTTATTATTGCAGCCACGCCCCCAGCAGCCGGCGAAAACTAGAGTTCTCAACAGGCTCGGAAACTAAGGCCCGGCCCTACCTGGGCCCTCATCAAACCCTGTACACTCAAGACACTGCCCCTGCTGCCACCCTTAGATCTCCATATATGGAGCTGACCTGTTCTGACATCCATATGTTGATCTGACCTCATCAAACCCTGTAGGCTACTCTTAAGACACGCTCCATATATGGCCAGTACAGAATTCATTCCATACAGTATGTTGATCTGACTCCCCCATGCCAAAGCACCAGCGCTCACCCAGCAGTCTGCCGTCACCCAGGCACATGCATGTACTGTACATGCATGTACTGTACGCCCTTTAGAGCGAGGTCGCTTCTCGCCCTCAGTGCGTCTTACTGGTATGATTGCGAACACAGTGATTGCGAACGCAGTGAGCACTTACTATGAGACCTAGCAGATCATGTCTGTCTGTCTGTGTGTCCGTCCGTGTGTGTGTGTGTCCCCTTTGTGCCCATATATTGAGCTGAGTGATTTGTTTGTGATTGATGCAACACACTCCATATTTGGACGTATAGCTGCTTTGGGGACTCCTTATATGGTTATGGCTAAGTTAAAAACTTAACTTAAAAATAACTTAACTAAATAAAAAACCCAAATATGTACGAGCTGCGTTCGCTTCCCGCGTTTGCGCGTCTTACTGGTAATACTTAACGCACACATTAATACAGACGGCAGAGGCAACACAGTTAGCGGTTTTGTGTCTTGCTCAAGGACACTTTGATGTCACTTTGATGTCAGAAGCATCCAGTTCATGAACTGAAACCCTCATAATTCACCCACAGTCGTCACATAAAAAGCCCTTGTTGCCTGTGCTTTGGAAAGAGCAAAGGTCTTGACAATTGACAAATGACTTAAACCCTGAGACCGTACTTTGTGCACAGGCATTTGCATAATGTGGTCCGACAAGCTTCTCTGACTGAGGGGAATTAATTGAATTAATTAATGCCTCGCCGCCATTATAAGCTACTTATTTCATACAATGGTTCACAGTGGGAAACGTTTAGGTCCAGTAAATGGATGTTCTGTGTGTTTGTAGCCCGTAGATAAGAGTGTACGTTGAGACCCATGCTGGCATTGGAAACAGTCACTCTGCTGCTTATCTCACCAGAACAACTGCATGCTGTTATAATGGTCCCAAAGTTTTTACCACAGTTTTACCTCCAACTTTCTACCATACTACATCATACATGCATCCGTCCGCTGAGCATTTACAGTACAGCTATTCTATTACTATTGTGACTGAGCCAGTTACTTTAACTAAGCTGTATTCATGTTTTGTTGTGGTTCTGTGTACAAAATCAGAACAATACTTTTGAATGGCTAAAAGGACACAATTCACACTGCAACTAAGTAGTCACACTCTACGATTATTTGCTGCATTCTTATGTCAATCACAGTGTTAACAATTTTGTGATTATACTGTAGTTTTGCCACAGGCAGCCGCCTTGAGCATTTAACATTTTAAATTCTGTGCATAAGACGTCGGTTGCCCTTGGAGAGTGAGAAGCAAACACAATTGTTATCATCTTACTTCCCAACTCACTGCACTGTACAGTAGATGCCACAACCCCGTCTCTGTTTCATGCCAAAGTATCTTGCTCTCCAATGCCTCCATGCAGCTGTGTGCGTGCATGCGTGTGTGCGCACGAACTCTGACCTTCACATTGCAGTCAGACTGAGTAGTGTGCTGACACAGCTGTTTTCCTCAGTTGACGCATTGACTTTATTCCTGCTTGCTTATTTATATGCTAGTTGTGTTATTTAGTTGCCCTGGACAAGACCGACAATCTATTTTCTTTTCTTTTAATCCATTCTTCTGACCTATGTATATCTGTCCTGTCCAGGTACCAACTGGACGGTTTGTGTTTAATAGTCTCACTACTCAACACATGTACAAATGTACCTACCCTATGTCTGTCTGACTGGGTTACTGTATATGCCTGTGTCTCTGTCTGTGTGTCTTTTATTGCTGAATGCGTTAACCTGTGCTGCACAGGTTAAAAAGCTATACAAACGAAGCAATGCGATCAAACAGGATGTGATCAAATTAAGAACCAAGCTCTCATTAAGACCTGGAACACATCTGTGTCACCTTAGCGTTTAACCACTTTAACCATTATTTTAAACTTTAGCTAATGAAAAATAGCAGATATACAAGCTTGAGGTTATAGATCTGCAATATTTTTAAATGAAACATGAAAACGTGTGCAAATCTTTGAATAAATGGTCCCTGGAACAACACATTTTCAGATGTGGGTCGGTACTCTGCGGCCAATTACATATAATGTAAGCGCCACTGAGTCATAGAAACATTTTTTTCAGAAAACTGTCTGGGTTAACTAAATTAAAGTGTGTGTGTGTGCCTCTGCTCTCTGTCTGTCTGGCCACTCCAGTACACGGAGGAGCTGTTGCGTCAGCAGCAGTTCCTGGAGGTGTTCCTGGAGGGCACGCGCTCCCGCAGCGGGAAGCCGTCCCCGGCGCGGGCGGGCATGCTGTCCATCGTGGTGGACACGCTGACCACCGGGGCCATCCCGGACGTGCTGGTGGTGCCGGTCGGCATCGCTTACGACCGCATCTTGGAGGGCAACTACAACAGCGAGCAGCTGGTGAGAGCTTGTGTGTGTGTGTGTGTGTGTGTGTGTGTGTGTGTGTGTGTGTGTGTGTGTGTGTGTGTGTGTGTGTGTGTGTGTGTGTGTGTGTCATTAAAATGACATTACTTACCCTCTAATGTATTATTATTATGTAGTATTATTGACTATTATCAGTCTTATCTCACGGACACCTCTTGCATTTAGTTGTTTGAATTTCGGTTTTTGGTATAACGGTATTAATTGTTAATTATTTGATCATTGGCCCAAACTGGCTTGTAAAGAGTGCTGTACATACGGTAAGCCTAGATGACTACAGTGAGGGTGCATTAATGTTAACGATGTTGATGATGTCCCACCAGGGGAAGCCCAAGAAGAATGAGAGTCTGTGGGGCGTGGCCTGTGGCGTGTTCCGTATGCTGAGGAAGAACTATGGCTGTGTCCGCGTGGACTTCACACAGCCCTTCTCCCTAAAGGTGATGAATCATACACACACACACACAGTTCACCCAATTTATTTTCGATCTATTACTCACCTCACCAGCAGTGGTTCCCTATGGAGACACAGTCTCATTTGTGCCTCCATAGGGAACCACTGCTGGTCATCAAATTATTGGCATAGGAATGCGACAAAAAAAGAAAAAATATCCATTAATTTAAGTCTCCATGGAGTAATCGACAGAAATAAATGAATTATCCCTTTTAAGCATTCATTCAATCTTTTTAGATATGTTTTTGTATATTTCATCTTTATTCTTATTTATCTTGGTTTGGTGGTTGACCTGTATGTTTGTACTGTATGTTTGTCTGCAGGAGTACTTGGAGTCCCAGAGAAGTCGTAACATACCACCAACTCTGTCCCTGGAACAGTCCCTGGTCCCAACCATCATCTCTGCAGAGTATGTTTCACACACGCACACGCAACATTTTCAACTTTCCCTCTCAGTCTCATGCCGGTATTTAGCCTTAGATGGAGTTTACCATCAGCTTTGGGCGGCATTCACAAACAACTGGACTTGAGGAGACGGTGCCTGTCAGCCTGTGTGATGTCTATTCATAGGAAATCGTCTTGCAAAGTCATGTTAGAACAGGGAAAAGCAGAGGGGGAAAAAATCTACATGTCAATGTATCAGTCATATACATTTGTTTAGATAATTTAACAGTCAATAATATCCTGTGTCCTGGGCCGTGGCTCAGCAGTCCAGGCACCTTGGCTGGTAATCCAGTCTGGCAGTGTGCCGCGGGTTCGACTCCCAATCCCGACGGCCTTTACTGCATGTCACCCCCCCATCTCTCTCCCCATTTCCTGTCAGCCAACTGTCTGTCCCTCTATAAAAACATAAAAAATAAAGGCGAAAGGCACAAAAAAACATTAAATATATATATATATATATCCTGAATGACACAATTCAACAATTAATTTAGTTCAAGGTCCTGAAGCAGCATCGAGAGATGTTTCTTTCTGAATTGCTTATTCTACTTGTAGTACTTCTAGCTGAGGTTTTGTTGAACAAATAATAATAATGTCTTTGGTGTTTTCTTTTTGAAAAATAGTGACCTTTTTTTACTGATACTGTACAAAGGGCACCGATAATGTGCAGAGGCGCAGTCTCTCTCTCCTGTTGGAGGTTAATGCCCTACACACTGTGCCCTTGAGCATCCTGAGCACACACAATGGGGTGCGGTGCTCTGTCCAAGTTTTCTGGGGCCACAGGACGCTGCCCCAGGAGGCGACCCCACACCAGCACAGCTGATTCAACTGTCGCACGTTGTTCAGTTGACTCGGGTGTTTTTTGTGTTGTACTACAACAACAACACCACAGAAAAGGCTGAAGTCTTGAGTTCAAAACGGGCATTAATGTTGACTAAGCTTATTGGAAATGAAGCATTACCAAGAGAGTTGTTTTATGAAGCGGGGTTGAGGGGGAGCGTTGTGCCGTAGCAGCAGTCTGTCCCCTTGGGCAGACATTATATTGGTGCTATATTTAAACAGCATGACAGAGCCATATGAATTACGGTTGGGCACAATAAATCACTGCATTGAGGAAAATTGAAACATGCTAGTGCCGCCGACACCATTTTGTTCATTGCTAACATTGTAAATTGGTTCTGGCCTGTGTTGGTTGGATGAACGTAGGAACAATAACATTGGACAACTGGATGATAGGGCTGAAACCTTCACTCCTGTTAACAGTAATGAATTATAGGCCTCCTTCAATACAGACAGACACAAAACATAAATAACAATAATAGTCTTTATCTTTAACCGACGTAAAACGTTTATTATCTGTATTAAATATGCTGGATGTCCTGGATATCCCGTCTTTAAGCACCTGCAGGCATAGAAACAGCAACAGCATTACAAGATAAACCACCATTACATTCAATAGAAGCTAGCATATTCTACAATCAGTTAATTAGAAAATGATGCATCTCAGTGGGAGACAACACTTTTACTGGATGTTAATGTCGATTTGCATGAAGCTTTCATGTTTTGATTGATGATTTAATTAACATTATTGTAGCAAGTGAGGGAGGGTTAAGCTAAAACTAGAAAGCTAATCCTACATACTGGCTATTCTGCTCAAATCAGCATGTTAATTAAGCGTTTAACACATGCTTTGATTGTATTTGCTCTTGCAATACTGAAACTTAACGTTGCAACTTAAAGCTTTGCCAAGTTTCACAATTATATTTTAAACATTTCTCGACTCCCCTGAGCAAGTATTTGGTGCCAGTGGTAAGGAAAGACAGAGTCAGAGAGTGTTATTAAATGGTTGCACCATGTACTTTTAAGAGAGAGGGGGAGGGATAGAAGCAAGGACACATGAAGAGAAAGAGAGGGGAAGAGAGAACATTTTGTTTGTATGCTCTTACGTAAGCACTTTTAAAAGATGATGGTGGAACCAACTGTGAATACCCCCCCCCCCCCCCTGAGAGTCCTTAAAAATGTGCATCTTATGTAAGACTTACATTCAACAAGTCCAACGTCTAATAAAAATACAACTTCATTGTCCAAGGAAAACGTGGCCTTAGTTCCTCTTCTTTATAGTCAATGCTATTTGACAGAGGTTGTGTGTGTGTCCTTTTCAGGCCTGACGCTGTGCAGTTCGAGGGCCAGGAGGAGGAACAGGCGGATGAACCGTGCAGACGCCAAGTCATCGCCAACCTGGCCAAACACGTGCTCTTCAGTAAGGAACCCGTCAGCTCTCTGCCGGAGCTTTCTCCATGCTGTTTTATTCATCACCGCTGACCACGGCCAGTCTGGCCAAGCAGGACACAGTGAAGTCCTGAGTGTTTTAACTCTGAGAGGGTACAACATTTATGGAAACAAAGGGTTCCATTTGTACAGACCTGTGAGGTTTAATGAACAGCCATGAGTTTCCTGTGCATGTCTGTTTGTTACCGTTTCCTTTCAATCAAGGTTCCTTTATAGATACAGATTTGTCACTTATTTCAGAGTATGGTTCCATTTGGTTCCCAGGGACCACTGGAACCACCTCAAGGACCCCTGGGGGGTTCCCGGGCACCACAATGAGAACCACTCAAGCCACTCACAGGCAGCCGTTTGACGTAGCCGAGCAGAGTCCTGCAATTGACAGTATTTTGGCTCACATGGATGAGAGGATAACGGATGAGTCATTGGATTCATTGCACTGCCCCGGTGCAACAAAAAAAGAGCTTGTTTTCTGCATTGAGCTGGTCCTGTCTCACATTTCTGCCCTGCCCTGGGACATCTACGGCCTATCTTCCGTAACCAGATCACAAAACATAGGTCACCCTCTTGTTTTAGCAGTGAATCAAAGCCTCCAGTCGCTGTTCTTTCAAGCACGTCCCGTTCATTAACTGCATTCCTTCTCCTGCATCTGCACATGCCATTCCTTAACTGTATTCCCCTCCATGCGTCTACACATGCCGCTACCACTTACTAACATATACACTACCCAACTAAGCCCTGATTTATACTTTGGCTATAAAAAGCTTGTACATTGGCAGAGCATGCTGTGGTATTTCTACTTTTACTCGAGTACAATCTGAGTACTTCTACCACTGCTTCTATCTTACAATGCCGGTGGTGCACCTGACTTCCACAGCTAAAGGAAGCCCTTGCCTTGTGTAATGCGATCCGCCACGCTACCTTTTTAAAATAGTGCCATTTAACTGGACTGGCACCCTGGTGCATTCAGCATCACTCCTTTCCCCCTGACACGGCTCAGGGATTTGTCCTGCACACCGTGAAAATCCTCAGTGTTCATTTGTCTCGGAGAGAGAACTACTTTTCTCTCTCAGACCCTTACTGGTTACGTTACGGGTCCATTTGGTTCCATTTGCACACTCCCTGAGCTAAACGAATGCCGGTGGTTTTATTGTGTAGTGACGCCACATTAAACCTGTTCTCCCTGGCTTCATTCAACCGCATTCTCCTCCGCAAGCTCTGTGTTGTTGTTTTTATTTTTTTCTTCTTCTTCTAAATCTCAGCCAATCACGAGGCTCCCAGCCGGATGGCATGTTGTTTTCAGCCAATGGAGCGGAGGGGAGGACAGCCGGGGTGGAATTGCAGTATCAGTGGTGCTGCTCGTAAATGTTTTACATCCCCCCGTGCGTTATGTTCAAGATGACCACCGTTCACACTTCTCGGCTGTCGGCTGCTGTGCACGCACGCATACACACACACACACACACACACACACACACACACACACACACACACACGCACACACGTGCACACGCACAGAGCATCCTCTCTCTCTCTCTCTCTCTCCGTCTCTGTCATCACTTTAACTGATTTACAGTATGCTGTACAGCACTAGATCTCAATGTGGTGTCTGTGTACTCCCAGGGGTCGGAGGGGGGGTGTCCAGGGATCGGAGGGGGGGGGGGGGGTGTCCAGGGGTCAGAGGGGGGGGGGGGGTGTCCAGAGGTCAGGGGGGGGTTGTCAGGGGGGGTGTGTGTCCAGGGGTCAGGGGGGGGGGTGTCCAGAGGTCAGGGGGGGGGGTTGTCCAGGGGTCAGGGGGGGGGGGGTGTCCAGAGGTCAGGGGGGGGGGTGTCCAGAGGTCAGGGGGGGGGGGGGGGTGTCCAGGGGTCAGGGGGGGGGGGGGTGTCCAGAGGTCAGGGGGGGGTGTCCAGGGGTCCCAGGGAGTCCCAACTGAATGATTTATAGTAGATGTCCGTCTGTTTCATTTGTACTCTCTCAGAGTTAAATTGACACTTTTACAGAATAGACTGAGATCCCAGAGATAGATGGAACGTTCTATCAAATGATGTGGGTCTGTGGCCTAAAGCATATGAAATTGATTGATTGATTGATTAAATACTTTATTCCCATGGTGTGGTGTGGTTTCCATTGGGGTCCTTCAAATAGGGGGTCCCTGGAATTAAAAAAGGTTGAGAATCACTGCTGTACAGTATGTTGTCAGCTACATATCCTTAGTGTTAATTTATGTCTTCGGTGTGTAAAAATAGACACGTGACACGTGAGAGCCCACGTCGACGCTCTGAGCTAAATGAACACTCAGGATTTTGTCATATGTGTCACTGGCCAATGTGCCAAAGCATGTCATTCATTATGTTCTCTTTCTCTGTTCCCCCATGACAGCGGCTAATAAGTCATCAGCGATCATGTCCACCCACATCGTGGCCTGTCTTCTGCTGTACAGACACCGGCCGGTAAGCCTGGCACATTCTCCTCTCCTCTCCATCTCCCACTATATAGCCTTCATCAAACTCCTCTTGTTCCTCCATCCCCCACCCTTCCACTGAACTCACACTCTCTCTCTCTCTCTCTCTCTCTCTCTCTCTCTCTCTCCCTCTCCCCCACCCTACACCTTCTATCTACTGTACACTGCTGCTGTCTGTGTACAACAGTGTTGTGCTGCTGCTCTCTAGAGGCACAGTACTGCAAGCGCCTGACAGCAGCAGTTTCTTTATTTTAAGTGGCATTGATGCCCGAGGCTACACCAGGACAAGGTGTGTGATTTCTGCAATGAAGTCCTTAAGTTAAACCGAAAAACATATGAACCCCCTTATGGCTATTGACGTAATTAATCAATAAATCCCTTATGGCTATTGACGTAATCGTTTAATCCCCTGTAATCGGGAGCTTAATATAACAAAATGAAGCAACAGCCGAAATCCGCGCGTGCACGGTCGATCACGCACGCCGTCTTTATGTGCATCGCTGCGATGTAAAATGTAAAATGCGATATTTTGGGCTTGATTAGAGCTTCATTTGACTTAGTTATTAAAATAAACAATGATCGCTTCGCATCACCGGACATCTGATAGTGCTGCACAGTCCAAAAGCTAGTACCGGATGTTATTGTTCCTTAAACCGGAAGTCGCCAGATTCGCTCTATTTTGTCAAAATCGGCATAATGGTGACGTTACCGCCACCTTCAGGACTGTGTGTCTAATACTATAGGATTGCTGTGCGAGATGTAGTGTGTATATCACAGATTTTTCTATTGGCTTTAAAATGACGAATTAAACATATGAATAGTGCAGGCAGAAGGCACAATCCACTGTTAATTAGGCTGGCCATAAGCCAGTTAAGACTGTGGTGTTTACATTTTAATTGGAGCATGATCAAATTATTTCTGTGCACAACACGCAACCCCACTTATTGACTTGCCCAGGACCCAAATGGAAACGAGCTTTCTTGGGTTTTAAGTCCTCTTCGCAGACCATGTATTGAACTGTACTTTCCGGTGCTTTCTTCTGCAAACTGTTAAAGCTGCTATAAGCAATATTATGTCAACATTGGTATTCAGACAGCCAGCAATGAGTAAAGCTCATCTTTGAATGCAGATTGTGGCCCCTAGATGTGTCATAGAGACAAAAAAAAGTTGGGAGCGTTTTACTCATTGCTGGCTGTCATTTGTCATTAAAATGTTTACATGTTATTGCTTATAGCTACTTTAATAAAGTATTAAATCAATCAATCCATTAATCGCCACCCCCCGCTGTGCGTGCAGGGCGTGGTTCTGTCCAAGCTGGTGGAGGACTTCTTCAACATGAAGGAGGAGATCCTGTCGCGGGACTTTGACCTGGGCTTCTCGGGCAACTCGGAGGACGTGGTGATGCACGCCCTCCACCTGCTGGGGAACTGCGTCAACGTGACCAGCAGCGCCAACCGCAACGGCGAGCTCACTGTGGCGCCGAGCAACACGGTGCCCGCGCTCTTCGAGCTCAACTTCTACAGCAACGGCCTCTTCCACGTCTTCATCTCTGACGCCATCATCGGTACGTAGAGTTCCACTCGTTCATCTCCTATGCTATCGTCAATATGCATCTATCCAGCGGGTTAACGCTCACGGCATCAGCATTTTAATAGCACAGATTGGGCACTGAATATATATATATATATATTAAATGATTACACAAATATAGCTTAAGTATTGGACACTATGCTATATTTCTCAGCATGAATGTACATGGAATGCTCACTCAAGTTAAAAATATTAAAGGTAATTTTGAAGATAACTGAAATGACTCTTCAGATAAGAGCGGGTTCAGACTGTTCTGTTTCCCCCGTGCAGCCTGCTGTGTGCTGGCGTTGCAGCGAGAGCTGGCGGTGGAGGCGGGCCCTGAGCAGCATGCCGATCCCTGCAGCCTCCTCCTCAGCCAGGAGAGGCTGATCCGTAAGGCGGCCAGCCTCTCCCACTTCCTCACTAACGAAGTGGCCGTGGCCCAGGTGAGTCCCGCCCGATGCCCCCGACCTTCCTAACTGCTTCTCAAACGCCTTCATTTCAAGGACTGCCTAATTGATAAGCATTTGGTCGTTGACGCTGACCCCCATCTACACATCTTTTATGCCAGAACCCTTGAACCCTGTCAAACCATGTACCAGGTGTTCATGTGTTGTGTTCTCCTCTCCTCTCCATCCTACAGCCCTGTCAAACCATCTACCAGGTGTTCCATGACACTGTGACCAGGCTCATCCAGTACGGAGTGCTCTATGTGGCAGAGGTCAGTTCCTCATTCAGGATGTCATTATATTGGTGTATTTTTTTAAATACTGGAAAATTCAGATCTTCAAGCTCACAACGTGTCACATCGTGATGCAACGTGAGCTTGTAGATCAGCTATTTGTGCACCAAATGGCTACCAAGTGTTTAATCAGACTAATCGATTTTGTGTGGGTGTGTGTGTGTGTGTGTGTGTGTGTGTGTGTGTGTGTGTGTGTGTGTGTGTGGGGTGTGTGTGTGTAAGGAGGACCAGGAGGAGCTGAGCCCCAGCCCCACAGAGGAGCCATGGCCCAAGAAGTTTCCGGAGCCGCTGTCCTGGAGGAGCGATGAGGAGGACGAGGACAGTGACTTTGGGGAGGAGCAGAGGGATCGTTATCTGAAGGTAATATATACTGTATATAGCCATGGGCATATTTAGTGTCAATAATATCAAACACGAAAACTGTGTTTATTTCCAGATAAATCAGCTCAGGTCAACCTTAATTCATTGTCTCTCTGCCTTCCTGTCTTTCATCCACTAGGTGAGCACGTCTTCGGAGCCCCAGGAGTTCTTTGTCTTCCTGCAGCGGCTGCTCAGCCCGGTTCTGGAGGCCTACAGCGGGGCGGCCATCTTTGTCCACAGTCTGAGTCAGCCCATGTCCGAGGCCGACTACACCCAGCAGCTCTTCAGATACCTGCTGACCCGAACGGAGAGGGGCATCGCCGCGTACGGTACGACTGCACACAATAACACTAATAATACTGGACACTTGTGTCTGGAGCCTCAGGTCAAATTAATGTTGTCCACCATGTTTATTTGAGCTAACGTGCTTGAAGTCTAATAAGGTATATACATTAGAAGGAGAGAAATCAGTCATCAGTTATTTAAACACACTACAAAAAATAAATCATCAACCGATTTTCTGTATCATCTACAATATTAAATTAATAATAGGATCCAATAATCCAATTTAGAGGGTTTTTTTGTTTTGTTTTTAAACCATTTCAGCATTCCCTGTGATGGTAAATATTGTTGTGCTGAATAAAGTCCTGCTCTTGGTGGTTGTTCCCCAGTGATTCCTAATTAAATGTTTATTTTTTCAGGTGAAAGTGCAACCCATTACCTGGTCAAGAACACAGTGAGGACTTTCAAAGAGTTGGGGGTAAGGGAACTTGTTGATGCCAAGGTTATTAAGTGAAATGATTAACCTCACGGAAATATATTGTTGTAACAAATGCTATTGCACCTAATACAAATATTGACAGATAATTACAGGCAGATATTATTGCACATACCGTGATTGTACGGAAATGCTATTCCAGTTGTTAGTCCCTTGGTGTGGAGTGTTGAGATGGTACTGGGGGGTGCTGTTTCTGTTCTTTATTACCAGGCGTTGAATGCTTGATTCTGATTGGTCAATCGCTGAATTCAGCAGTGTGTTATTTCTTGATAATGACATTTACAGCTAAACATTGCTCTCAATAATGTTTTTGAAAACATCTAAAGTGAGAAATAGACTATGCAGAAAATGAATATGATCAACTCACTTCCTTGTTTTCCGAGGCGACTGTGCTGCAGTTGGGCAGACAGCCAGCGCGATACTTATGGAATACTTTCAAATTATTACCGTAAGCAAGGAAATACCTCATGTTGTTGTTACTTTTGGGTCAATTTTTTAATTTATTAAAAAGTAGCCGTGTAATAAGCGGGATAATGTATGACGTTCATTCTATTTTTTTAATCAATTTATTTATTTATTTTATATTTTCTAACAAAATGTAAATCACCAATGAACATAGGTGGCCTTACACAGGGACAGCTAAAACAATGAAACAAAATCGATATTCATAAATATACTGTAACTCATAAGTCAGCTAAATATAATAGGGGAAAAAAAGAAGGAAAAAAAAGGGGGGGGGAAAACGACAAACCGGAAAAAAACACATACAAAACATACAGACACTACAGACCAGTACAAGACAAACACAAACAAACACAGACAAGGACGAGACAAGACAAATAAGACATGTGCAGTACATTCATTCTTTTTTAACAACTACCGCCGCATTATCTTTATCCCTTGCATAGTGCCTTCCAACATGGCAGCAGAGTACAGAGATGATGACAGGCAGTCATCCTTCACAATGTTTGTGGCCCTGTGGAGGCAGCCAGCGTAGTCTGTAGGCCCCTTCCAGCGAGGATAGGAAGAGTCCAATTATTTCCTGGGCACTGTTTATGACTCTCAGGAGAGCTGCCATGTCTGCTGCTGAGCAGTTAGCGTCCCATGCTGTAATGCAGAATGTGTTCTACATGATGTGCCTGCAGTAGCTAGGGTGTACTTATATGCACCATCCAGTGGTGGAAAGTAACTAGTACTCAAGCGCTGTACTTGAGTACAGTTTTGAGTTACGTTATTTTTCAAATCTTTGTAGAGTTTGTCGAGTAATTTTTGGTTTTGTTTGTCGAGTAATTTTTGGTTTTTAAATATGCATTAGTTTTAACATAATTCTTTGTGTTTATTTCGTCTTAGTTTTAGTTAACCATAATGAGTCAAGCCTTGATTATCAAAGCTGAAAAAAGTATTATGATCATGAGGCATGATTATGATTTACATGCTATGTAATTCTATTTTGTGTTAGTTTTTTACTTGTTTTGTTTTTTATTTTAGTTTCAATGAACAAACTAAAGTTTAGTCTTGCTAGTTAACTATAGTCTTATTAGTTAACCCTGCCTTGCACGCCCGTACTGTAGGTCCTAAAAGAAAGACGAGAGAAGCGCGTGACGACCGTGGAGCTGAGCAGCACCTTCCTACCTCAGGCCAACCGGAACAAGCTTCTGCACTACATCCTCGGTTTCGCCCTGCTGTGACCGCCCACAACCCATGCTCCTTCCAATCAAGGGCTTCTACCGGCTACTTCTAAACCACTCCCAGGTGCTACTCTGTGGAAAGCTTTACCAGGAAGTGCCTTCACGCAAAATCCGCTAACTGTTGTCTGTTAGCCAGATGACTTGAAGTCTTCCCTGTTACTGTATATTCCATTAAGGTTTTCCTGTCGCCCTGTCTTAGAACTGTGCAGCTAGGAAAAAAATAAATAAGAAATGTGCAAACTTTTCTTTGATGAGAAGACGGAGATATACCATAACTAGAGCCCGACCGATATATAGGTTTTGCTGATACAGTATATACAGTATCAGACTTTATTTTGGACAACATCAATAACGGCAATTATGCAGTCCTGGTTTATAACTAATTTTGGGCATGTCATTGTAGGCCATATGTAATTATCACAGCGCATTGCGTTGCAATATGTTCCAAGCGTGTCGGCTATTTTTGTTTGTTTTAAAGGGCTTAAGTGGTTGAATACAATTTAATATATATTTATTTGTATATATCAGTCAAAAGATTGGTAATCGGTGGTCTAGGACAGTGGCTCTCAAAGTGGATTCTAGGGACTCCCGGGTTCCTTTTGTTTAGGGGCGTCAAAATGACCCTTAACAAGTCTGTAACTCAGACAGTATACAAATAGTACCATTGTAGATAACCATGGGCCCATACTGTCGGAGTTAAAGGGGAGGTCTAAGACTTTAGAATTTTTGATCTGCATCGGACCCAAAACTGGCATCGGTCGGGCTCTAAACAGAATGTATAAGGATACCTAGACAGTTTGTCATTGTCCTCTTTCTGTGTCCTTCCTCTGCTGGTGAAATTGGAGTGGTATTTGAAGTTTTATGATCAAGGATACAACACTGGATTCACACTCCGCGGTCATCTAGTGGATGAACACATCACACAAAGTTGACTGCCATTGGTTATACACAAACAAAAATAAATAATGCTCCTCATAGATGGTGAGTAACATTGACTATCAGCAATTAATTTTTTTCGTTAACTTTACCTACTGTACTGTATTTGCAATGTCAGTAGTGTCTTCAGCAGCACAGTATTATAGAGAGTTGAAGCTTACATTTTGAGGGGGGGGGCAGCTATCAATTATCTGAAGACATGCCTCTTAGAAGATCAGTCTTTCAAAAGTAGCCTACAGTACATGATTTTTAATACCTGCAACACAGTGTTAGTCATATAAATTGAATAAAGACAGCAGAATACTGAGCGATACAAATCACATCCGTCACGTAATGAAATATCATTTTATTTACTCTATGCCTTCACAAACAAACTAAAAAGCATTTAGCGACAGTGATGCAACAATAGTCTTCTCGTCTGAGCCACTAGCATACAAGTATATATGTACATTTATTTTTGTTCTATATATTTGTCATGGGTTTGGAATAGAGAGAATGTTTGACCTGGGTGGATTCCTAACATCTCTCTATCTATGAATGTTACAGAGCAGATTACGTCTATCATCAGAGCATAATGATGGACATACTAGCAATTCTTGTATTCCGCATCGTCTTTGGGGAATGGATGGGTTTGGGATTAGCCGCAGCAGACAGTTGCATATTTTCTCAAGACACTGTATAATATCTTTTATAGCACAACTTCAAATAGCCTCCATTTGCACTGCTAAAGGAAAACTGGAAGTTTTCATTCATGTAGTTGAGCATTAAGACATGAGCTGGATTCTATGCTAGTACTGTACTGTAACTGTACATGATACATATCTACTGAGTATTCCATTTCATTTGCTAAACATGCAGAGACAATGTCTCCTTGAGGTCATTATTTTTTGGAACAGCAAGACAGTAACTTACAGTCGTAGCCTCTTGTCTAAAAACCTTGTGAACTAAACTGGTTAGCTTATAGAAATGAAAGACATTTTCTTCGTTTGTTTACCTTATTTTATATGCAAACTGAACAGTGGTACAGATTCTGCTAGTCGGACGTACTGTAGCCCTCGAGCGTGGTGAGCTTGTACGTCGCTGTTTTCGCAAGTCATTGTATGACGAAGTATGTACTTATGTAAGACTTACGTAAGGCTTAACGGTACCTCTTGAACCCCAGCATCCATGTTGCGGGGAAGGCTTTAGCAGAAAATAGCAGATTGGCGAGCTCAACGCGTCGTGCTGTGGCTAGTTTCAGCGAAAGCTTTCCCCATAATAACTGAAAACTGAAAATACACTAGCATATAGCCCTGAGGGACTCCGGTCAAACATAATAAGGGGATTAAGTGGTTAACAGACAGCTCTGCATGTCTGTCCTCATACATGTTTCCTGCTAAAGCAACATTTCACTTTGATGGACCGTTTTCATTGTTGGTGCCCGTTACTCATTTTGAGGCTATAATGGTACAAAGCTGGATTTAAAATAATAATGATACCAACCAGAAACAATACCAACTTCAAATATACAGTAAAACATCCTTTTTACTGAGATAAGTTGTCGCAATATTTTGAGGTAAATATTATTAATAAATCAGGGCATATGACTCTGAACTCCATACCGACAAGTGAAGAAAGTTTTTCCAATATGAAATGTTGCTAGAAAATCCAGACTGCACAGTATCTGTGCAGCACATGTAACGCTAATATTTTCCACTTTGTTTGGACAGCTTAGTGTTACAATGACATTCAGCATTTAGTTCCTGTTAGAAGTGTGTTTTTATTTGTAATTGTAAACTTTTTTTTCCACCTGAGTTTACTCATTGTAACAATGCAAGTCCTGCATTGCTTATTCGATTAACTTCACAATCAAATGGAGTACAACTTTATGCTGGGCTTACATGTAGCCTAACTCAATTGTGCCCACAGTTGATAAGCAAAGAAAGGAGTATGGTTGGGTATTACTACAAAGGTCAGTGGAAGTTTAAAGAACGGTCTTCATTGAAGGAAAGGTTGGGTAACACAAACCTTACATTACATGAAAACGTCAATTTAGTCTCCAAATGGATGTACTAAGATAGTCACGTGTAAGTCCTTGACTACAAGGTTAAATCACACATAATTGCACACACATGATTTTTATTTAATGTGATTACCATGGCTTGCGAAGGCCAGAAATAACGTATTTAAATTAATGTAGATGCCTTCATACAGCTTTGTGAATATTGCAAGCCTGCCTAGGACAATGCTGTCTTCCTGAAAATTTTAGATGGGGATATTTATGTGAAATACATATTCATGAAAGACTAAAAACTATGTTAAAAAAAACAAATAAAATAACAAATAAACAAAAAAATTAATAAAATAAAATGGGTAGATTTCAAACGTTGCATAATATGTTATCTACATTTTAATCTAAATTAGCACAGAATATGAAATGTGCCGTGTGGTGTTAAATATGTGTTACCAGTAAGTCATGTTGTGGATCAGAAGATTACATCAAAGGTACTGTATGTTATTGAATGGACAAGTATGTTTTTTTTAAATGGGGCAAAAAACAAGTGGGCACAATATTAAATCACAATTACTTGACTTCGATCAGTTGTCAGTTGATTATTTTGGCATTATCGAAGCTCCTTGTGAGCGCCTAGCGCTGTAAAGCAATACTGAACCCAGAAATGCAAAGGACCCCAAAGTGCACCTGCAAGGGATCCTCTACCGATACATAACATCCAGAATACTGTACTGTAGTATATACAGTATCTGTATCTGCTGGTCGCCTTAATCTCATCTGCACTTCAATGTGAACTCTTTACTTAGCCTGAGACATGTATCTTACAGTCTAGTGTGTTAATACTTTATTTTCGAGCAGAACGAGTCGATAGATAATATGTAGGAAGCAAAGTCAGCTTTGCTCTTGAATGTATCTCTCTCCTGCCCTGTCCCCCCCCGAATGATCAATGTGATGCTTTAGGTTACTCAATGTGCATAATAATAATCTTGTTTTTTTTCCCTCTGAATTCTGAAAGGTGGTTTAACTTTGTCGCTACTTAACCATTTTAAGATCCAAACTGATGCAAAATAACCACCACCATTTGTAGCATAAGAAAATCTCTGCACCGTATAGTTGCAGGATGCCTTTTTAATGCACTGTAGTGTTTATTGTGTGTGTATTTCTTTTTCTTCTCTTTTCTTATGTTGTGTGCATGTTAACAAGGCCCACATAATGTGCCCAATAAATAAAAATACAAAAATCCCTCACTGTAAAGTAATTTAAGGAGCTAGAACCAGAGCATCGAGTTTACCATTATGGTCGAATCACTAGCTACTGGGGGGAAAAAAGAACAAATGTCACTGGTTTTCTTTCTGTTCGCGCTTCCCCTAGCAAAACCTGCAATGTCCAAGCACTGTTGACATCTTTAGGTTTTGTTTTTAAATAAATTAATGTTAGATTAACAATGGTGACTGTGGCCTGTCTTTTATTTTGGAGATGATTGATTGCTGCAGTGATGCATTGTTTGATGTCTTAAGAAAAATGACAGTATCTCATTGTGAATTGTCTGAATGTGTTTCAATTGCTTGCTGATTCCCTGTTATTTTCACGGCCATGTTGAGTGATGGTCATATGACAAACTATACATTTTTATTTTTGGACATTCCATTGTAGGACAAAAATAATGAAAGAATACAAATACAATAGCCGTCCATTTGGTTACATTTGTAGGTTACTCTCTGTATAATTCAGTGTAGATGCCATTAAGGAGGGAGGATGATGGAGGGAGGATGATGGGAATAATATAGGAGGACAGCGAGTGTAATTGAAAAGTGACAGAGAGTGCTGTTTGGTGGATGGATTGATTCAGTCATCATAGCAGTACTGCAGTATGGTGGCAATAAAGAGACATCTAAACCTCAAGCGTAAACAATGATAAGAAAGGAATGAGCAGGTAGTAACATAACAGCTAGTATACAGTAAATAAGATACGCAGAAAGAAGTGGCTGTGACTTTTTAGGCTACAGTTTTACACAATGAAGGGGAGAAGAAAGGAGCGACAGCTGTGCATCTTGCTAGCCAACAAGGAGCAACTGGATCTCACTGTCGAAGTAAGAGTTTCACCTCAAGATATTAAAATTAAGTACTGTACTGTGTATTTTGAGGTACTTCTACTCCACAGTCTCCACTACATCTCAGATGCAAATATTGCACTTTTATTCCACTACAATTATTTTAAAACTTTATTACTATAGTTTCTTTGTAGATTTGGAAATGAAACCACTACTAGATATTGGGCTGACCCCAATATACATTTCAGCCATTAGAAAATAGCAGATCTCACAATGCATTTTGTAACTTGTAGATCTATTTTCAAACTTCAAATTACTTTTGACAGGGCTGCCTTTACATTCACAAACGAAGCAGATCCTTAAAACTGTAACTCAAGTACAGCAACCAATTGTGTGTGTGTGTGTGTGTGTGTGTGTGTGTGTGTGTGTAGGTGAAAGCAACGGGTCAGAAGACATTGAGTCTTGTGTCAGAGCTGCTTGGCATTGAAGATCTCCATCTGTTTGGTCTGGCTCTTCTGAGAGGTGGCTTCATGTCAGATAATTATTATTTACACAATATATACAGTATAGCTATTTTACTATATGCTTTACCTGATATGGATCGAATCAATGTAATTGATATTTTGTTTAGGCCTCAGGAGTGTGGGCCTGTGCATTTGTGTGTGTGTGTGTGTGTGGGGGGGGGGGGTTAGTGGTAGTCAATGTTTAGAATTAATTAAGTGTGGAATGCAGAACTGGGGAGAAGCTATTACTGCAGTGTTGAGATGTTTTCACATAATGGGAGGATGTTTACAGTGATAACAGCGATAGCTTATAGGCCTACCCCTGAGAAGTATATGAAAATTCACCTACATTTCCCCTGTTGATATTTTTGCCTCATGAATTTAAAAAAATAGACGCACGCAGCCACGCACACACACACACACACACACACACACACACGAACGTATATGTTAATGAGTCACACACTCGCCGTAAGTAAATAAACCGTATGCTCTTGCTTCTACAAAGCTTGGGTTATACAGCGTATAAATTAAGGCTTGGCTTGACACTGACTGTAAGTTACCTATCATCCCTGATAGTACAGCTGTTTTGTTTTGTTTGTTTACCTATTTGTCGTCTTACACAGATGATGAATATCTGTTTATTGATTTGGAACAAAAGCTGAGGAAGTATTTTGGCAACGAATGGAAGAGAGGATCTTTGACAGTGAGTCAGGACTAAACCATTTAATGCTGATTGAACTGAAGCTCGAGTCTGCAGCATCTCTAGTCTCTCAAGGTTTACATGATGTTAACATGACCTTTATAGTGCTCAACGATATAGTTTAGTTCATAGTAATACATCTATAGTATACAACATTATACAGTATGCTATATGAATAGTTTATAATGCAAGGGCAGTCAAATAATTACTACTATAATTCTCTCTCAAATGAGTAATGAAATAGTTGCATCCTGTTTTCAATATTTCCAGGGAACCTTTGTCTTGTTCCTGAGGGTGCAGCACTTTGTAGAGAGCGAGCGACTCATTTCGTGAGTTTTTGTTGTTTTTTCTCTGAAAGACATTTCTTCAAATGTGTAGAAAGCTATACTTAAATGTAGACATAGTTTATATCATTTATACCGTTTTATTGTTGCAGGAGCAGTAGGGAACACCAGCTATATTACACCGAGATGAGACAGAAAGTGCTTCGTTCCCAGAGTCATCACCAAGAGGCACTGTTCTTCCAGTTGGCAGCTGCTGCTCTGCAGGCAGTCCTGGGAGACCTGGAGCAGAGACAGATAGGAGAGGAGGAGATGGGAAATGAAGAGGGGAGCCAGCCATATAAACATTACTTTCTCCCTGAAGATTACTTTCCGCCTTGGGTGTGTGTCTGCTTGTTATTTAAAGATGGAGTGCCGTGAATCCCCCCCCCCCCCCTAAAAAAACATGATCATCAGGTACTATGATAATAGGCCTATATGATCTTTCTCAAAAAGTGTAGAAAATGATGTTTTTAAGTAGGCTGGTTGGCTACCTGGTTTTCACTTTTAGCACCACCCACTTGAACTTAAGCCAAGAGTCGTCCACAGCTGTTGTATGATAATGGGTGAGGGTTTAAGGGAGGGGTTAGGCCGGGTTATGATGTATTTTCAATTGGGACTTTTGACTCAAAGGCTTAGCTTTCAGGAAGAAACCAAAAATACACAGGGAAGACATATTTTAATATTATAGGCAGTACTACACCAGGGTCTATTAAAGAAATGTTAACTCAGGTGCATACAAAACAGAAAAAGTACAAAAATCACAGCACAAAATGTAAATCTACAATCTGTACGTTTTACGTGCATTGTCTCTCTCTCTCCTGGCGGAGAAAGGTCATTGCAACCATGTCCGACCAACTCCAACCACTGCAGATGTGCGAGCAGTCTTATTGTAATGTACTCTTTAAATTATGTTTAAGGACCCTAGACCAGGGATACTCAAATAGATTTACCTGTGGGCCACATTACAAAAATGGCAAGGGGCCAGGGGCCAGTAGATAAAATTACGACATTAATGATACTTGATAACTTCTCTCTTTCAATTGCTTTATTTTCGCAAAATGTATCAATGTACAATGTGCATGCATACACAATATGTAAATAAATAAATGTGTTACATTTTCTTGCATAAACACAAAGAGCTGTTTCCATAACTGCACAAATTATTGCACATAACATGAGTAGCTGTTATAATAACATAATAACATAACATGAGTAGCTCTTTGCCTGCCTGCCTGCCTGCCTGTCTGTCTGTCTGTCCATGAGTAGTTATTTGTCTGTCTGTCAATGAGTAGCTGTCTTACTGTCTGTCTGTCTATGAGTAGCTGTCTGCCTGCCTGTCTATGAGTAGCTGTCTGTCTGCCTGCCTGCCTGTCCAATTGTCCATGAGTAGCTGTCTGCCTGCCTGCCTAATTGTCCATGAGTAGCTGTCTGTCTGCCTGTCTATGAGTAGCTGTCTGCCTGCCTGTCCAATTGTCCATGAGTAGCTGTCTGTCTGTCTATGAGTAGCTGTCTGCCTGCCTGCCCAATTGTCTATGAGTAGCTGTCTGTCTGTCTATGAGTAGCTGTCTGCCTTCCTGCCTGTCCAATTGTCCATGAGTAGCTGTCTGTCTGTCTATGAGTAGCTGTCTGCCTTCCTGCCTGTCTGTCCAATTGTCCATGAGTAGCTGTCTGCCTGCCTGTCCAATTCTCCATGAGTAGCTGTCTGTCTGCCTGTCTATGAGTAGCTGTCTGACTGCCTGCCTGTCCAATTCTCCATGAGTACCTGTCTGTCTGTCTGCCTGTCTATGAGTAGCTGTCTGCCTGCCTGCCAGCCAGCAAGTTGGTTAACAGAAAATAAAATCTTATGGAGTAAAATAATACAATAAACACAATTTGCCTGAAAATAGATTACCCAGCTATGACCTTTTTCATGAAAAAAAATGAGTAGTGATATGGCTGACTGAGTAAAATAAAACAATCTACCTGAAAATAGATAGCTATAAGTGAAGAGCAATTCCGCAATTACCATTTCCGCAATTTCCATTTCCGCAATTTCCTCAATTTCCATTTCCGCAATTTCCGCAATTTCCATTTCCACCATTTCCGCAATTTCCGCAATTACCATTTCCGCAATTTCCATTTCCACCATTTCCGCAATTACAATTTCCGCAATTTCCGCAATTTCCATTTCCGCAATTTCCATTTCCATTTCCAACTATTAATGGCAGCTGGGTTTCATCATTCAAATAAAATAGAATTCTGTCCGTTTAGCTATAAAATTATGTCAGGGAATAGGGATACAGAGTATATGTCTTTCATTTGCATTGCATCTCAACCCCCCCCCCCCCCCCCAAGCTTTTATTTTCGTTCGAGTAATAGTACAACTCTAATAGTATTACTTATAATAATGTAATTAAAGATAACTTCATTCAGATTTATTTATTTTTATTTCATTTTCCAGATTTTTTTTTCTTCTTTTTTTTAGATTTTCATTGGTGGGCCAGTCATAATGGTCCCGCGGGCCTGATATGGCCCGCGGGCCTGAGGTTGAGTATCACTGCCCTAGACAATCTTAATGGTGTTGAATATGAGGATTTCTTTTGGTCTGAGATTGTTTTAGTCCGTGCTCTTTTTGTAGTCCAGTAATAATAAACAAACGTGTGTGTCCTTTTGTGCGTCTACAGTTGGTTAAACGTCGTGGGCGTGAATTTGTCCTCCAACATAGCCCAGCGCTGCACAGAGAACTGAGAGGTCTGTCCCAGGGACAAGCCATGCTACGGTTTATAAAATATGCCACCGGCCTGCAGGACGGACCAGTCACCTTCTACAGAATGAGACAGGTTAGAAATCGGTCATTTACAAGGAGTTTGACTTATAGTTTCCCTCTACTGTATGATCACAGGAAATGAGAAATAATAAATTCAAATCTAACAGAAATAAGTAAGTAGAATTATAAATGAAAGAGTGATGGACTATTTGTTTATATGATGCTGTACACCAATATTAGTGTCAGTCCGCGAGAGACACAAACAGTTTGGCCTTAAATTGTACCTGCATCATCAGTTCCAATCAACCATACAGTACATCAAAATAGTGGTGTTTACGTTCTTACTGGGAATTGGAGCTCTCCGTGGTGCTGAAGAGCCAGGGAGCAGCCAGTGAAAAGGGCTCTATGCACACACGCCATTTTGGAAAGAACTTAAGGCCCCTTCCCTACTTCCTTCACAGGTATTACCGATGATACTAATGAAGGCTCCGTTCCATTTTAGTCAAACAGAGGCTCACTCACTGGAAACACTGTACACACTAGTGGGTCTTAAAGTGTCCTTGAGTGGGTTCCAAATGGTCCTTGAAAATTAAAAAGTTTATTAAAAAACAACCCTACTATAACATCCTTGTGGTTGTCGACAGTTTGTTCTTGCTTACACAGTCTAATCCGACCTGCATTCACTGTCACCTGAGGAAGAGTTGCTCTTCTGTTTTTCCTTACATTTCACACTATTCCACATCATCAGTCTTTGGATTTGCAAGTTTGACTACATCTGCTTTTGCTGTTGTGGAAAGCAGATGTCACTTTAGTCCCTGTTCCTATGGAAACGCCAGCTACCTGAGCAGGGTTTGTGACTGAAGCTCCAAATAACGAACCCACCCTTTTAAATTATTTATGAATATGTGTATAGATAAATTAAATATAGCAATAAAGTATTCACAATGATGAAAAAAGACTGCTTTGCAGTAGACTGTATAGTACAGTGGACTTTTGCATCCACTATATTGTAGCTGCTACTGAGCTGCAGATTGTAGTGTGCATTTTGTATTTTACTTTCATTGTCTCCATCATGTCATTCACATACAGGAGAAAAAAGAGGGGAAAAGATCAATCCTTCTTGGACTGGCGCCCAGAGGAATACATGTGTACCAGGTGGGTGCTATAAGAGATCTTCTGCATTCTTAATAAAGTCTAATACTGATTGATTCCCATGTCTAATGCAACATGTCACCCCCCCTTACCCCCCCCCCCCCCATCTTTCCTGATCTCTGTGAAGGAGGTGGAGGGAAAACAATCTCGGGTACATGATTTTGGTTGGACTGATATTGACCAAATTACCTTCCAGGTATTCCGCCTAACACATGCATGCACATGTGCAAATACACACGAACAATTAAAGAAAGGGAGGACTAAACCAGGCTCATTATTATTATTTACAAATGTTGGGCTCTTTTATTCAACTACAATAAATATGTGAACTGTGCGAGAAAACACATTTCACAGGTTCTGTTTTTCCCCTCATAATGGTACGGCTCGGTTTCAGATAATAAGGTTCTCATAACCCAGAACAAAAATTATGAAAATAGCAGATTACGTAAACAAAACAAAAGAACATCACAGGACTTCACAGATTCTCTATAGTCGAAGAGAGACATTAAAGAAGTCTGGCAGAGAACTGATTCCAGAAAACCAAAAGGTCCTCCTGTCCTCCTTCTCATCCAGGGCAGGATGTTTGAGATGCATGCCATAGGCTCTCTGTGTCTCCCCAAGCTGGTCTACTTCACCTCCACAGCCTTCCACTCCAGACACATCCTGAGACATCTGAGGGACAGCCACCGCTTCCACATGAACACCAGACACACCGTTAGACACATCCAGCTGCTGGAAGACAGACGCGGTTAGTTAAAAACTACTTAGGCCCTATGTATACAGTACTTTCTTATATTAAATAAAAAATCTACATGCTCACAACACTTCGTGATATGTTTCGTTGTGAGCTTGCAGATCTGCTATTTTACTCATTCAAATCCATTCATACTGGGTGTTCGTGTACCAAATTATATTTGGTAGCTGAATTTAAACGTCTTGAACATTCTTTCCTTGTGCGTGTTTGTATCCTTTATTGGCAGTGAATAGTACTTTGTCAATGTTACCTGTCTCTCTCTCTCCAGCTGCTCAGTCCTACAGAGAGGCCTATATCTGTGACAAGGCAGACCTGAAACGGAAGCTACGCAGCATCGCAGAGGAGAGTCTTGCATCGTCTATCTCTATGTCTGAGCATAGTGATGTAATGGCCTTACCGACAGCAATGCGAAGGGACTGTCCCAGAGAACAAGAGGAGCATGTGATAGGTCAGTCGAACAGAAGGCAGAGGTGGAATGAATTCCAGTCTACTCATATTTTCATCTTTGTTGTTGTCAGTGCATCACACCTTTATCATAGTAATTGAAATGTGATTATTATGATTACGATTGTGATGATTACGATTGATCGTTATGATTACGATTGTGATGATTACGATTATGATTATCATACCAGAAGTTGAGCAAAGTGTGGATGAACCAGAGGAGGCTTTTGTTGACAACCCAGAAGAGATCTCCTGGCTTGCAGAGCTGTGCCATGGAGTTTGTGTTGATGGATCTCTGCTTCTGCCTCCATCTTGTTGGGCAGGTTAGTTCATTAAACAGAGACATGGTCAATGTGTTCATAAGGTACCCCATGTGAGAAAGTGTGTGGGTTTCTAACCTTGTTTACCCTGATTTGTTTCCTCGTGCAGTATTTTGAAGATGTGCATGTGACTATAAAACCCTCTTTTTGTGTATTACAAGTTCATTACATAATGTTTACATACTATGTCTTCTTTCTTCATCAGACATCACCGTAGAGATGAAACAGGTGTGTGCAAAAGTTACACGGCTGGTGAGGTGTGTGCCCTCAATACCTACAGTAGACTGTACAGTACACCATATAACCATTACTAATACCTTTCTATGATCTAACACTATAACCTTATACATACAGTCTATATACTCTTAACACCATATACTACTACCTGTCTATGATCTAAAGCTTATACAGTCCATGAGTCGAATGCTCTAACCATACAAACTTATATATTTCCAGTCCATGGTCTAACTAAATCTACAACCACTACACTAAATCCAGTCTATTGTCTAATATTAGACTATATAGACACAGGTATGCTGCACATTCAGCTGCATATTGATAATCTATTCACCTCACCCAATGTGTAATTTGTCACTACACCAAAATCGTATGTGTGGTTGCATTTATGTATTTTTATCAGTCTTAACAAGGCCACCAGATAGATCTTAAAATTGTGAAGTTTCACAATTTGACTTAGCATTCAAATTATTTTTTGTTTTTTGTTTTTTAGGTGTTGAAGAGAAGATCCTGCCATGATCAAGGGCAGACACAAATCAAGCCGTAAATTTAAATAACACCAGCCCTCGTATCTGTCCAGTCTGACATAAAAATAGTATAATAAGCAGTGCCAGTCAGTCTATGAAATAAATTAATACAAAGGAACCAGCATGATAGGACCAAGTGTGGTTTACACTCTTGTGACGGCCCCCTGGGTATATTGTATGGTACTATATATTAGGGTGTATAGTATGTTATATTATGTGGTCTGGTGTACTTTATATATTATAGTTGTTATTCACTTTGGTTAGTTATTTATAGTCCTTACTTTGTTTATTCTAATTTCTGTTCTCCTCCTCTTGCAGTGGATTGGGGAGCAGAGCTGTCACATGACAATCAGTCAAGCGGCGGCACCTGGGCCCGGTGCCGACGCCCTGTATATAAGCCTGTCTCCCCAGTCCCTTCCTCAGCTCTGTGTTATTCAGTTCTCCTCTGCCCTTCTCCCACCATGCACCTTTTCAGCATTTGAGTTAATACATACAACACGCACACACATCTCACTCATGCATACACGCACTACACTACTGACTACTGATTTCCACACCTCATATGTTTGACCTTTGATTTGGGTATGATTTGAATTAATCCTTATTTTGATTACTTAAATAAATTAATATTTCTTTTGAGTACTGTGTCTCCCCTGTATCTTTTGTTGTGTACTTGGCTCCCCTAGGCCAGGTATGTAACAAATGGGGGCTCGTCCGGGATCCCGGACGAGCCCCCATTTGTTACATACCTGGCCTATTTGGTGATACACCGACATGTACTCATTTAATTGAACACGACATTGACATTGGCGATGCAAAGCCAATAAAACAGAGATTCTACAGGGTTAATTCAGACAAGCGTCAGTACTTGGAATCCGAGGTTGACTACATGTTGACAAACGGTATTGCAGAACCATGTGCGTCTAGTTGGTCCTCACCTTGTATATTGGTTCCAAAGCCAGACGGTACTTTTCGTTTTTGTTCAGATTTTCGTAAAGTGAACAATGTGACTAAACCCGATTCTTTCCCTCTTCCTAGGATGGAAGATTGCATTGATCAGGTGGGCTCCGCTAAGTTTGTGAGTAAATTTGATTTACTGAAGGGGTACTGGCAGGTGCCTTTGTCAGCGCGAGCTCGGGAGATAGCCGCCTTTATAACACCTAATGGTCTTTATTCTTACAAGGTCATGCCTTTCGGATTGCGTAATGCGCCTGCTACATTCCAGCGCCTTATGAATCAAGTGATTTGGGACATGCCAGGGTGTGCAGTGTATCTCGATGACGTGGTAATCTATTCAGACAACTGGGAAGTTCATTTGGAGCGCATTCGGGAGCTGTTCAGTCGCCTGAGGGAAGCAAGGCTCACAGTCAATCTTGCAAAGTGTGAGTTCGCAAAGGCGACGGTAACCTACCTGGGTCGGGTGGTTGGGCAGGGCCACGTCCGTCCAGTTGAGGCTAAAGTACAAGCTGTTCAGCAGTTTCCGGTTCCAACCACGAAGAAAGAGCTTATGCGCTTTCTGGGTCTTATAGGTTATTATCGTAGTTTTTGTAGGAACTTTTCAACTGTGGTGGCGCCTCTTACTAACCTATTGAAGTTTAAGGTACAGTTTGACTGGTCGCCAACTTGCCAGGAAGCATTTGGGCAGGCTAAAGCACTCTTGTGTACTGCTCCGGTTTTGTCGGCTCCACGCTTTGACAGGTCATTTAAGATCTACACGGATGCCAGTCATGTGGGTGCGGGAGCCGTACTCATGCAGGAGGACAATCTAGGAATAGATAAGCCTGTTAGCTTTTATTCCAAGAAGTTCAACTCGTACCAGCTAAACTACTCAGTCATTGAAAAAGAAGGGTTGGCTTTGATTTTGGCTTTACAACACTTTGACGTTTATGTAGGTGGTAGTACCCCTGTTGTCATTTATACAGACCATAACCCTTTGACTTTCCTCAACTCTCTACAGTGTCCAAACCAGAGGTTGATTCGTTGGTCACTCTTCCTGCAGTCCTATACCTTGGACATTCGTCATATTAAAGGGACGGAGAACGTGGTGGCTGACGCGCTGTCACGGGCTCCTCATGACTGAGGTCCTAGTACTACTCCTTTCCAGTGGTCCTCGTCTTGGCTCTGACTTTCACCTCTTAAAATGCTTAATTGAATTCGGTTGCTGGGGTGGAAGCCTGTGACAGGGTGTTGGTGGCCTTTGTAGTAGAGGTTCAGTATGTTAAATAGGATGTTTCTGTAAATAGTGGTCCGGTGATCCCCTTGGGACCCCGTCTTTATGGGGGGGGGTGTGACGGCCCCCTGGGTATATTGTATGGTACTATATATTAGGGTGTATAGTATGTTATATTATGTGGTCTGGTGTACTTTATATATTATAGTTGTTATTCACTTTGGTTAGTTATTTATAGTCCTTACTTTGTTTATTCTAATTTCTGTTCTCCTCCTCTTGCAGTGGATTGGGGAGCAGAGCTGTCACATGACAATCAGTCAAGCGGCGGCACCTGGGCCCAGTGCCGACGCCCTGTATATAAGCCTGTCTCCCCAGTCCCTTCCTCAGCTCTGTGTTATTCAGTTCTCCTCTGCCCTTCTCCCACCATGCACCTTTTCAGCATTTGAGTTAATACATACAACACGCACACACATCTCACTCATGCATACACGCACTACACTACTGACTACTGATTTCCACACCTCATATGTTTGACCTTTGATTTGGGTATGATTTGAATTAATCCTTATTTTGATTACTTAAATAAATTAATATTTCTTTTGAGTACTGTGTCTCCCCTGTATCTTTTGTTGTGTACTTGGCTCCCCTAGGCCAGGTATGTAACACTCTGTAGAGATGAAATAAACTCATACCAGTATATGACACTTGCTGTTTTGCACTCTATGACAGGGAAAAAGCTAGCGTCCGTCCGTCCGTCCGTCCGTCCGTCCGTCCGTCCGTCCGTCTGTCCGTCTGTCTGTCTGTCTGTCTGTCTGTCTGTCTATTGTTGTAATGTGTTTCCTCACTGCAAGTTCTCCTCTCTGATCTTCTCCCCATGCCTGGCTTACTCTCCTCCTCCTCCTCTTCCTCCTCCTATAGTTGCAAATAATGCAGAGGAGGTTATCACTTATCACACTAACATAATGATCACATAACTAGTACCAGTATCTACTGTAAATTGTGCAGATAGCAGAGTAGTAACTATTAATTACCCTATTGGCCTGAATATAAGATTTTATTATTTATATATAAAAAAATCCAATGGAAATATTTAAAAAAATTGGCTCATATACTCTATTTGACATTCAATGTTCTTTTTCGACAAATGAGTCTTGAAAAATCTGTCTTATAATCAGAGTCGTCTTATATTCGGCACAATACGGTACTATTTATTCCAAATTAACGGTTTATATCAAAGTTGCCTTCAGTGTGGTATATTTTATTTTTTCATTGGTTTAATAATACTAGTAATAAATATAAACATCTGTTCCTAGTTTGAGTTAATTGTAGCTTCCAATCCAAACTATTTAATATTCAGTCTATTTTCAAATGAAATATACGGCTGAACTGAAGTGTGTTTAGTAATACCGGTAATAATTACAAAGCCAAAGCAACTATGTTTTCATATAATTGTAGTGGAGTAAAATCATTGTATTTTCTTCTGAGATGTACAGTCAGTGGAGTAGAAGTAAGTACTGTAGTTAATTTTCTGAAAGGGGGTGTGTCGTACAGAGCAACGTCGTCGTTGTTTTAGCCAATCAGAGAAGAATTCTGAAAACAAAACACGGAAGTCACACAAAACTGCGAAGTGAGGGCGAAGAAAGATGGAGAAACTATGATCGTTTATCTAGCCTTGATACAAGACTGTATTATGGGCGTCTCGATCCCAGGCTAATCGTTTCTGCAATGCAGGCCAAATAAAGTTATTATTGAAAACATTCGAAGCCCTGGACATGCAGTGGACACTACCTTCACTTGTCTCAGACCAGATGACTTCGTTTTGGTTTCGTGTTGCGTGTCAGCTGGCCGTCGCTGTCCTCTCCATCGCTGTTGCCGTTGTTGGACTCAATCAAGGTGGGTGATGCTGTATTAAAGACAGTCGGTGTATTATGTTTGGCCTGTCTTACTACAAAATGATCAGTCATCGATCTTTACCAGCTCGATTAAGACTACAACCACTGCCACATGCATGTAACCTCGCGTCACCACTCACCAGGCTTTCCACCTCGGAGGAAAACATGCAATGTATAAGTTCTGCTCACACGATTTTGTATAATGTATTTGTTTAGGTGGTGGCCAGATGGGCATAGGCTGTATTTATTTCATTTTTATTTGTGTATTTCAAGTTTGTATACTTGTATGTTTGTTGTATAAGTTTGTGTACCATAATTATGCTTTCCACACGCAGTACCCGTGGAAAGCTTGGTTTTGTTATTTGTTGTCAACTTTTCAGACTGATCTAGAGCCCTCCTACTGTATCCGGTCATGATTCACACGCCGTTTCCGTATCCGCCGTAGAACGGACTAAAATTGTGTGTTGCATGGTTGTCTAACTGACACACAGGATTTGTTCGCCTGACCGCGGCGGGTGTGCTGTCCGCGGCTGCGATGCTGCCCCTCCTCTGGAGGAAATGTCTCCTAGGAGAGCAGCGGCGGTCTGCCAGCAGCCTGTTGAGTCAGTATGTAGCTGTGAAAGTGGTCGGTTGGCTGGGGAAACGACAGAGACGCAGACTGGAGGTCGACACGCTCAATGTGAAGCAAGTCCAAGAGGAGACCCTGCTGAAGCGCTTGCGTAAACACGAACACACGTGCTATGGAGAGCAGTATGATTTCTGCTCTATCAAAGGTAAGAGAGAACCTTGAAGTTTTAAAGTATGTACTTACAGTGGCGTCACTGGCGTGCACAGACATTTAGGCCCAATCCCAATTGCCTCCCTCAAAGCCCTGAGCCCTGGACCCTCATTGACTTCAATGACGTCAGCTCAGCTGTAAGTGCTTGAGGGTGAGAGGCTGCAAGGCCCAAATTGGGCCCAAATTGGGCTCCAAAGAAATGGGACAGCACTTTGAAGATGAGTCCGCCATTCATGACACTTTGCATCACTTTATAAAAACTGTCCTTATTCACAGCCAGTGCCTATACCTACATTTATACATGTCTATCACGTCTATTTTAGTATTTAAGCTGATCGTTTTATTATTAGTTTCATAAATACACTTTCCTGTGTGATATGGGTTGTAAGAATATTCATGTATAATGAATATTATTATATATGAATATTCTTACAACAATTTCATTTCCATATTATTTTACTTTGCTCATTAGTCATTTCTCATCATGTTTCCCTTATTATTATCATTGTTATTAAATATATAGCCTTCCATTCCGTCTCCCTTTGAGAACAGTGAGAAAGCACTATTGTGTTTGTTGACATTCTAACAGCGATACATAACTAATTTGAATACTTAAATGATTGATGTTCGGAGGATACCCCTCATTCCCCTGGTAACGCTATGAACTGTGGGTAATTTATTTGCCAAAGTCAGCATCGATGCTGACTTTGGCGAAGCATTTTATCAAGAATTGATCAATGTCACCATGGTCCACATAATGTACACTGTACAAAAAAAAAGAATCAAAAGGGCACATTGCTGTCCACTGTGTCCAGAGGGCAAAGGTTAAGTGCTCTAGCACCACCTAGTGTCTTATCTGTGCACGCCACTGTGTACTATTAGCAACATTCTAAGACACTGCGTGAAATGCATGGAATATAGGTGTATAATGTTGGTGATATGCACAGGTTGACCTTCATCATCTGTGGAGAATAAGAGAGAATTCAGAGTCAGAATAACAATAGACATAATGGAAGTGACAGTCACTTAATTTACACCAGTGATTCAATATCTTAATTTTCAAGGACTCCCATTTTGATATGCATTAGGCCAATGCTCCTCATTTGGTCTGTAATTGGTCCAGATCCTTATCTGTCGTTTGACACTAGAGATAAAAGTGAAACTGATCAAACTAGCCATTCTTTTACATTACTATTGTTTTATTTACTTGAACTTGAAATAATGTACCTATCATATTGGTGAAGAATAAAGAACTATCAATCATTTAGCTGGGGACCATCTGGAACCCCCTCAAAGTGTTAATTGACATCAGGCGCTGTCATGTTGGTATAATTCCAGACAGCGCCACGTTCAGGACATGTCATCCTGTCACCACTTACAACCACTACCGCGAGCTGATCCAACGCATCGCCGCCGGTGAGGAGAAGGTGATCATCGCTGAGAAGCCCGTCATCCTAGCCATGACGTCCGGGACGTCGGGGGCCAGTGCCATGCTCCTCAGCACCAAGGACACCAACACAGAGTTCTTCCTACAGGTGAGTCTGATACCTGATATATCTTTGGGTCCAATCCCAATTTTGGAGAGTCCTACCTAGACCACTGATTACAGATATTTTAATTGATATTTTTAATTGATATAAGTGCAACATTTTCAAATCAATTTGAAAAACATGATTAGTTTAAGCCACAGACCCTATTCCGTCCATTTCATTTGCAAACTAAAATAGCAGATCTATAAGCGATGTGACGTGTTGTGAGCTTATAGAGTTTTTGGCAATAATTTTAAACGGTGCTTAAAGGAGAATTCCATGCTAGAATGCTTTCTTATCTTTCTTACCTTTCTTTGTAGTTGTTACGTCCCCACCAAAGAGGTCCAGGTGTTTTTTTTTTTTTTTTAATACTGTTTTTATTAGGCATTTTTGTTCGACAATTTCAGTTTAGACAATTTTAAGTAATTCAGTTAAATAAAAATGAAAAAAATAACAGGCAATGTAAATGTTCCACATACAGTATAATAAAAAGACATAAGTGTGATAATCATGAAAAAACAAAAAACAGTTAAACAATGACAAGTGTGAACAGACAAACAAAACAGACAACAGGACAGACACTCTTGCTCTCAAACTTCCAACATTGAATTAAGTAAATTAGACATTCTTTTTTAAATAATAAAAAATAAAATAAAGAAAAAACACTCAGTTCCTTTTCTTTCTTTCCAATTTTCTATTGTGCTATCTATTGTGTAGGAGCGGTTAGCGTGCACCTATTAAAATATTCGATGAAGGGTTGCCATGTCTGGTAGAACCTATCTTCACTCCCTCTCAATTCAAACTTAATCTTTTCCAATTGTAAGTAATGCATAACATCTTTCATCAGTGAAGTGTGAGTTGGAACCTGTGCTTGTTTCCAATTCAACAGTATCAGTCTGCGAGCCAGTAGAGTCACATATTTTACCATGTTATATTGGAAAGTAGACAGTTTGACCCCGGGCCCTGTGACTCCCATAATTGCTGTCAGTGGATCCGGGTCAAAAGGTCTTTCAACAATGTCTGACAGTGATTTAAATATACTTTGCCAATATGATCTTAGTTTTGTGCAATGCCAGAACATATGAGCTAGAGTGGCCGGCGATTGGCCACATCTGTCGCAGGCTGGATTCACATTTGGATACATTCTGTTGAGTTTTTCCTTTGACAAATGTAATCTGTGTAATATTTTAAACTGTATAAGACCTCCAGGTGTTTTTTTGTGCAAAAACTCCTTATTGGCTATTTTCCCTACCATAAGCCCTCAATGAATTGCGTTGCGGGAATTGAATGGGGCTATGGGGTGTTATGCTAGTTCGCTTATTTCCATCGAAAGAAGTAGTAAAGTGTGCCGCTTGGGATATTATTTACATTATGAAGAGAGGATATATACAAAGAAATTATCATTTTGAGCGATGGAAATAAGCGAATTAGCACAACACCCCATAGCCCCATTCAATTCCCATTCCATTCAATGCAATTCATTTAGGGCTTATGGTAGGGGAAATAGCCAATAAGGAGCTTTTGCACAAAAAAACACCTGGACCTCTTTGGTGGGGACGTAACAACTACAAAGAAAGGTAAGAAAGCCTTTTAGTATGGAATTCTCCTTTAATTGGTTATACAGTTCCTCAGTTAGTTGGAGACCACCTGGAAGTCCCCCAAGGACCCCTGTTTGAGAACCACTTTCATAGAACAATGAGCACTTTCCTAAGTCCTGAACACAGTCATGTGTGTGTGTGTGTGTGTGTGTGTGTGTGTGTGTGTGTGTTTCTTCCAGGGGGTGGCCGTGTGTCTGGATGCCATGCAGAGAGCGTTCCCAGCCACAAAGAGCCTGCAACTTACCACCAAGCTCTTCTATACGCCCACGTTTCGCCAGTCGGAAGCTGGCATCCCCATCGGACCCAACTCCTCCACCCCAGCTTCTTCCCGGCACATGCTCAACCTATACACCACCCCCGCACCGGCCTTTGAGGTACAACTAACATGACCTGTGTGTGCGCGCGCGCCCGTGTGCGTAAACCTGAACTCAATAGAACAAAGTGTAATTCCACAGAGCTGCAGGTGAATAAAAGTTAATAAATAAAGCTGTCAAACTGCTTTGAAACAACATCATGTGTGTTGAGTTTCTCTATTTTTTGCATCCTTTCCAATGTATTTTTATTCCATAGTGGCATACAGTATGGTAAAATAAAATATAGACAGTGTCAAGTTGAAGTCGTATTGCTTATTTATATCGTGCTAACGGAGACCATCTTTGCTGATATATTGCATATACAGACAAACAGTCATACAAAATATACAATAATAGTCTAGGCTTCTTAATTAGCTAGTCATTCATTAGTCTACATATTATTCATAAGAATTGTTATTTCAGTAGTTATAATAGTAGTGTCTGTTTGTGTGTGTATCTTTTCTGGTTTGTGTCTTATTTCAGGTTCCTAGTGAGAAGGACACTCTCTACCTCCACCTTCTCTTTGCACTAAAGGACCCCAGTGTGGGAACACTGGAGTCCAACTTTGCCTCCACTGTCTTCTATGCCTTCAGTGCCTTACAGGTATAGTACCGACATAAGTTCCAAGTTCCAAGACTTTCAGAGGATCACATTTTATACTTTTGGAGAAGACTCCTTCACACACTGCTGTTTGTTCAAGTGTTACCTGAAGAAAAGAACAATCCGATCGGATCTTGCTCTGTGTGGGATTTTCTTGTGGTCCTAAAAATCTTAGACAAAGCTGAAAGAGATTGGATGACTCCAACTGCCCATAATATTAATAATGTCACGTTAGAAGTTAGAAAAATATCAGTTGAAGACTTCATCAACTCAGGGAGATTATTTTGAAGGGAAAATCATGATGTTCATATTATAATATGAACATAATAGCAAAAACGATATAGCTTTTGCTCAGTGTTCACATGCTGTCCCTCCAGCCTTGGCTTTCAGTCTGATGTCACCCCTGCAGGAGCGCTGGCAGGAGCTAGTGGACGACATCGAGCGAGGGACGGTCTGCAGCGCTCTGGTCCTAGAGCCAGGGGTGAGGGCCAGGCTGGAGGCTTTGATGAAACCAGACCTGGAGAGGGCGGTCCAGCTCCGGGCCCACTTCGAGGACGGTTTCCGGGGAATCGCCAGGCGCCTGTGGCCCCAGCTCCACCTGGTGCTGGCTGTGGACTCTGGTTCTAACCAGATCTATGGAGAGATGTTAAGAGAGCACTACTGTGAAGGATTGCCCTTCTACTCACCGTTCTATGCCGCTGCTGAAGGTTGAAAGTCACACATTACTTGACCACCTCTGCATGTTTAATTCACATCAACAATTTAAACTTTTAAGTAGTAGGTATTAGGTAACAACAACTACCAGCAAATTGTGTGGGAGGTGGAGATCTGTGAATTCAGAATGTTAAAGCTACATTATGGTACTTCTTTTTTTTAATACATTTGTATGAACCAATCTGTATGTTAATACACTATAACTAGTACATGGTTTGAGGTGGTCTCCCTACTCTTCCATTGAGAAATGTCAACACTGGTGTTGGGTAGGACACCTACTGTTTGACAATGTTACGAAAGTTATTTGAAGCAGTTGTTTGCGTCAGGGTTTTGGCGGAACTCAGTACAGTATGTGGTATTTCTTACCAGAGCCTGACACTACATACTGTACTTTACAGTATGACCCATGGGTTGAATCTGACCCATGGCTGCTAGAGTTGCGTAATAATCGTATAAAAGGACATGTCGCTCACTGCACTTCTGGGTTATAAATGAACTGCCTTTGTGGTATTATTTAACCCATTTAGACTGATTCTAAAAATGCTTTTAGGAAGTTTTCTGCTATATTTATTCAAAAATTACAAAGAAATTATGCTGCTATATACTGTAAATAGCAAGAACTACCCCAACAGGGTTTCCCGTCTTGAAAGTTAAAAGCCCCTTAACTCCTAAAGGGATTCCCGTCTAAATAAAAATGGATTAATTGGAGAGGTATGGGGTGAGATGCTCATGTTGTTGGTGTAGTAACTGTGTGTGTGTGGTGTGGTGTGGTGTGGGGGCCCCTGCAGGTCTGATTGGGGTGAACCTGTGGCCTGAACACGTGTCCAGGCACTACCTGTTGTGTCCACGCTCCATGTTCTGTGAGTTCCTGCCCGAGGGGAGCCTGGACGACGAGCAGCCCGACACCCTGCTGATGGGCGAGGTGCAGGAGGGACACAACTACGAGCTGGTGGTCACCAATGCATCGGGACTGTACAGGTCAGGACTCGCACTGCAGCCCAACGGGACCAGCTGTTGAGGCACCGCAGGGTCCTAAACAATGCATCACTTTTGGGTCCATAAAGAAGTTTAGAGAAAATGATCCAAATTATCCGCTCATAGTTTTTTCTTTTTTTGTGTGTGTGTGTTTGTGTTACAGATACAGAATTGGAGACGTGGTGAAAGTGGTTGGTTTCCACAACCAGTGTCCGCTGGTAGAGTTTCAATACAGGTAGAATATGACACATGTATCTTTTGATTGGTCACTTAGATTTCACTGTTTCTTCTATAGCTTCCTGGGTACTGTGTTTACGAATGTTATATGTCTGTCAACATTATTATTGTCCTCAATGTCCTGTATTTGTTGTTACTGGCAGAGCTGTTTCACATAATTTCCCTCTTCTCTTGGCCAGTTCACAGTTGTAAAAGAGACGTTAGTCTCAACGCTGCTTCTACTGTTTAAATAAAGGTTAAATAAAAATAAATAAATTGGGGTTACTTGACGTTTGTTTTAAACGGTTGATTTCTTCCAGACGTGGGCAGATGCTGAGCGTGCGAGGGGAGAAGGTGTCCGAGCTCTTGTTCCTCGGGGCCCTGAAGGCGGCCGTGGCTCTGTGGCCCGGAGCTCAGCTGGTCGACTACTGCTGTGCAGAGAGTGGAATCCTGGGTAAGTTAACGGCACAAATTGTGCCACTTTTCTTCTTTTATTGATGCGTCTTAATATACACTGCTGGTCCTGTGCACACATGTGAAATGACAAATAAAGTGAACCTTGAGCAAACAGTCGGAAACACTTTTCACTGGCTGATTACGTTCACACATGAAAGGAATGTGTTTTATTGTCATAAATTATAACAATCATTATGACTCATAATGCATAACAATAGTGTTGTGGTACACTGGAACTCCAGTCCTTAACTCGTCTCAAGTCCACATTTTCATTTACTCGGTCTCGTCTTGGTCTCGCCCTTAATTTGATTTGGAGTTGACTTGGTCTCGGACCAAGGTACTCGGAATCTGGTCTCGGTCTCGACTTGTTATCGCCTCCCGTCTGTCTTTCTCACTGAGGATAGAAATCAAATAAAATACATGTTATGCAATAGAAATACATACCTATAACAATAGGTTATTCTTTGTTTTCTCAAGATTTGTACACGTATATCATAATTAGGGCTGTCAAATGATTAAATCAATCATACATTTTAATCAGATTAATCCCAGCTTAAAAATGTATTAATCATGATTAATCACCATTCGGAATATGTCCAAAATATGCCATGTTTTCATGTATATTGTTGTGGAAATGGAAAGATAAATGACATAAAGCGGATATACATTTGTTTTAACATACCTATGTAGTATTCTGTTTATTTATTATAACAAATCCAGTGTGGTAGGATCATAGGATAGTGTTATTCTTCTTATTAATAACACATAAAACCACAAGAGGAACAGAACAGAACTTGAACTGTTTGCATGAGGGTTTGGAACAGTACTCGACTGAATAGTCTCTGAATCTAGCCTACACTAGGCACTGTGGTTCATCCATATACATTTTTCAGTTTACAGAACTTAAATAATAAACTATATGCCCTCAGGCAAAGACAAAAAAAGAGGAGCTCCATTACTTTTTGACGCAGAGCATCAATATAAATAAGATTAAGGCAAACATTGGAACATTCTTTCTGTAACAGACAATACAGTATTTATTTTAATCAAACCAAAACAACATGGCCAACCCAACATGGCCTACAGCCCTACACATTAGTGTAGTTCTCATCGGGCCTGAAAATGAAAGCCTGGCCCTACCCTACCCTAACTGGGTCGGTGTGTTTCAATTGTTATACAGAGTGCGTGAGAGAGAGAACGATAGTCGCCGAAATAAAGGATTTATGTAACTCAGGTTGGTTGGCTGTTAATCTTCCATTTCCACCACTATAATGGATTCCAGGGGTGAGTATCTCTGACTTTAATTCCTCTGAACTGACGCAGTTATGTTCAGTCACCGTTCGCAAAGTGCAACTTTTTCAGTCCAACAGTCCCGAACAGAGCTACAATGTTATTATCAATATTATTATCAACTGCCAACTTGGCTATAATCTAATTGTTTACATCAATTATTGCCTCTCAACCCCATACACGTAATGTGCGTCACGGAATGTGTCCAAAAGAATAGACAAACCACCAATGCGCCGCACATGGCGTGTCTACAGCTAACAGATCACAGGGGCAGCAGCATGAAACAGCCAGTGCAGTGCGCTGTGCTCCCCCCTTCCACTTCTCCTCCACCTCCAGACAGTCACATAGTAAGTGAATCGCCAAGACTGCGCATGCGTTCATTGCGTTAATTATTTTAACGCAATTAATTAATGCATTTGATTAACGCCGTTTAACGTGATAATTTTGACAGCCTTAATCATAATACAAACTTCTTTTTTTTTTAACAATATATTTATTGCATTTTTTTGGACAATACAACAAAAATAATACAAACTTCTGGTTGTATTTATAAGGCAGAGGTGTTGAAATTGTGAGGTGCACCCCACCTAGTGGGGGCACAAAGGAATTGCTTGAGAGAAGGTTGGTAAAATTACCCAATTGAATGAATAGTTTACATATCATTTCTAAATTATTTTTATTCAGTTAACTATCAACTTCCTACTACTGCAGTAGTTTGCATGTTGAGAGATTTGTATTTATTGAAGGGGAATGGGATTCATATGGATAAAGTTTGAAAAATCTCTGTTGTAAAGGCCTTTCTAAATGCCTTGGTAGAGAACTGCTGAAGACCTACTAACTGTCTATTGTCCACTGAATATACTGAATTGAATATACTGAATTCTGCACTTAACTCTGTATGAATTTGAGAACATGGATTGGGGTACAGTGTGGATGCACGTCTTCATAATATAAATATTTTTCCTCTGATGTTGCAGGTGTTAGGACGCTCTAATCCTCATTACCAGGTGTTTGTGTTGCAGGTGATTCAATAGGAGCCTCTGATCCTCATTACCAGGTGTTTGTGGAGCTGAGAGGAGTGAGGAATCTGTCAGAGGAGCAACGCTACAAGGTAAAATGTTACTCTACCGTAAGCTGCCATTTTCCTTGTTGATTAAAAAAACCCCTCTTTAATCCCTATACACTTTGTTGTACATCAAATAGCCAGTCGACTGCCTGGGCCGCGGCTGAGCGGTCTGGGCACCTGGGCCGGTGATCTGGCCTGGCGGCGTGTCGCGAGTTAGTCCCGAGCCCGCCGGCCGTTTGCCGTGTCTCTCTCTCCCTTTCCTGTCTAATTACTGTACCATATCAATAAATGCAAAAAAAAAGATATGTAATGGTCATAATAGGGATGCTAGGGTTCATGCAGATAATATTCTAGTCTGGTCTTGTCCGCAAATGAAAGATGAAACTTGACATAAGACACCCAACAAATTCTCATTGCTCACTGTCTGTGCCAACCACCTCATCTCAATCTCCAGCTGGACCAGTGTCTCCAACGTGACTCGGCGGTCTACAGGTCCTTCCGTAGCAAAGGCAGCATTGGACCCATGCGGGTGCAGCTGGTGTCCCAGGGCGCCTTCCATGAGCTCCGCAAGCGCATGATGTCGTTCTCCGACACCTCGCCCAACACGTTCAAAATGCACCGCGTGCTGCACAGGAAGGAACACGCAGACTTCCTCCTGGGGAAGACCGTTTCCTAGCGCCCCTGCGAACGGCGTCCTCGCTTGTTCGCTGAAACTGATTTTTTTGGGTCCTGGTATGAACGTAGTTGGCTGAAATGGCCCCACACCAGTGCCTGAACAGGATCCTTTCCAGGTGAATGACTCAGTGAGAATGTTTGGTTATGTGGCGCTGCATGGAGAGCACAGGGTTCACCGGGTCGAGCCAAGTTGGCCATGTTCAGCAGTTGCACTCCCTAAGTTATTTTATAACAGTGAGTTGAGAAAACAGGCTTGACTTCTGTGGTCTCTAACATTACACCTAGCTACATATTTAAGCATTTATTTCATATTTACATGTCGAGTTCAGCTCTGACTCTGTCTGGTTGCCCTGTTAGGGCAACCACACTCTTGGTTAAGTGGTTAGTGAATGGGGGGAGTGTTTATGCAAGTATCTAGGGGTGGAGACAAGTATCTATTGTCACACCCATTCCTGGGCTCAGAGATGCTAAATACTTTGAAATCTTAGAATGGCAAATTCTGTACTTTGGTGTTTACAGTTCAACAAGTTTCAAATGGTCATATCTTCTTCATTTCCCCCCCAAAGAACTGAAAAATGAAAAATGCCCCCTTGTATATTAAACCACTGTCCCTCATGGTCACATATTCCTGTAGATGTTTTGGAAATGCATTGGTAAAAATGTGTGGGAATCCTGCGACACTCATAGTGCCCTTAAATTATTTAATCTGTGTTTATTACTGCAGTCGAGTGCTGATGTTTTATTGTGTATCTTAGTTTTATCCAGTGTTTTATTGTCTACTAATTGTCTACCACATCAGTAAATTATTGTAATGGTTTTTTTAACTTGTAGTCAGCTCAATGAATGAACTGGTTGGTGGTATTTCACCACTACACCCATAGGTGTCCCTGAAGTTCCTCTCCACCTGTAAACAAGAAAGTGCTCCTTGGCGTTGCTGAAATGGTGAATATTTTCAGCTCCATCCATAGTTTTAAAGAATTAAATGTTTCTTCTGTATTCTCTTTTTTTGATAGCTTGTTGTGCAAGTCTGGTGTTCATAAGAAAATAATAACATGCTTCTTTCTCTGTTGGTGTCAACAAACAAGAAACAAGCAGCATAAATTACAATGGGTTTATATATCTATGAACTAACCTTCAGGAATGAAATAATTTAACTATAATTCATGGGTTAATTATTATCCATTTTAAGTTATTTCACGGTACATTATGTGGTCTGTTATATTGTAGGTCTATAGTTATTTTAACCCAACTCAACTCTAGCAGGGGAAATGGTTAAGCTGTTACTGGTTTTGTCCACTTGAGGGCGTCAGAGACCCTATTTTCCTTTGAGGTACAAAGTTGAATAAGAACAGAACTCAGAACTTTGCAAGGGTGATAATGATGCTTTATGAAAACAATACATACATGTGTTTTTCATAATGGACAAAATTTGTATTATTCTTTAATACAGAATGAGATCATATCGACATCTGTAATATCGGTTATCAGTCATAACAGCAATTATCGGATATCGGCCAAAATGTCTCATCATCATCGGCACATCCCTAAGCCTATGCCATGCATGAAACCCAAATATACAGTATAACATTGGCAGTACAGACCCCTTTCTTCTAAATGATTATTTTGTATTTCTAATCTAAACCAACGTTTTAAGTCTTCACCTAGGAAGCCACTGAACAACACAGATATTGTTTGTAAAATAGTGCAAAGAAGTAAGCCAAGAAGTAGCCATTTTGCATTAGAATCAGCATTTTCTCTGCTACTCAAAGTACATTCTGCTGGGCTACAAACTCAACTGTTCTAATAATTCAACAAAAAGGAGACATATCCATGTGTTGACAAAAGCATTCTGTTCTGAAGCTTTGTGCTGAGTTAAGTTCAGCCTAGTTGATAGCCTACTCAATCTGGAGAAACATCACTTTTGTTGTTGGCTTGAAGATCAGACTTTGTGGACCAGCGACTGTCGCGTGAAGGGAGTATTAAGTCAGCTTTAGCCCGGTGTGATCTATGACATCTGGTGTATTGTTTCCCAGCATCCTTTTCTCCTGCAGGCTCCTGCATTTATAAAGTGGGCTATTATTTTTAGTAACGTCCCATTTCGGCAGAGATTTAACTCCCTGCTCTATTTTGGCTGCAAGTGTGATTAGAAAAAAGAAAAGGGCAGGAAACGACGAGCTAAATTTACCTTGCGAAGACGACCATCGACTGGTACCCTTCAGTATCTTCAGTATCTAATGTACTGTCTGAATGGATGTTGTGTCTAATATAGTCTACTGTCTGAATGGATGTTGTGTCTAATATAGTCTACTGTCTGAATGGATGTTGTGTTTAATATAGTCTACTGTCTGAATGGATGTTGTGTTTAATATAGTCTACTGTCTGAATGGATGTTGTGTCTAATATAGTCTACTGTCTGAATGGATGTTGTGTTTAATATAGTCTACTGTCTGAATGGATGTTGTGTTTAATATAGTCTACTGTCTGAATGGATGTTGTGTCTAATATAGTCTACTGTCTGAATGGATGTTGTGTCTAATATAGTCTACTGTCTGAATGGATGTTGTGTCTAATATAGTCTACTGTCTGAATGGATGTTGTGTTTAATATAGTCTACTGTCTGAATGGATGTTGTGTTTAATATAGTCTACTGTCTAGTGTCTGAATGGATGTTGTGTTTAATATAGTCTACTGTCTGAATGGATGTTGTGTCTAATATTGTCTACTGTCTGAATGGATGTTGTGTCTAATATAGTCTACTGTATGAATGGATGTTGTGTCTAATATAGTCTACTGTCTGAATGGATGTTGTGTTTAATATAGTCTACTGTATGAATGGATGTTGTGTCTAATATAGTCTACTGTATGAATGGATGTTGTGTCTAATATAGTCTACTGTATGAATGGATGTTGTGTTTAATATAGTCTACTGTCTGAATGGATGTTGTGTTTAATATAGTCTACTGTCTGAATGGATGTTGTGTCTAATGTATAGTCTACTGTATGAATGGATGTTGTGTCTGATGTATAGTCTACTGTCTGAATGGATGTTGTGTCTGATGTATAGTCTACTGTATGAATGGATGTTGTGTTTAATATAGTCTACTGTATGAATGGATGTTGTGTCTAATATAGTCTACTGTATGAATGGATGTTGTGTCTAATATAGTCTACTGTCTGAATGGATGTTGTGTTTAATATAGTCTACTGTATGAATGGATGTTGTGTCTAATATAGTCTACTGTATGAATGGATGTTGTGTCTAATATAGTCTACTGTATGAATGGATGTTGTGTTTAATATAGTCTACTGTCTGAATGGATGTTGTGTTTAATATAGTCTACTGTCTGTATGGATGTTGTGTCTAATGTATAGTCTACTGTATGAATGGATGTTGTGTCTGATGTATAGTCTACTGTCTGAATGGATGTTGTGTCTGATGTATAGTCTACTGTATGAATGGATGTTGTGTTTAATATAGTCTACTGTATGAATGGATGTTGTGTCTAATATAGTCTACTGTATGAATGGATGTTGTGTCTAATATAGTCTACTGTCTGAATGGATGTTTTGTCTAATATAGTCTACTGTCTGAATGGATGTTGTGTTTAATATAGTCTACTGTATGAATGGATGTTGTGTCTAATATAGTCTACTGTATGAATGGATGTTGTGTTTAATATAGTCTACTGTCTGAATGGATGTTGTGTTTAATATAGTCTACTGTCTGAATGGATGTTGTGTTTAATATAGTCTACTGTCTGAATGGATGTTGTGTTTAATATAGTCTACTGTATGAATGGATGTTGTGTCTGATGTATAGTCTACTGTCTGAATGGATGTTGTGTCTGATGTATAGTCTACTGTCTGAATGGATGCTGTGTCTCATGTATAGGTTACTGTCTGAATGGATGTTGTGTCTAATGTATAGTCTACTGTCTGAATGGATGCTGTGTCTCATGTATAGGTTACTGTATGAATGGATGTTGTGTCTGATGTAGTATAGCTTACTTTCTAATGTTAATGTACAGACTTCTACACTGTCTGAATGGATGGATGTGTCTACTCTAATGTTTAGACTAATATTGGAAGGGTCTAATGTATATGTATCCTTGTAATTACTTGTCTGGCGATAAATCGTTTCTGATTCCTCCTTCACTGGAAATGATTGTCCCTTTGTATTCCATTACCCATGCAAATTACTTATTTCTTTCTTTCTTTCTTTCTCACAGAAAACAAAGTCCCACAGAACAGGTAATGAACAGTAATTTCTTACTCATACATTATACTTATTTCTGGTTGTTGAACAGAATACGCCTTTAGGGCATGGCTCTGCAACAGACTGTGACCAGCTCAGTGGCCTTGTGGTTTGAGTGGTTTGAGTGTCTGCCCTGAGGCTGGGAGGTCAGGGTTCGATCCCCGGCTGGGTCATACAATTAAGACTCTGAAAAATGGGACCCAATGCCTCCCTGCTTGGCACTCAGCATCAAGGGTTGGATTGGGGGCAAGTCCCTGCGACATACTAGCGTCATGTCCAGGGGGTGTACATCAAGCTGCCTCACGCTACAGAAGCAGGAGATAGGTCTCATGGCTCGGCAAGGCTTACTTTTCTGCAACAGACTAGTCGTCTATTTATTAGAGGGGTTTGTGTGTCTATAATCTTGCAAACCACTGGACAGATCAGCGGCAATATTTGTATGTAAAATACAAAGTATTTTTGTCCACATAATGTATAACTTTTTTAAATATTTAAATGTAATTGTATAATGGAAGTCAATGAGGCTGTTGAACAGTTGGAGAGGGAAGAGGAATTGATTACATGATGTGACACATGACCTGTCATGTACAAACTCATTTATCCATTTGTATTAGATTTTACAGTACACATGTAATGCTTGAGCCCTATCTGTTGTAAGTTTCCAGTGCATCATCACTATATGGAAGCTGAATGTCGGCTATTAAACTGCAATTATTCTATCGATGGTAACTAACATCTGATGAGGGCTTACAGGGTTGAAATATGTATTTCTGTGTTTGTATACATGCAAGCAGACAGGCGGCCTGTATCTGTCTCTACCGCTGTCTGTAAGCTTCATGTGCCTCAAGGGTTTATCCTCTTGTTCACGCACACACATTCACACAAACACAGAGCGAGCGAGCACATCTGTCTCTGTCACACGTTTATTCAGCGTGAGGGATGTAAGAAAGAATGGCGATGGCCTGGATTTGTCAATGGCTTTACAGAGGGAAGGGAGGATGGGTTTAATGTTGTGTGTGTGTTTGTGTGAATGATACTCTGTGCATGGCTTATCTACTGCTGCTTCAAGCACCAAAGCAGGATTATAGCGCCAGTTCTTCAATCTGGAAAAGCTGCTTCTTGTTTACTTACTTTTTCTTTGACAAACATTACTCATAAACTCATAAAAAAGTCAACCTTTAAATTAACTGAAGCTATTTCTCTTTAATAATGATCATCTTGATTTGTAATTTCATAATAGTAAATTCAAATTTAATTAAAAAGATATATATATAAACCTTGTAAATCAAAAAAAGGCTCTTTACATCAGCTTACATGTTAAATGCATGTTGCAAGCTTTAAGTAGCTTTAAAGCTAAGAACTTTGCTTCAAAGATAACATTACTCGTATACATGTAGGCTACTATAAGCCAATTTCACGGAACATACAAAGCCATTTCCACTTCTTAAAATGACCGTAGCTAAACTCCCATGTTTATGGCGTGGTGCCAAAGGAGCCAGCCATCGGGGTGCGTGTGTCTGTATTTATGTATCTCTGTCCCACAAATGTAGACCAATCACAGTGTCGTTCACGCTGCCACACGCATACCATACAGCAACACAACACTGACCACATTAGCACATCACTGGTGAAGGCATAATTCAATTATGCACATCAATATGAATGAATGAAGGAACGCAATTGTCCCAATACGATAGATCTGTTTTAGACAGTTTTATAGTTTAAGATGTAGGCTATATTATGATAATGTATAATGATAACTACATCATAATTATAATATAAATCATGAGTAGATTCAATTTAGCCAGATAACAGATACTTAATTTAGCTCAAAGCCTTTTCAGTTTTACAGGGAACCCAGTCAACCCACGCCCTTATCATACATTATCCTCTCAAGTTCACTTGAGAACATTCTCTCAAGTTTATGAGATCAGACTGAGAAGGCATCTTTGTAGTTTGAGATGAACTTGTACTTGAGGTCACGAGATTGTCGGCTGCAGCTCGCTGCTCTTATCAGCTGCTGTGTGTGACAATACAGAGAGACCTCACATCTCCATAAAGTAGGAGCACATTTTCAACTAGTCTATATTGATACATCAACCTCAAATTTGAAGTGTAAGAAAACAAATGTATCACCTAAAACATCTTAAAACTACATTTTGTGACACAACAACAGCAGCAGTATTTTCTAAAATAATTTGAGTTCTCTCTTCCACCACTGCATGTTACTGGGATATTTGGCTGTCCTAAGTACACACCAGTCACGTCCCAATGCTTCCTCGATAAAGTGCAGGTGGATCAAGTTCACGTCCTGGTGTTTGGACTAAACTTGGCTAGATGCAAAGTTGGGACATTACTGGGGCTGTGACTGATGTTTCACAACAAGTTCAAGTATAGACCAGTACAGTTATAAAAATATGACTTGTGTCTTGGTTTTGTCAACCCAAATAAAGCTATAACTGTTTGGAAATGTAGTTGGGATAATTCCAGCTACTCGTCTGTGCCCGTGGCATATGGCCTTAGACCAGGCGGCAGATCATGAACATGTATAATAGATTGGCCTCTTTGTTAATGACAAGCAAAGATGGATGCAGTACATGGACGCAGGACAATGAGAAGCCATTAAAAATGGATAACAGTGAAGAGGCACCGGGGCTTGAATAGGATCTGAGAAGGGGAACATTACTCTCTTTCAGTCTGCTATCCAGCCCAGGGACTTTCACTGCTCCTTTCCCCTCCTAATCAAATTCAGTACAGTTCACCTGTACTGTGGAGGGCATAATTATTCAAAGTACATGGGCCTTTGTTCTCCATCTTTATGTCTTGTCTTAAAAGTCACTATTGTGATGGGGGGGTTTGAGATGCGAGGGCATGTATAAATAGCAGCACCCTGACTCTATGACCGGATGCGCAGTCTTGGTGATTCACTTACTATGACTATGTGACGGTTTGGAGGAGGAGGAGTGTAGGGGGGAGCACTGCACTGGCTGTTTCATGCTGCTGCTCTGGTGCTGGTGGCTGTTGTTGCTACTACTAACTTGTTGCTTGTTGCTACGCTCCATATAACGTAAACGTGAATGTTCACTGCATACACGTAAGATACAAGCAAGTTACATGATGACCACCCAATGGTACAGGCCACTGTAGGCTATTTAGTTTCCAAAATGCTTAGTATTGTAGCCGTCGTCGCACAGCGCACCTCATTGTTATGTGTCCAAAATAACACATCTGTAAGCTGTAGACACGCCATGAGCGGTGCATTGGTGGTTTACTGGTTTGTATCTGGTGTATATGGTGTCTATTCTTTTGGACACAGTCTGTGATGCATGGGACTGACGCGTATGGGATTGAGAGGCAATGATTGATTGATAAACTGTTAGATTATAGCCAAGTTGGCAGTTGATAACAATATTGATAATAACATTGTAGCTCTGTTCTGGACTGTTGCACAACGGTGAATGATGGTGTACAACGGTAAATGTTGCACTTTGCGAACGGTGACTGGACATAACTGCATCAGTTCAGAGGAATTAAAGGCAGCTGCTACTTCAGACTCAGAGTCAGAGATACTCACCCCTGGATTCCATTAGAGTAGTGGAAATGGAAGATTAACAGTCAACCAACCTGAGTTACATAAATCCTTTATTTCGGCAACTATAAGTCCGTTCTCTCTGTCACTCACTCTGTATAACAATTGAAACACGGTGCCGGGCGCCACGGCAAATGGCCATATAGTGTCTTTTTTCTCTCTCTCTCTCTTTCACTCTGGCTTTTTCTGGTTTTCAGGCCTACCATTATGGTAAGTGTTAGGCCCAGTTAGGGTAGGGTAGGGCCGGGCTTTCATTTTCAGGCCCGATGAGAACTACACTAATGTGTAGGCCATGTTGGGTTGGCCATGTTCTTTTGGTTATAAAAAGGCGGTTTGGTTAAACAAAATACTATATTGTCTGTCACAGAAAGAATGTTCCAATGTTTGCCTAAAGCTTATTAACTTACTTTCCATTTCCACAACAAGTAAAACATGGCATATTTTGGACATAGTTCGAATGGTGATTAATAATGATTAATTATTTATAATATAATATATATAATTATTAATTTTTAAGCTGTGATTAATCTGATTAAAAATGTTAATCATATGACTGCCCTATTATTTATTACTTTATTTATTGTATTTACTCAGCATTTGTGTGTGAGAGAGAGAGAGTCACAGCTAGGAAAGCCAGATAGAGAGCAGGGGAAATGACACAGCGATCAGTCTTGCCGGCCGGTAATCAAATAACTATTTATGTTAGTTATTGTTTATTATTGCTACTACAAAGCTGAGGAACCAAAATCTAATAATTTTACTCTTGTGCACTCTTGTAGAAGAAGATGTAAAGATACAAATCTTGAATCTGGCCAACATCTGCTGCTGCTGCTTGTCCTGGCCTCTGCCCTCACAGTTTGCAATTAATCCCATACATTTCCAGCTGGAGTGGTGGTAAACTGTACCTACAGTATACCATAAACGGCTATTGTCATCCAAACCAGGTTTGCGTTGAAATGCATAAAAAAGGGGTCACGGACGAGGAAAAATAAGAATATTGTTCTAGTCAGAATATCGACAGTTCAAGAGACTGTCAAACATCTAGTTATTACCAAATCCTCCTACCACGATAAAGACCATTTGGTGTACAGTTAAATTAACACTCCGGTACTCACACATAATATGTATGAGTAAGACAAGTAAGTGGTGAGCATATTATGCTCACCACTCTCCATTCCTTCCATTAATCTTAGTCTTACAATTTAGAATATAGCAGGTTGTACCAGAGATGACTGCATAGATGTCACCTGGGGACTACGAATTGCATTGCATATCGTCTATATATACTTAAAATATATAATACTATAAATACTACATAATCTATACACAGTTAATCTGCTTTCATGCTATAACCTATCACATCTCCTTGTTTCGTGCACAGGCCTGATGTGTTGCATGCCGTGTTTCCTGTCTATACGTAAAGCAAACCTGGCTACACAATCTTTACAATAATGAAAATAGTCAACAATAGCCTTTTTTCTCTCATGGAGATTAGAACGACCCGGAGCCTTGTAAATTGGAGGGAATAACGGAACTTGTGTGTTCCCATCGCTTGTCTTCTCTAAGCTGTTATGTTCTGCTTGGGTGGGAGTGAATTAAGACACAATGTTAGTTTGGTGTGTTTAGCAAAACATCTCCCGGTAAATCCTTTTAATCCGCTCTCAACAGCTTTTATTCCAGGGCCCTAATTCTTCCAGAAAGCCTGAATGAATGAATGGTCCAGTGAGAAGTTCTAGAAACATCCTCTGTAGTCTAGGAAATTAGGAATGGTATTTTAAGATTGGCAGCTATACCTTCCTCACGTTGAAAGCCATCTTGCGACAGAAGGAACATGTTACTGCATGTGGGTCTCAGCAGCTTCTTAATATTGTATGGGCACTCTTCTTATTTTAAAAATGTATTATGATACATATTTTATTCCGCTTTGGCCTATGGTGGTATATTATAATTACATTGTTACGTTTTATTTCCACATAAAACATATTATTCACTGTCTTAAAGATGGAGTGCCACAATTTTTTTCTTTTTCCAGTTTTGCATGTGTCTATGAGGTGACACCTAACCCCTCCCCCTTTATCATACAACTACAGCTGTGGGTGCGGCTTCAGTTCAGGTGGATCACCACCCATCACCAGGCAAACCAGGCATACTTAATGAACTGGTGGGCGTGTCCACATAAAAGCATGATTTTAAGAAATACTGTACACTTTTTGGAAAAAGTTCTTCCCCCTTATATTGTAATAATACCTGATGATCATGTTTTACGGTGGAAAAAAATGGTGGCACTCCATCTTTAATAGTTTGTGCATGTCATGGTTCATGCATGGTGTAACACATAGTACAGAGGTACGGTTTTACAAACATTGTTAAAAGGATTTAACACAAAAAGCCGGGAAATCGGGAAAAATAGGTATTGGCAGATATTCAAAATCAAATGATCGGAATCGAATCAGGACATCCCTAGGTATATTTCATGCATGCTAAACTACATTTGTTTATGGTATATCTCATGCCTAGGGGTATAGTTCATGCATGGTATGGTTTATGCATGATATAGCTCATGCATGGTATAATTCATGCATCATAAAGCGCATGCATGGTATAGTTGAAGCATATGGTATTGTACATAGTTCATGCATGGTATCGTACATGTGTGTTAAAACACAGCAATGTCTTTTAAAGCTAACCCATCTTTCTCTCCTCCAGATTCCCAACTTGGATTCCCCTCACTATGTGAATACTCTACAGGACAATAGGATGCAGTCACGCTAAGCACAATGCCTCACATTGATCAACAGTACAGGTAATCCATCTTTTCCCCTGTCGCTGGACATTTCATACAAAACCCATAGTCTGATAGTTGTACTGAGGGGTGCGATAGCGCTGTCAGCAGCTCCGAAAAGGACTCACCACCCACCGCCCCCTCCCCTGCCCCCGCTACCCCTGCCCTTTTCATCTTTCCTTTGCTCTCTCCCCGCCCCTCTGGTCCCCTCCCCTCTCAGATGAGAACAGGTTTCTATAGAGAATGCCAACGTGCACAACCCTGGGATCTCATTGGCTGAGCTGTCGAAGGAGTAGATGGCAGGAGAGACAGAGAGCGCGAGGGGGAGAGAGAGAGAGTAGCGGAGCGGAGGACAGCGAGGCAGAGCCATAAAGCTTAAGAAGAAGATGTAACTCCTCTGCATCAGTCTTTAGATCTTTGACAGAACAGAGGCAGGGAGCCGACAGACTTCCACAGAAAGACAAAATACTGTGCTCTCTTTCTCTTTTTCTTATTTGTCCCCTTGTGTGCCTGTGATGAATGTGAAGTGTGGTGGACTTAAAGGATAACTTCTCCCACAGCCTGTTGTGATGAGCTGATCTCTCCAGCTGAAGGGAGGAGATCAGCAGCAGCTCGGGCGACCCGACGTGACACCTCCGTCCTGGACATTCCGAAGGCCCGGAGTCTCCTGGCCGATCCGTATAGATGATGGGCTGATGAGCGACACCCCTTTCCTGCTCTACAGGCTGCCCATCTAGGCTACCCGAATCGTTCTCAAACCCCTGCGTTGTTGGACTTCCCTGTCTTACTCTTCCCAGGGTGGATTGTCCTACTTCGAGGACACGGTGCGTGGAGAGGGACTTTTAGATGTGTGTCCCCTGCTTGGTGTTGCACTGTTACCCCCACGTCCCCCTGCGACCCGCTGGGACCCCTCCGAAGCCCCCCGCTGTGCTTCTAGGATGGTGTGACCACTGGCCGGCCACCCCACATCTGGGTCAAGATGCCTGTGATGAAGGGCCTTCTGGCCCCCCAGAACACCTTTCTGGACACCATCGCCACCCGCTTTGATGGCACCCGTAAGTACACAGGTGTACAGTTACCCTGAGCCATATTCGATGACTATTTAATTTATCAACGTCTTTGTCAGGCTACTTGCTTCTTCTTCTTGCTTTCTTTTTATTTACTATTTATTTATTTACTTTTATTTACTAGTTGTAGTAATGCAATTGACAATAGCCTTGCCTTCGCACGTAGTTACTGAATGCATTTAACCATATGGAATGGGGACAAAGCAGATTAGTATTAGGACAACAAATAATACAGTATATGGTATGTTTGTGTGCATCACCTGCATGTGGTGATGAGAAAACTGAGATCTACTAGCGGCTTGTTTTCTCTGTTCTGTGACCACACCACAGTGAGGATAATTAAGTTTTACTGAAGCCTAATTTATACATACTGTACTTCACCGTACAGCTACATCGCTCGTGGGAAATAACTGAAAAAATAAATAATAAAAGTGTAGTGTAGAATAGATTTATATTAATGCTGTCAGGGACTCTGGGATGCAGACAAACCTGCCACATTTAGAGCTCCAGCCGCGCTTGAGTTGTTGTAGAAGCGTAAACAATTGTGGTCGATGTCAGCATCAGGCAGCAGTGTAGTTTCTGCATGACTGGTGTCTCTTGTTTTGTACCTTGTGGCACCTCAGGGGAGGTTGTGGCTCCTCGTACACAAATGCCATGGGATGCTCATGTCTATTCCTCTGTCAATACGGCCTGATATCCTCCAGTAAGCCTCGTTTCAGCTGAATGAGTTGTCTGTTTGCGCAAATACTTTCCAACCGAGCCAGGTCTGATTTCCACACAGTGAATAGGGAATAGGGATGTAAACATTATAGTAAAAGTCGGCAGTGTTATTGCGTAATTGATATGTGTACAATTATACTGTAGCTTGCTTAGTCAGTGAGTCAGTCACTCTTAATGAGTTTTTAGAAGCGCTCTCCAGAGCTCAAAGCACTGGGGCACGACTGGCGGCGGCGGCTCAATCACAGGGACATGTAGCTTATTAGGGTCTGTTTTCAGTTTTAAAACATTCATTGCTTTGAAGCATGAAACCAACACAGAGACCAACTACTCAGGAACAGGGTCAGATCAGATATATATTTTTGAGTGATACTGAAAATATTCACTCAAGCATAATGATGAACTTATTTCTATAGCATTAGATATGTACAGTATATGCATTTCTTAAAAGGTATATCTTGAAAGGGCTTCGACAGCCACCTTCATTCACTATAAAAAATCACACCTGTGTGAAGTGAGCGGTGCAACTACTGTATACATTTATTGTTAGAGTTGCTGTACTGTATTGTGCTCTGTACTGTATTGTACTGTGCGGGGAACATCCAGACCCCCAGGAACGTGCCCAAGGGGCCGGGCCGGTTCGGTTCCGGTGAGCTGCCGCATGTCCGAAGCGGTCGAGAAATGACAGAGTTACCATGTGGGGGTCCCCGGGGGGTCTGTGTGGGGGTCCCCGGAACATCCAGAGCCCAAGGAACGGCCTAGGGCTCGTACTGTAGTGTACTCTTTGCCACTTTACTCTGTGCTGTACTGTATTGGCCACTTGGTGTTGCAGCTTTTTGTGCTCGGACATAAAGACACAGAGACAGACATACGGACGGACATTGCTCCATAATGGAATGGAGGCACCACTCAAAAACATTACCCCTCAAAAGTAATTAATGTAAAATAATGCAAACTACAGAGCCTATACAATCTACGAACTTAGACCACTGTTACATATAGACATATAGACCCCTGCGGGACTCCGGTCTAATTGACACCAATAAAAAAGCGACCAGAGATTCAAATCAACAAAATAATTACTTTAATATATCTTAAACGAATAAAGCTACACCAACGGGAGACGTCCAGCCTATTACAAACACAAGAGAGGATGGTCTGTCAGTCAGCTAAACGAATCAAAACAGACGGAAAACTAAACTAATCAATAAAGCCACGGAAATGGAATGGAAATATGTAGGCTTACTTCTCCTCCACCAAAGTAAATCATCAAAGATTGTAAACTAAACACGACAACAAAGAACAGCTGCTGCCAAGCTTTTTTGTATCCATTTTCAACCAGCTATTGTCCATTTAGGCAAAACATGCCTGTGGATTGTCACTGCTTTTGTAGCCTACTGGCTCACCTGCCAGTGAGGAGCCCCCACTGGGAAGATGTACATTAGAGCATCCATCATCACACGTGCAGTGACAAATATCACTCTCCCCACCCGGCTTCCCTCTCCCGAACAGAACACGGACCGATTGTGTTCATATAGACACTCGACAACACTGGAATCGTACCCCTAGACTTTAGGTAGGTACTTTACCACTGCGCCACCCAAGTGCTACATTTACAAAATATATATTTCTTGAAAATAGTCTATCTAGATCACAACTAGCCCACGTGTTTTGAGCTTGAAGATCGGCTATTTTCGCTATTCATTGTAGGCCGACATATACAGTATAGTGCTTAAGTGGTTAAAGTGAAAGAGCAGAAAAGGTGCTTTGATGACAACACCTGTGTAGAAGTGAGACAGACGTTAGTGAGAGAAACACGACAAAGGAACAGACATACGTGAAACCATACAAGAGAAGAAAGGGGGGCAAGTAACACCCAGTCACCCACCTAAAAGGTGAGATAATTTCAGCAGTGTCAACTGTTGTGAGAAATAGAATGCTATTTTAACCAATCTGTATGGTATAGTATAGTTATTACGTACAATATATCTAGTACTTCTACAGTTGTTGGAGGTGGTCTCCCTACTGGTCCACTGAGAAATGTAGACCCTGGTGTCGTGTAGGGCACCTACTTGTTCACAAGTAGCCCTGCCTGAAGCACATAAGCCCAATACCTCCCCTTCCCAAGGGCAGATTTCCTCTTTGTGAGCGTTAACATTTTCGGTCAACCGGGCTAGAATTCCGGATGTTACAATTGCAATTACCCCTCTCTGTCGAGAGAGGACATAAAACTTACGGGCTTGCATTCACCGCTGTTCCAACCTTTTCACACCATGTCACTGATAACCTTTTTATTCTTTGGCTGCTGAGACACGCTGATGGTATCTAAAGCCACATGTCACACAGCTGACCCCAGATGTCCCCGTTGGCCTCCTTGCTCCTCTGCTCGCATCAGACAGCATTTAATGTTATGTCAAGTTAACCATTTAAACCCCATATGGTTGACCGGAGTTCCTCAGGGCTCTATGCTAGTGTATTTGTCAAGGCAGACAGGGAACCCAGAAGCAGACAGAACAGACAGGGAAACTGGGTAGATGCAAAAACTATAGAGTCTTTATTCACTCCAAAACACAGAAGTTCAAGGCAACGTTCAAGGCAAAAAATAGCTTAGTCCAAAAGGTCCCAGGTTCCAGAAAATAATACTTAGGTCTTCGTTGGAGCTGCGTGGAGAAGTGGTCAGGCTGGCAGGCAGGTACTGAGAAGAGAGAGTAAAATTAGGAACTGGCCAGTAGAGAAGCGGAAGAAGTTCTTGAGTCTTTAGAATATAACTGACCTAGTACAACAGCACAGAGGTGTGCACTGGCCGTAGGGGAATTATCACTGAGCACTGTGTGCCATCACAGCCAGGTTTAAGTAGCCAGCCAGGTGATTGCCAGATGGGGACCAGCCAGGCAATCACCAGGACACACCTCTCCACAGATAGAATGCAGCTCCAACCTAAAGGACATAGAAAATAACAGTTAGAACAGACAGATCATCAAGCTGCCATGACAGTACCCCCCCCTAACGGGCGCCTCCAGGCGTCCCACCAGGTCGACCCGGGTGCTGGCGATAGAACTCCCGGATGAGAGCAGGATCGCAGATGTTGCGCCGGGGGACCCAGCAGCGCTCCTCAGGCCCATAACCCTCCCAGTCCACCAGGAACTGGAACCCCCGGCCACGGCGGCGAACATCGAGCAGACGGCTCACAGTGTAGACCGGGCCACCATCCAGCATCCTGGGAGGAGGAGGGGGCGGAACAGGGGGGGACAGAGCACTCGTGACCACTGGCTTTATACGAGAAACGTGGAACGTTGGATGAATACGAAGGGTCCGGGGCAGCTTTAGGCGGACCGCGGCCGGATTAATGATCTTGTCGATGGGGAATGGTCCAATGAATTTAGGAGACAGCTTACGGGACTCTGTCCGAAGGGGCAGATCGGTGGTCGACAACCACACTCTCTGTCCCAGTCGATACTTAGGAGCTGGAGTCCTCCGTCGATTAGCATGTGCCTCATTTCTTCGGGAAGACCGCTTAAGGGCGGCACGAGCAGACTTCCAGGCTCGACGACAGCGGCGAAGGTGGGCCTGAACTGAGGGCACGGCGATGTCCCCCTCCTCAACAGGGAATAGAGGAGGTTGGTAACCAAGGGAACACTGGAAGGGGGACATGCCAGTAGCCGTGCTAGTTGCCGAGTTGTGAGCATACTCAGCCCACACAAGCTGAGACGACCAGGTAGACTGATGCGAGGATGCTAGGCAGCGTAACGTGGTCTCCAGTTCTTGGTTCCATCGCTCAACTTGACCGTTGGTTTGGGGGTGATAGCCTGAGGACAGACTAACCGTGGCACCCAGCTCCGTGCAAAAGGCCTTCCACACTTGAGAGGTGAACTGGGGACCCCGGTCCGAAACGATATCAGCCGGAATGCCATGAATCCGGAACACATGTTGAATCATGAGGCCGGCCGTCTCGGTGGCAGAGGGGAGCTTAGGGAGGGCAACGCAGTGGGCAGCCTTAGAGAAACGGTCAATGATGGTCAAAATAACAGTGTTCCCATCGGAAGGAGGCAGACCGGTGACAAAATCCAAAGCAATGTGGGACCAAGGGCGCTGAGGGATCGGCAGCGGGCGAAGGAGGCCTGAGCTGGGTCGGTTAGAAGTCTTATTCTGGGCACAAACTAAACACGCCGCCACGTAATCTCTGCCATCCACCTCCATGGAAGGCCACCAGAAATGACGGTGGAGAATTTCAAGGGTGCGGTTCCTCCCAGGGTGGCAGTTGACCCGGGAGGCATGAGCCCACTGGAGTACTCTGGAGCGTACCGAGTCAGGAATGAACAAGCGACCTGGGGGACCAGTGCCTGGGTCCGGCTGGGTGTGTTGGGCCTCCAGAACAGCTGACTCGAAGTCCCAAGTGAGCACAGCCACAACACAGGAGGGGGGCAGGATAGTCTCAGGCGGAGCAGTGGCCTCCTCCGCAGCGTACTGACGAGACAGGGCATCAGCCTTGGTGTTCTTGGAGCCTGGGCGGTAGGTCAGGGTAAACAGAAAACGTCCCAGGAACAGGGCCCACCTGGCCTGACGTGAGTTGAGGCGTTTCGCCGTCTTGAGGTAGGCCAGGTTCTTGTGGTCCGTCCAAACCACAAAAGGATGTTCAGCGCCCTCGAGCCAGTGTCTCCACTCCTCCAAGGCAAGGACTATGGCAAGAAGTTCACGGTTCCCCACATCATAATTCCTCTCAGCAGCATCGAGTTTGTGGGAGAGGAAGGCGCAAGGATGGACCTTCTGGTCTGAGGCTGACCGCTGGGAAAGGATCGCTCCGACCCCGACATCCGAGGCATCGACCTCCACAATGAACTGCCGGGAGGGGTCAGGCTGAACCAAGATAGGAGCAGTAGTGAAGAGTCTCTTAAGCAGCTGGAGGGCAGCAGCAGCCTCAGGGGTCCACTTGAACTTGGTCGTGGTAGAGGTGAGGGCTGTCAGGGGGGCTGCAACACGGCTGTAGTTCCTGATGAAGCGGCGATAGAAATTTGCAAACCCCAAGAACCGCTGGAGCTGTTTGCGGGTGGTCGGCTGTGGCCACTCAGAAACCGCTGTCACCTTGGAAGGATCCATGCTCATCTTCCCCTCAGCGATGATGAAACCCAGGTAGGAGGTGCTGGGCACATGGAACTCACACTTCTCGGCCTTCACAAAAAGCTGGTTCTCAAGGAGCCTCTGCAGGACCAGGCGGACATGTTGGACGTGTTCAGCCAGGTTCTTAGAAAAGACAAGGATGTCATCAAGAAAAACAAAAACAAAACGGTTAAGCATGTCTCTTAATACATCGTTAACCATAGCTTGGAATACGGCAGGGGCGTTAGTGAGTCCAAACGGCATCACAAGGTACTCAAAATGCCCTAGGGGAGTGTTGAATGCCGTCTTCCACTCGTCACCCTTGCGGATACGGACCAGGTGGTAGGCATTGCGCAGATCCAGTTTAGAAAAAACAGTGGCACCCTCAAGGGGTTCAAACGCAGAGTTAATGAGTGGTAGGGGATAACGGTTCTTGACTGTGATATTGTTTAAGCCTCTATAATCAATGCAGGGTCTCAGACTGCCATCCTTTTTCCCAACAAAGAAAAAACCTGCCCCCACAGGTGAAGAGGAGGGACGAATGAGGCCAGCAGCCAGAGATGTCTGAATGTAATCTTCCATAGACTCACGTTCAGGGCGAGAGAGGTTGTACAGGCGGCTTCCTGGCAGAGGGGCGTCAGGCAGTAGCACAATTTCACAGTCAAATGGCCGGTGTGGTGGGAGAGAGAGAGCCCGCTGTTTGCTAAAAACCTCTCCCAACTCGTGGTACTCAGAAGGAATGGTGGACAGGTCAGGAGGAGTTACTGGAGGAGCAGAAATTAGAGGGTTAGGGCCCAGGGCTGATTTGAGACAACAGGAATGACATAAAACACTCCAGCTACGAATAGTGCCTGACTTCCAGTCAACATGAGGATTGTGTAACATTAACCATGGAATTCCAAGAATCAGAGATATATCAGGGGAACTCAACACAAAGAAACTGATAAATTCTTGGTGGTTACCGGACAGGTGCAGCCTTAAAGGTTCAGTCCTCTGGGTGACAAGGGCTAACAACTCCCCACTCAAAGTCTTGGTCTTAAGAGGCACTTCTAGATCAATAAGGGGAATATCAAGCTTCTCACACACAGAGGCATCAATGAAATTCTCATCTGCGCCAGAATCTAATAACGCAGAAAATGAGTGCACTGTACCTTTAATGACCAGCTGCGCTTGGAGAGGAGTTCTCGTGGTAGAGGTGTGACGAGTTGTTTGGGCCATCAGTCCCCTCCTGACTGAGAGCCCCTGTCTTTTCCCGACAACAGGGAGCATTGGTGAATAAAGTGGCCTGGCTTGCCACAGTAAAAACAGCTGTTGCTCTGCTGGCGGCGCTGGCGCTCCTCCGTCGTTAACGGTGCACGAGCTCGACCGACCTGCATCGGCTCGGGCTCGTTCGAGGTCGGAGGCCCTCGGGTATACTCGGAGGAAGACGAAGACCCACGTGGTGGAGAGCGTCGGGGAGAGAACACACGGGACTGGGAGGAACGCCCACCTCTCTCCCTCTGTCGTTCGCGGAGCCGGTTATCGAGGCGAATGGTCAAGGAGATGAGAGAATCCAGATCGTCACACTCGTTGCGAGCTGCCAAATCATCCTTGATAGCCTCGGACAAGCCATGTTGAAAAACCTCCTGTAGCGCGACGTCATCCCATCTGCTTTCAGCGGCGAGGGAGCGAAATTCAACAGCGTACTTCGCCACGCTTCTGGAGCCTTGCTTCAAATTCAACAGCCGCTTGGACGCCTCCCTTCCCTTCACAGGGTGATCGAATACGGCTCTCATAGCCTGGGTGAATGCCTCGAAAGAATAACAAACGTGGGACTGGCTCTCCCATACTGGTCTCGCCCAGGCCAAGGCTTCTCCCTTCAAACTGCCTAGAAGATAGGCGATGCGGGATCGCTCAGTGGAATAAGCCTGCGGCTGAAGATCGAAGACGAGAGAACACTGCAGGAGGAAATCACCACAGGAGCCCAGGTCACCGTCGTAACGCTCCGGTGCTGGAGCATGAGGCTCCCGAGAGGAGCCAGGGTGTGCGGCAGGTAGGCTCACCGAATCCGCATCACGGGGAAGGGGTTGAGGCTGGGCAGCGTTGGTGCTTAGATCTCTGCGTAGACTGGTCATGTTGCTGGAAAGGTCTCGCATGCCATCCATAATTTCTCTCAAAGCTTGATCATGAGTTCCAAGTAGCACAGCCTGACCAGCCAAAGCCTGATGGATGGTGTCTGAGTCTGCTGGGTTCATAATGGCTCAGTGATACTGTCAAGGCAGACAGGGAACCCAGAAGCAGACAGAACAGACAGGGAAACTGGGTAGATGCAAAAACTATAGAGTCTTTATTCACTCCAAAACACAGAAGTTCAAGGCAACGTTCAAGGCAAAAAATAGCTTAGTCCAAAAGGTCCCAGGTTCCAGAAAATAATACTTAGGTCTTCGTTGGAGCTGCGTGGAGAAGTGGTCAGGCTGGCAGGCAGGTACTGAGAAGAGAGAGTAAAATTAGGAACTGGCCAGTAGAGAAGCGGAAGAAGTTCTTGAGTCTTTAGAATATAACTGACCTAGTACAACAGCACAGAGGTGTGCACTGGCCGTAGGGGAATTATCACTGAGCACTGTGTGCCATCACAGCCAGGTTTAAGTAGCCAGCCAGGTGATTGCCAGATGGGGACCAGCCAGGCAATCACCAGGACACACCTCTCCACAGATAGAATGCAGCTCCAACCTAAAGGACATAGAAAATAACAGTTAGAACAGACAGATCATCAAGCTGCCATGACAGTATTTTCTGTTTTTGCTCTACATTAAATATCTTCACTGAATATAGCCAATCGGCAAGCTCACACCGCGTCGCGCTGTGACGGGTGGCGATCGACCATATTCAGTGAACGTTTTCCCCAGAATACGGACGGATGCTGGGGTTCAAGTGATTGATTGATCACCGTAATTAACCGTAATTAACCCCAGCATCCGTCCGTAATGAATTAAACGCACTAATCTTGGTACAGTATGGGCATATCAATATACTATTTCAGAAACGAGTGGATGTAAGCATCGCAATGCATCTTCTCTATTTACTGAAAATGTGTGAACATTTTGCGAACATTATCCTGTATATGAGCTTGTAGATAGGCTATTTTTGTTCAAGTATATAGGGTCCCTCAATATGTTTTGTTATATTTATTATCGTTATAATACCGGTACTACTGGTATGCATGGCGGTTTTGCTTGCTGACAACAGATGATCTTCCCGCGATGTGTCACGTAGAGACAATTTAAGTTATATCAAACCGTTAATGCTCTATAATGATTTAGTAATTGTTGCAGTATTCAGTAACTGGAGCCTCCTCGTCTTCAGCTCTTTAATAAACAGAAAATACATGTTCAGTTGGGTTGCCAATTACTAGGGTGTAACAATATAGTAACTATCGAAATATCGATTTTAATTTAAAAAATCTAAGCATAAATATGGAATGTATGCACTGTGCAGGTAGACAGATAACCATCAGTCTACAACACGTGCACTTAAATATGCAAATTATGGACTCCAGGGGTAGGGCCTGACAAGCCTATGGCTTCTCCCTAGGCCTTTTTCGGATATCGGACAGGACTCAAGCAACGGACACGGAAAAAAAAGACTGAACTGAACTGATATCGTTATGTAAACAGCAAATATCGTATCGTATCATAATATCTAGACAGAATGTATGGCCACGCCCCCTACTTCCACTCCAGTATGCAATGACTGTCTGTGACATCCTGTAATGCCGGCAGATAGATTCTGGTTTTACCAAAGCAGACGTGTGTTATTATCGATAGAGAAATGGCAACATTCATACACATTCTTATCCTCGATCACAGTTTAGGACATGTTAAGGATGACATAAATACTATTAACTGGTGTAGATGGATAGATTTTTATTTTGTAGAGCCTTGTTTTTATTTTTATTCCAGTTAACTAAAAGGTTAATTCCAATTCTAGTTTTAGTTTCAGTATTTTGTGAGTTTTAGTTAGCTATAATAAATAACCCTGGTGTGCGATTGGTGAGACATTCAACGTGAGCATGCTTTATATTTTATTTCCCCACAATTCGTACTTAACCATGGACAGTTTTGAAAAGAGCTTGGCTTTGGAGATTAGGAGCTACACACCTCTCTGAGTGGGTATGCAAACACAACAATAGATTAGGAGCTACACACCTCTCTGAGTGGGTATGCGAACACAACAATATGGAGCTACACACCTCTCTGAGTGGGTATGCAAACACAACAATATGGCGGTTCATTAATGGCTGTCGCCACTGTTTGCCAGAAATGGTGAAATCTAAAGTATGAGACAGATTATGTCAAACACGCCGGAGGTTGATGAAAACAAAATGGTGGAGATCCAGGTTTCAAAGTTACCATTACAGCACTGGGTCACTATGTTCAGCACATGCTAGAGCAGTGATTCTCAAAGGGATGTGGGGGAATCCCCAGGGGCCCTCGAGGCAGTCCACAGCTAAATTAGAACAAAAGCCTAGGACTAGGACCCGCCACAGTGGTGTCTGATTAGAACTTAAACCCCTAACCTGTGTGGTTCGGAAGGTGGTCTAAGGAAGCTAGTATAGCTTAGCCTTAAACCAAAGGGGTTTGGGTGTGGTGAGTTTTACACAGCACAGAGGCATCTGAGCTGTAGGGCCAGATACCCTGGTTCGTATAGGAATTGGTGTTGGAGTGTGCTTGAGCGTGGTCGTCTACTGAAAGTCAAAGGTCTTGAAGGTATAGTTGTTTAACCACCTTAACCCTTATACTTCGGCAACTCGGAAATCTACAAGCTCACGACGTTATGAGCTTCATAACAAAATATTTGACACTGTTTCGAAATCTCCCTCACTGTAAGCCTGGTGATTTCCCTAATCGTCGTGTAAAGTCATGCTATGGCATGCCAGTGTTTTCCCTAGCCAGAACCTGTGGGTGGGGGGCTTCCAAAAAAGGTTATTTGTTTGAGCCCTGGATGATGCAGAATATGCATCAGGCAGTGTGCTGTGTGGATTAGAGACTCGATTTCAAAGATATATTTTTTATTATTTTAAGGTTTTAAATGAATATGGTTGTGCCAGCTTAGCCTGGCTAAAGCCAGACGGAATCAGCCAAACCAGCTCTGCTTACAGACTCCCCTGTATTTCTCTGTGCAAAACGGTTAATTTTCAGGATTCAAATAAAAAATAGCGAAAGTAGCAGATGGACAAGCTCAATAACATGTTGCTTCCCACCTTGCTTCGAGCTTGTAGATCTGCTACTTTTGTATTCATTAATTAATTAATTTAAAAAACACAAAGTTAACATATGGACACGATTGGCATTACTTTGTCAAGAAATGAGCTCAAACGGCTGCAAAAAATGGAATCGTGCTGGATGAAGTCCAGTCAGAACAACAGGCCTAGATGAGAATCTGTTGCTAGCAGCAGGGCACATGCCTTTGAACGTGCTTGCCAGTTTTCACCACACTCCCAAACCAGATTCTAAAGTCGCCACACCATGGCTCAGTATCTCCATGCCGTGTGGCAAGACTCAAAGATATCAGACTTATCCGATATCAGACATGCTTGGTTCTGCAAGATTATGAAAACTTGGCCCTTATACTCTGCTATAAAATGCCAAAGTTTCAACATGTGCATGTGGCTAAAATAAATGTGAAAAAACATTTAATACGCATACTGTATATTCACAATATACCTTGCTAAGGGAACTGAGGAAACTAATTTTCACCTACATCATTCAATTAACCAGCATTGAACAAACCGGTCCCCCATGGATTGACTATTTCCCCGAATGTGATTCTGACACGGAAGCACAGCATTGCTATGAATGAAAATGGCTGTTCTCTAACTTTTCTATTTTTAGTCATTCTCATCTTCATAATTCATAATGTTGTTTTAGCTATGGCATTCCGGCAGTCCTTGGTGGCTTATTCAGTCGTTTTTCAATGGGATGGAAACTCTTTCATAATAGAAGCCATCCAACAGAAAGACAGTAATGTTTACACACCAGTGATCGAGGGACAGGGGATTAAATAAAAACTCTTTGTGTTTACACAACATCAATAATCCAACAAAATGATCACCTCCTGAGCAGGCCATGAATGTTATTAGCTTCACCAGTCTTCTGTAAAAGCAACAATGTTTGGGAACCACTAATGCTATCCCAAAAGCATGTGAATACATTCACAACAGATAACCTCAGCAGACATCAGTATTCCCTTCCATATATTATGTGTGTAAAAAAAAAAAGACAAGACAAACTGCAGCACATTGATTCACACCGATAGAATAACTCTATCTTGACTTCATAAAAATGTTAATTTGGCCATAAAATTGGCCGTAAATCTGCAGGGAAATCTTTCTTCCAGTCATCGGTTATGTGGCTCAGAGTCTATACGACTTGATAAAATCGTAATTTTGAAGTTCAGTGTTCGATAATTTATCATACTAACAAATAAAATAAATCAATAATATTTATCCTATCTGGATATGAACGTGACTGAAGTATGAGGAGTTAAGAAGGCTTACAATGGGAGCGTTTCACTTGTCCCTAGTGTATACTATAGCAGCATATAAGTAAAACGTCAGACTCTGTTAAGTAGATCACCTTTGGCATGTAGACCTAAAGGATTCAGCTCATAGCAATGTCAGCGTTCTGCCCTCCCAGTGGGACGTGTGTGTGTGTGTGTGTGTGTTTTATTAATTATTTATACATTTTCTTCAGTTCTATGAAAAACACTGTTTCGATAAGTGTGTATGTGTGTGAGTAATTCTGCGTGTAATGATCCACAGTCTTACATGTACAATGTGTACGTGTATTCCTTGCGTGTGTGACACTGTCAGTGTCTTCATGCACATAATACAATGGTGTGACAGGCTCCTCAGAAAAGCTTCCCTGCAGCCCAGCAGCACGCTGACAGCAGCTCTCGGCCCCTGGGGGCCTGCAGGGGCCCCTCAATGGGCCCAGCTGTGGGCAGAGATAAGAGCCAGCCTTCATTTTCTCCGCACACGCTATTCTGTGTGGATGGTTGGGGGGGGGGGGGGGGGGGTGACGAGGAACCCTAAGGGGAACGAGTCTCATTGTTAACCGATGAACATGTCTTAATGGCCATCTGCAGCGGGCTTTAAGCCATTTTGGACTGAGGTCGATTAAAAAATAGGCTTCTAAATCCTAAAATTAGTTTCTATGTCAGTGGTGCTCAACCTTTTTCATGTCAAGGACCCCCAGAATTATCTCTATTGGGCCACGGTCCCCCATCTCAAAATATGTAGTTCCAGGGACCCCCCAGAAGCAAATATTATAGTTAAAAATGTCCGCTCTGAAATATATATTCAAAGATTTGCGCCACATTTTGACGACTTTTCCAAAATAGCAGACCTACAAGCTCGTAGCGCGCCACTCGGTGGCATGCTATGAGCTTGTAGATCTGCTATTTTTCAATAGCTAAATTATAACATAATGTTTAAGATACCAAAAGGGGTTCCCGCCCAAAATGGGTTAACACAGGATTGGGCCCCGCAGACAAGACAGGCAGGGGACTGTCAGTCTGCTTTACTCGTCTCTCTCTCTCTCTCTCTCTCGCTCTGATTTCTTTGAGGTTGCGGGGGTTGGCGGCAGGGCGCTATTTAGTGTTAGTTTGGTGGCATTTGGCTTCAAAGCTACACGCTAGGGTTTGATGCGGCGTCTGGGTTGGCCAGCGCTGTAATGAAGTTCTTCAATTCAAGCTTGCAGGTCTCAGATCTCGGCACTGGTGGATTTTTAGTTCAGCACAGCAGCCAGGAAATTGTCAGTTTCTTTTATCCGAAGCTTTGTTGTCGGTGTATGAACGGTTACACCGTAGATAGAATAGATGCAATTTAATGTTTTTTTTTTTTTTAATTTACAGATTTATCATCAAACATACCATCACATTCACACACTGCATACAGTAGGCTCCACAACATTTCCCTGACATACATTGTAATACACTCCCACAAATTAGAGCAACAAGCAAATATGCACACAGTTGAATATCACAGCACACGACTCGAGATTGATGATCCCCATTGACTTGTCTCCAAGGCTCTGTTCAGCAGACCAGCGTTTTTCCACATGGTTCACTTTTATCAGTGACGGCTCCGCACACTTGCAAAGTCCCACGGGCTTGTTGTAGCATCATCACATTTGCATCGCCTTTCCCCACAAGAGCACACTTGTGTTGGCATGATGTTCGCCCGTTTCCCCTTAGCATGTGTAGCGTGGAGCATCAGCGCATCATATTACAGTTACAGGCAGCCTGTCGGCTGAACACAGATGTGTACAGTAATTAAAGGAACGAGGCACAGCGGGTACTGCCAGTTCAAGCGATATCCCTGTAAGAAGATTACTACTTGTGTACGGCCTAATGCTTCAATTATTATGTCATACGCAGATCTACAAGCTCAGTTTGGAGATATTGTCAGCAAGTGACACACCATCCAACCAAGTATACTGCAAGTCCGTTTTAAACATTGAGTTTGCAATCTCATACACAGTGATGTGCATTGTGAGAGGCATACAACTGCACACATATCCTAACATTCAGCACAAACACAGGCTTTCAGATGCACAAATACTGCACACCCCCTGCAACAGTGTTTGGGTGATGTTTTATTGTGCAGATGGTACAGTACAAAGCTGAAATTGCTGACCGCTAGTCATGTTTTCATTTTGCACTTCGCCATGTGGAATGAGGACTCTTCCTTGAATGAATTCCAAAGATTAAAAAAAGATTACATCTCTCACACTAGCAAACGGGCATGGTGTCATTTCCATATTTAGCAGACTATAAGAAGAGTGTTACAGTATTGCTATTTGTATGCCAGTGGACAGCCGTGGCCAGAGGTGTTATGTATTTTGGGTTGTCCGTCCGTACATCCATCTCCCAAACTTGTGAAAGCAATATCTCAGTAAGGCCTTGAGGGAATGTCACTCGAGTATGAATTGATTAGAAGTATGTGTGATCAAAGGTCAAACTAAATATGTTCATTAAATTCCTTTAAAAAAAGCTCCATAGATTTGCCTGTATCATATGACGTAATTTCCAAAATACAGTAATATAATATGAAAAATCACACCCGTGTGAACTGAGTGGTGCAACTCCCCCCCCCCCTCTCTCTCTCTCATTAGCAGGCAACAGAGCAGCACTATCCCTCTCTCTCTCTTTCTGGTACTAATAGTCATATACTGGTGCTCGGATACACATAGGTGTACATGGACATTGCTGGTTGTAGGACACCAAAATTATATTTTAATGGAACGCTTCTGGAGGCAACGGGGCGAGCGATTCACATGAGTTTATTTTCATGTAGAAAACAGTTTAGCCTATCGCCTTAGTTTTTATTATTATTTATTTAACACTTGATCACACTGTTCAAACATGTCTCAGCATTAGCAAATCATCAGCGTGTTTGAGTTATGAGAAACAGTTATACCTCAGCGCAAACGCAGCTTTTTTCCAGGGGTTTGGAGGTTTGCAGCGCTGATGTTACACGTACACAGTGATTTATGACTGTGCCTGCCCTTGACCTATTTGCAAGACCAATTTTAGGGATGCTGAGTAGAGGCTGTGTGTGTTTATTCTTGGGCAAACATTACATAAAGCAGAGATGAATGGGCTCCGAGGTGGTGTGTAGCAGCAGCTGGTTCCTTGTTGAAACCCTACGTCTCTATGCTGTGCATGTTATTGCAGAAAAACCTTCGTCAATAACAGCAGTAGAGTTTCTAGAACAGCACATTTTTGCTGAGATTTTGTGTAAAAGAAGGGGACCAAGTATATGACCATTCCAGTCAACAAATTCTATACCGTATAAATTGCTGGGATTCATGCAGGTATAGAGTTGGGTGATAGGCTATAGTATATAATATGACATGTGTATATGTAGAGGCATTGTTGATAATTTCACACGGAACACATTCAGAAAATTGGTATGACTTTAATGTGAATCTATTAAGACAATCTTTAAGCTATATCACGACCATAGTTCTTCTGGTACACTGGATCTCCATAATATGCCTACAGTATGTGTTGGATTGGATTGGATTGTTTGCATATCGGTCGGATCAGTGGTTCTGGACAACCACCGATCCGACCGACTTCACATCAGGCAATGCTCTCCCTCAGGTCCTCTGTGATACGTATTGGAGTGTGATGTCATGTGTGACAGATTTATATAACGGTCTGTACGCCAGGATAGTCTTCAAATATGGACATCTTGTTTGTGACACCCAACGTCGACCCACAAGGGAATTTTAATATAGGATGGGATCTCACCCTGCTCTACATGACAGGGTGGAACAGAGGACAGAGAGTATCTTTAGGACACTATATGAGGCATACAGTACAGGTATGCTATCATCATACCTCACTATGAAATTGGCTCTATCCCTATTTACTTCTCTATGTAAAGTTAAAGTGGCAAAAGCTTGAAAGACTATTTTATTCGGAGCAGTTTGACCTCTCAAATATTGATAGCTTCATAGCCGAAGTCTGATTGTATTCAGTCATTCACCTTGAAGCCGGTTTCACAGAGATCTCCTGTCTAAGATAATTTGGAATAAATACTCTTCGGTGTCACCGTGCTGAACGATCTCTCTGTGGGAGAAAGTGGAATAAAAAGTCTTCTCTTCAATGTCACCGTGCTGAGGTCGGGGGAGCAACTTACATGAAACGGTGTCAAGCTTCCATTGACTTCATTTGTGTGGTCGACGGCTCTCGGCCGTGTCTGTCTTTAATTTGGAGGCGACAGTTTGGTGGCTGCTCGCTGTATGAGTGTTCGTGCCCCTAAGGGGCTGTCAAAAAAGCTCCAAAAAACTAGTCCCTTGTGGACTGCTTCCCGTTGAGGACGGCCAATTAAAGTGCTGCCTTGTGAAAAGCACAGTGACAGATGCTGAGCTCTCCTTCACGACACAGTTCTTATAATCACAGTCGGGCTTCAGACTAACATTTTCCACCTTTGTGTGTGTGTGTGTGTGTGTGTGTGTGTGTGTGTGTGTGTGTGTGTGTGTGTGTGTGTGTGTGTGTGTGTGTGTGTGTGTGTGTGTGTGTGTGTGTGTGTGTGTGTGTGTGTGTGTGTGTGTGTGTGTGTGTGTGTGTGTGTGTGTGTGTGTGTGTGTGTGTGTGTGTGTGTGTGTGTGTGTGTGTGCGCGCCACATTAGAGCCACACCATTTTATGTGCTCCCCGAGATCATCATATTTGAAGTAACATAGCTTACTAATCAATTAAAAAGTACATACAGTCAGGAACTTATATTAATTAAAGGGTTATTTCACTCTTTTTTTTTTATTGGTAATTTTATCATCTACTCAGCGCGAGTAGTGTGATGTATGGATAAAATAGTAATATAAAGAAATGTGTTTTGCAATAATCTGCCTCATGGTGGCGCTATAATAGGCTGTTGTTGAAACAAATATGGAGACAAATATCATCATCATCATCATCATACTATAATTCAGCGAATGTCTGAATGTCTGTCTGAATGTCTGAATGTCACTGACAGCACGTTATCTCATCATTGACTGCACGAATCACTCCCACTTTTCACACAGGCATGGACCATAATTATATGGAGGGCGTAACGGAGCCCTTTTTTCCATTTGACACATTAATGATTAATAATGAATTTATTAGTGAATAAAAACAGCCGTTTACAGCCGTTTACAGCCGTGGTCTTTGTCCGTGGTCTATCTCCGACCGAGCCACACTATTAGCACACATCTCTCCATGCCAAAAACAATTCTGCACGCTCCCAGAATCGACCTAGGCTACTTTTTACAGACGCAACTGTCATATTTACTGTACAAATATTGTTTTTACATCACCACACGACCATGGGCAATGCGCCTGGGTGCAGTACCCCCCGCGGCCACAAGATGGGGCAAATATCTCACAACGGGTAAGGGCTAGTAAGAACAACATCAGAAACATGTCAGTACAAATACATCTAAAATTGTTAAATGCATTAAAAACAAAACAAAACCCATCAATATTTATTGATGTTGTGGGGCAATTAGCTATCAAAATATAATGTTTGGCTATTCCTATCTGTTTCCCTGTAAACAGAAGAGTTCATCTGACTGACATTAAATAGTCCCTGTTGATTCAAAGTAGCAGCTCTCTGAGGCTCCGTCTCACCAATCAACACAGCTGAGCTGTTAAAGCCGGCCCGGTGGGAGGAACTCCAATATATGCTCCATTTGTACGACCTTGTCGGGTGGCCAAAGTAACTGATCTAGGAGCTTCTAACACTAGTTCACAACGACGCATTGTGAACTTGTAGATTGGCTATTTTCGATGCGCGATACTTTGCGTTACAGTCGTACCACAAAGTATAAAATACGCTGATCCTCTTCCAGCAATTCATCACTAGAAAGTCCAACAAATAAATCAAAATGAACAATAATCCATTTCTCAACGGGGTACTGGTTGTTTGTTGTTCTTCGGTGCGTGCAGGCTGTTGTTGTTTTTGGTTTTTCCTCCAGTAGGTTAGGACAGAGCAGCACAGGCGCGCAGCTGTGCCATATTAAGCCTGATCAGGTGTGGACTACGGAGTGATTTTATTAATGTGATTAGTCCCAGGGCTAGGTGTTCCATCATGCTGATTTAAGCATGGGTATTGGGTAGAGAGCCTATTTCAACCAATGCTTGGTCGGAACTACCTGTGTTATAATGTTATATAACGTGGCCTTCTTGCCCTTTGTTCCTGTGCGAATCAGGTGTTCCTTGAAGTGCTCCGAAATAGGCCTTTCAATGCTGACAGTAATAAGGTCCTCCGCTGCGTTTGAGTGGAGAGAACTCTAATGTCTCATAGCTCTTTCACACACAGCCACAGTGGGAGGAACAGGTACAGAATGTTCTTCTGGCTTACTGTTCTTGTTGTTTGTACAAACAAGGTCTAAAACAAAGTTTTTCGTAAAAACTGCGGAAAATTGACGAAAAACAAACATTAGTCTGCATTAAGGACATTAGGTCTGAAACCTTTGCTGATGGGTCTGGTCTATCCTCTAGCCTTTTAAAACATGTCGGTACATTCTGGGAATGATAACCTACAACCTGAATGTTTCCAGGTTGCTACTTTGCACAGCCATGTGAGAGATGGAGCAGGAAATGCTACGTAGTTCATATGGGATGATAATAAATTGATAAACTGTATGATTTTCTCTACAAAATAAACTGTGACCAAAATATGACTTTAGATTGAAATAATAACTAGTCAGTAGTCAGTGAAGTGAAGCCAGGTCACGACTGGTCGTCACTCCTGACATCAACCAATAACCAATAAAACCACGGCCTTGACATCCGTCTGGGCTATGGGACCGTGACTAAGGATCCCATGGCCCGTTGCAAAAATGCTAATATCTTTAGACGTATTGGTCAACTCACTGAGGAGAAATATTATGGATGAGGACAGACTGAGCAACTGATTTATTTCCCTTTTAGGGGTAGGAGAATTATTATTATTGTTATAAAGACAATGGAACAATAAACAATGGACTGATGTATGACCGCAAATGCCACCAAATTGCTATGAGTGTGGAGTATGGATGGACAATATTTATTCATTCAGAATTAATTCATTCCGAACATAAATTCATACCCAAATAAAAGTACTCCTTGTTCCTCATTCATTCAGAATGCTACTACTAAGGGAGGGACATGTGTAAAATAATGCATATTCCAAACTCCCAGGAGCATTAGGAATAAAGTGTTCCGTATCCACGATTCAAACGGTTTATACCACCCCTCCCAACCCGAATGAAGTTTTATTTGGGTCAGACCGGAATGGCATATTCTATTCCAATTGAGGTGTTTACTTTAGCATTTTTAATCTGAATGAGCAGTCATTCTGACTACAAGTGGAAAAAATATATAACCTGTCCATGTGTGTCTACTGTCTACAATCACAGGTGCTGCTTGGAATTCTGGGGCACGCTTGGCAGCATATTAGAGTCCCAGTATTTACATATTAATCAATAACATTAATAAATCCTGGCATATTTGAGCGGCCCCATCTGCAATGGTGTAAAGTATGCTACATTTACTCAAGTACTGTACTTTAAAGTTGAACTCACTGGAGTGTTTCCAATTTTCAATACGTTTACTTATGGTCCACTACAGTACATCTCAGAGGCAAATATTGTACTTTTTACTCCACTACAATGTCATCGCGTCCCACAATGACATGTTGTGAGCTTGTAGATCTGCTATTTTCAAAGCATTTTTATACATTTTGACTTATTTCTTACATCTCTAAGGTATATTAATGACATAGTATAATGTTGAAAATGAGTGATATTCCCCATTAAGTATATTTTAATGCAAATATCTTTGTACTTTTACATGAGTAAAGTTTTTATACTTCCACAACTGCCGCGCTCTCTCTGTGCTACGCGACGCCCCCACCAACATTCACACAGGAAATCGCAGCACTCCGTCTGGCTGCTTGTTGTGTCTCTCCCTGCCTGGCGTAGCTCAACTGGTGTCTGATGTGTTCACTTGTCGGCTTGCTGTGAGGCGTCGCTTGGTACCACTTTTGGTGACAGAATCACTGGTGTGACTCAAAAGTGAAACACCATGGGGCCACTTTTTAATTGCTCTAACACGGTGTGTTAGCAGGACAGTTTCATACCTTGTTATTGATTGAGCAGAAACGTCGGTTACTCTTAAAAAACAAACTTCCTTGGTTGATTTGGGCCTGGACGGCTGGTAAAGTCGCCCGGGCATCTAGGCTGTTAATCCAGACTGACAGTGTGTCGCGGTTTCATATCCAGAATCAGATCCCGATGACCTTTGCTACGTGTCACTCCCCATCTCTCTCTACCCACGATAGCGGTTTCAGATGTTATCAGATTAATTCATCTCCCGTCATCAGCCCTTATCAAGACAATGCAATATTGACATTTGTTGTCAGCCGTTTTACGGTTGGTCGCGTTGTCCGACTACTAACAAACCCTAACCTCAGTCTTAACCAGCCACGTAAGTAAACATCAAGCGAAGTTGTTGTATAGCGCAGATTTGGCTGTGTAGTAGACCCTTCTTTGTGCCTTCACAGAGATAAAAAAACCAAAAAACAGACTTATTAATTATTTAAAAGACATCTGTGGTATTTCTGTACAGAAAAGTGCCATAGAAGAAGAAAAAAAAATAGCATAGTATGCATATACAGATGGTGAAAAATAAACACTAGCTGCTCTATAACGACAGAATGTACACGAGATACAGTAAGAGGAGTGAGTCACATACCTGTACCTAAATTAGAATTCAATGCAGTGCAGGTAGCATGCACCATTCTCAAGAAAAGTGAGAGTATATGCCCCGTGGCCATCAGTGTCAGCATGCTGCTGTCACTAACTGGTGTCATTGGATGCCTCGCAGGTATAACTAAATGAATACAGTTGGAATACAGTACAGGCTGGAACTCTGCTATTCGGAGAGGAGCTGTCCGTGGTGCTGGAGTAATTGCAAAGCCAGTGAAGCTGCAAAGCAGTTGATACATTTAGGCCTATAGCCAAATGTGTAACACTTTAGGTATACATCTGTTAATTAATTCATTTGAGTATATGCACACAGTAAAATCCTGATGTGTGGTTCATTGTTTACCTGGTTTCCAAGTTTCATTGTTTCATTGTTCTCTCTGAACTTTGCCTACGTATGACAATTTATCCTGTTGTTTGTTGTGGGTTCATGCTTAATGGAGATTGTCTTTGTGTCAAGTCTCCACCTGGTTTTCGTACTTTTTAAAAACTTTTTTATCCTCATTTGTTCCTTCCCTGCAGATAGCAACTTCCTGCTGGGCAACGCCCAGGGACACCGCGGCTACCCCATCGTCTACTGCTCGGATGGCTTCTGTGAGCTGACGGGCTACGTCCGCACCGAGGTGATGCAGAAGAACTGCAGCTGCCGCTTCCTGTACGGCGCCGACACCAGCGAGCACGTGGCCCAGCAGATGGAGAAGGCCATGGAGGGCCGAGAGGAATACCAGGCCGAGGTCCACTTCTACAAGAAGAACGGTGAGGGGATGAACATGGCTGGGTGCCACAGTGTTGGAAAATGATCCCAGGTCCAGTAGTAGGGCGGAATGTATTTGTAGAATACAAATATATATTCTTTTTACAATAATTTATCGGTTCTAAAATTCAAGGAAGTCTGGGATTTGGAGGCAGTGGGTAAAGAGGTTTTAAAATTGATATTTATTTTTAACTCAGCAGGTCTGTACAAGCTCACAATGTGTCACATTGTAAGGTGACACATTGTGTTGGGCTATTTTTGACGAGGTTTGGTGTGGAGAGAGAAACGGAATGGGACAAGGAGAGACACCTGGGGTACTCATGTCTTGTTCCTTTTATAGAGATGAATCTGATTTTTTATCTGCTTCCTTGGCACAAGGCCAAAGTCTGTCGAAATCTTGAAAAGCTATAAACATATTTGCACAAAAGTTGCTTTATTTTGGCCCATGGTTGTAAAAATGCCTCCGCAAGGATCCTTGTGAGGTGTCATTGGACTCCTGGGAAGCACACTTACTGTAGTTGGGACACACTCACTTCCACTTAATAACCTTTTTCTAATATTATTATATTGATCTACCCTTTTCAGATACAGTAAATTAATAAATTCACACAGCACAATATTTTAGACAAAAGTGCATGTGTCAGTGTGCAAGGCACCATGACACCTCATGGACAAACTGCCTCAGTGGCCAAGGTGTGTGCTCTGCTGAGCTCATTTTCTATTCTAGGACATGATATTGACTCACAGTCACAACATCAAGTTTTATTTTCACAGTTGACCAATCTGGTCAGATTGGTAATAGCCACATGGTCTGCTGTGATGCTAATCATGCTACGATCATGATAAAGCTGCCAAAGCAGCAGGCAGAGCAATGGAAACAGACTCTGTACTGTACATTGATGTAATGGAAACCGCCTGCAATGAATCACATCTCAGTCACACACATTTGCACTCAAAGCACCATGATGGAAATGTGTGTGTGCGTGTGCGACGTGTGCGAGTGCGTGTGTGCATACATTTTCTAAGAGTAGCTTATAATTGGAAGTTAAACCCTCAACAAAATCCTTGTAAACTTAATGGAGCCCTACTCTCCTTTCAGTAAGTCATACACGGTAAGGAGACTGACCACACAAGACTTCCTTAAGCCTTCCGGATGGTCCAACAGGCTTAGGTTCGCTCAACAGAGAGCTAATGCTTCCCAATCCAATGGTGTGAACCAGTGTGTCGCTAATTTCTATGAGGGATTACAGAGGCTCGTCCTGGAGGCTGCGAGTGCAGCATAGAAGGGCATTTGTATTCCTCTGCTTCTTCCTGAGCCCGTCAGCCGACAGACAGACCCACATCACTGCATGTGTAGTGAATTTGGAGAACTTTGGCTCTCCAAATGCTAACTCCAAATGCTCCCCTTGCTAACACGACGACACCTGTAACAACATCTCTCTACCTCTTGTCTCCTCAGCTGGCACCGTCTCACTCTTAACACACGTACACTCGCACATAAGCGCACTCACAGACAGGCCACTGCGCAGCAGGGTATAGGAGACATGGAACAGATGTGCTGAGATGGAGTACCGGTACATCTTGTGCTGAGTGCTTAATGAGCTCGCTGGGTAGTGGGACCATCGTTAACACACTCTCTCTCTCCATCTAAAACCTGTAGCCATCCTGTATCTCAGTAATTCCCAAACTTTTCAGGTCGAAGTTCCAAAAGAGAGATTAGATGTATGCCCGCGACTCAAGGCTCGAGGCTCTGTACAGGGCCCAAATTAGCCAATTGATCACAGCTGATCACCCCTGGATCTCCATATACAGAGCTGGCCTGTTCTGACATCACAATGCTGTTCTGACATCTGCATAGACTCCATATTTGGGCATGCCTGATAAAGAACTCCATATATGGGCATAAAGAACTCCATATATGGGCCAGTGCTCAACTGGCACTGCTCTAGTTGTTTTTTTAATATAGGAAAATAAAATGGGATTTTTACTCGAGTCGTGACCCGTAAGAATTGGTGCGTGACCCACAAAAGGCTCCCGACCCACTGTTTTGGAAATAGTGCTCTAGCTCTCTCTCTCTCTCTCTCTCTCTCTCTCACAACCATCTCTTTTGATATCAACCAGGCTGCACCTTATTTTCGCATGCTGTCTTAATAGCTATGCACAAGATTATAGAAGACATACGGTCTGTGATTGATCCATTAACATCTTTATTGACAAAACGCGTAATGCCTAGATATGTGCCCTATATTTGGGTTTACATTGGAAACTATTTGGGTTTACATTGGAAACATTGGATAGCAGTGGTTCAGTGGTAGAGTGGCCGGTAGGGCGGCTGGATGGGAACCGTGAGGTTCCCAGTTGGATCTCGAGCTCCCCAGAGTACACCCGAAGTGTCCTTGAGCAAGGCGCTGAACCTCTAATTGCTCCCGATGTGCAGGCCTTGCATGGTTTCCTCCGCCATCGGTATATGAATGCTGTGTGTGTGAATGGGTGAATGTAATGCACAATCTGCTCTTTGGATAAAGGCGCTATATAAATACACCATTTACCATTTAAAAGACAAATCCTATGTAATTAATTATAGCATTTACCTCTACTTGGTAGAAGTCTCACCTCCCTCTCCCGGAACTGACACTTATATCGCCCAGCCTTAACAAAGGTTTAAATATACTACCTAATTTTGAAAAATGATATATCGTCTGTTTAATAAGTCTAAGAAAATGCAATTCGCTCCTTTTTTAAGAATATTATGAGAGCTCACAGGTGTCAGGTAGCACTTGATTAGGAAGCCTAGAATGAGGAAGCAAGCACCATACATCCCACTGCCCTCCCACGCCTCCACCGACATATACAACCAGGGGTGGCTGTCTGTTTTTTGCATTGTCCCTTAATTGGTCCTTCCATCTGTCCCAACCTTGACAACGCAATATCTCACGAATGCCTTGAGCGCATTTCATTAACATTTGGCATTAAACACATCGTCTTCTTGCTCTCTATGACAATGCTTAGAAGTATAGGTTGTCAAAGGTCAAAGTCACTGTGACCTCATATCTCCTGTCTGTCCCGTTTTCTTGAACACAATATCTTAGTAGTCCTTGTGGGAATTTAATGGCTTTAGCTGGAATTTAATTGGCATTCAAAGTCCACTTGGATTAAAGGATGAACCGTTTAGAAGTAGCTGGTCGAGGGTCAAGTTAATGAGGCTTAAATGGTTTCATTCACTACACTATATGAATCTGGACAGACACAAATGTTAAAGGCAATTGGTTGGCAGAGACATACAACGGTGATTTCTAGTTTATTTTGCTCATTTATTTCTTTACTTGTACCACTCTTCATGCTTTAATTCTTATTATCCTTTGTTTGTGTATAATAGAATGTTTAAGGGTTAAATGAACACCAGATTTGACTGTTTCTACTTCATGTGCTAAAATGGACATTGGTTTTGTTCTCAGGGACGGCCTTCTGGTGTCTGCTGGACATTGTTCCCATAAAGAACGAGAAAGGAGAAATGGTCCTGTTCCTCTTCTCGTTCAAGGACATCACAGAAAAGCACGGTAAGGAAGGACACCACAGCAACCACACAGAGGTTACGCCACATGTAGGGGCTTTGAAATCCTCCCCCCAAACACCCTCCTTTCATATGTTCCATTCTAGACATGATTTATAATTGGGCCCCATCTCCTGGCCCCCTGGCTTTCATGTTCGGAGGCCCTTTCTTGTTTGTCATTGTCACCCCCCTCTACCTCGCGATGTGTTACAGACAGTAGAGCTGGCATTCATTTATTGGAAGCAGCCAGTGCTTTCCACAGGGCAACGTGACATGCTGATCCAGAGCCTGAGCACAGTCTGTCACAAATGCCAAACACTTGGCCCGAGGGGGAAGACGCTGTCATTCTTCAGTAATGCTGTTGAATGGAAGTCCAGGTGCTGAACATTTCACTGAAGGGCTGTGCTTTTTCACCTCAGCAGTGCTGGCTCAGCTTATTAAGTGTGTGAAAGGGCAAACTAAAGACTCAAAATTTAGCGGAAGAAAGAGAAAACCCTGGCCTTGACCCTTGAAGCCCTGATCCAAAAAGAACGTAATTTATTATAACCGAACCTGAAATCTGTATAGATCACTGTCCGCAGCCGCAGGTATGCCCGGCTTATTTTTTCATTAAATAAAGTAAATAAACATTACCGTAAAATAACCCCAGAAAGTTGGATCAAATAGCATAAGGGGCACTTTCCTGCACATCAAATAAATAATGTATTTAACTAAATTCTCTTCTAAGGATGACATTGGAAAGTTTTATTAAAAGTCACAGATCGCCTAGAATGACATTGGACGAATTATTAGTTTATGATGCATTATACTTATTTTTAGTGGTTCTTGGCGTCTCCCCCGCGTTTATATTACATTCAATTAGATATTTTTTATATTAAAATCTAAATAATACTATTTATGAATGATTCTTACGTAAAAGAAACAGCAGGATGAGGCATGTATGTACATCATTACTGTATCTCTCTGGAGAGAGTGCTGGAAAGCTGAATGAATACTAAATAGCCTAAATATAAATGTATTGTATTGTTTGTGCATTAGAGGTGACGGAACACCTTCTATTCCCCAGAGCACACTGGGCAGGTTCCGGAGCCCATGCTGCTCCGGCCACATCCAGCACAAATTAAGCCCATGAGAGACAAAGCTGCAAGATATATACCATGTATCACAAAAAGATCCCACTGCAATATTCATTTTAAACGAGGACAAATAAACTGTCACATTTTATTAATGCACTCCTGCACAGTACCTGCTCATATTTATAGAATTGTGTGTCTTTTTTTTTAACAATGTCTTTCATGAGTGTATGTTGTTGTTTGAGAGTCCCTATTAACCAAAGGCAATTTTCTATCGGATGTGATAGGGTGTTTTTGAATCTTGTACTGTATGTAGACAAGTCTCAACAAACTGAAACCACAAATACAAATTCTCCTGAGAATAGAAATCTTTGTATAACTAAATCTCCAAAATTCACATTTCCGAAATTGGGCATATGAACACATAGACATGCAAGTCATGCATGCCAACAGATAAACTAGCAATGTCCTTTATATTTAGTTTAGTTTATTTCAGTACATTTTTGTGGTAACATAGTGTAGTTTAATTTCCTTAGGTCATTTAGAAAATAACACTTCTGACCAAAAAGGTGAAGCCATTTCGCCTATCCTTTTGCAAAACAAAGAATAAGGGGACAAAACAGTCCAGATGGAGACGTAAAAACGAATGTGTTTCCTTGAGCGCCGACCGTCTTAACCTCTGACCTGTGTCCGTGTCCCCGACAGTCTTAACCTCTGACCCGTGTCCCCTGACCGTCTTAACCTCTAACCCCTGTCCGTGTCCCCGACAGTCTTAACCTCTGACCCCTGTCCGTGTCCCTGACAGTCTTAACCTCTGACCCGTGTCCGTGTCCCCGACAGTCTTAACCTCTGACCCCTGTCCGTGTCCCCGACAGTCTTAACCACTGACCTGTGTCCGTGTCCCCGACCGTCTTAACCTCTGACCCGTGTCCGTGTCCCTGACAGTCTTAACCTCTGACCCGTGTCCGTGTCCCTGACAGTCTTAACCTCTGACCTGTGTCCCCGACCGTCTTAACCTCTGACCCCTGTCCGTGTCCCCGACAGTCTTAACCTCTGACCTGTGTCCGTGTCCCCGACAGTCTTAACCTCTGACCTGTGTCCGTGTCCCCGACAGTCTCCGAGGACAAGCGGAGGAACAGGAAGAGCACTTCTCACTTCAGCAGGGCCAGGAGGCGGGGCCGCACCATGCTGTACCAGCTGACCAGACAGTTCTCCAGACGGGGCAAGGGAGAAGTCAATCTGGGCAGCGTGAGTACGCACAGCCACTGGGTATTTGCGATGTGACGCATTTTGAGCTTGTAGATCTGCTAAAAGGAGTGCTTTTACTTTTGGTACTTTTGTAGTCCTACTTTATAACGGTTGCAACAATATTTACTGTACAACCATTACATTCTGATTGCCCGTCCCTCAATCAGGTTAGGTGAGCCTTGGGCGGGGCTTCCTACTCAGAGATTGTTCCCATAGCAACCAATGCATACGGGCCCTAACATGAACATCTCACTGGCTTCTTGTAGCACATAAAGATAAATAGTAAAGTCACATAGACTAGCAGATTAGTTGAAAAATAGTAAAGTACATCGTAATTGAAACATTGCAAACCAAAAATACATAGAAATAATGTGACTCTGGGCACAGAGGTTAAAACTTTCACATTTTACATTTTGAATTCCAGACTTTTACTTGTAATATATTGCAGTATTGGCGCTTTAGAAATAGAAAGTAGAAAATGTGAGTACTTTTCCCACCACCACGCCGGCTCCTATACTCTTCATCAGCAGATAATTGGTTGCTTGACATTTGCTACCTGTAAGTTGTCGGTTACAAGTACAAGTTCACAGTCTGCCGGGGGACTTAGGAGGCCATTGCACAGGGGGAGAGGTCACCGGGTTCTGTGGTTTTAATTTTTAACCAATTATAACCTGAGACTGATTCTACAAATGCCTTCTAAATCAGTAGTTCTCAAACTATTGCGTGCCAATAACCCCCAAATTGATTGTGACTACTTCACGATGTCACGCATCAAAGAAAGGCAACCGACAAGCTCTCAATGTGTTGCAGGGCGGTGTGATCCGTTGTGAGCTTGTAGCTCGGCTATTTACCATACCATTGTGCAACGATTTA
>NC_137879.1:25464063-25594063 GCF_963924005.1 Protomyctophum bolini | reverse complement strand
GGTGACACTGACACCCTCAGTCAATCAGGGATTGTGTATTTATGGTGGCGTCGCTGATCGGCAACTTGTGTGTGAAGTGCAAGTTGGCAGCTCATCAGAGTGCATTCTAGTTAGTGCAGCCTGGCGAAAACTAGAGTTCTCAACAGGCCCGAAAATTAAGGTCCGGTCCTACCTGTACACTCAAGACACTGCCACCGCTGCCACCCTTAGATCTCCATATATGGAGCTGACCTGATCAAACCTCATCAAACCCTGTACACTCAAGACACGCTCCATATATGGCCAGTACAGAATTCATTCCATATGTTGATCTGACCCCCCATGCCAAAGCGTCAGCGCTTAAAGGGCGAGGTCGCTTCTCGCCCTCAGCACTGCATACTACTACCAGTAGGACTACTGGTAGTAGTACGCATTGCTGGTATCGATAAGAGCGCCAAATGGGAATTGAAAGCGTTTCAAATGTATTGAAAATTCGAGAAGAAAACACTGAATCTCATGGATGTACAGCATATCATCTCTGTCGGGTGGTAACCTCATATGTCCAAAACTGTTTACTTCAGCTGCTACTTTTGACGCTTTTGTAGTATGATCAATTAGGTCGAAAGTACGCACAAGGTTTGAATACGGGTATGAGTTTTCTGCTCGACAGAAAAGATATGTTCTTATAATCCTCCACTGCGTCGCTGGGCACAGTTTCACGTATTGATGATGTAATGCCTTGGTGTTGTTAGCTACTGTGCAGCAGCACTCTGGTGTGTGCATGAGATATGGTGGGTAATACACTGTTTACTATGAACTAGAACTCTGTCTTCACCTCTCTTAGGGGGTTGCATCTCTACCCTGCTACACACGAACACACACACACACACACACACACACACACACACACACACACACACACACACACACACACACACAACACACATTTATGTTCACACGACACAAGGACATGCATGCACAATCACATTCACTTAAACACACTGTATGCAGGCGCCTTCCAGGTTGGTTGCTATAACCCCCACTCCCAAACTCAGCCAGACAATGTTAGCTTAACTCTGTTAAAGACCCCAGTTGAAGGCAGGTTGGAACATCTCCCCCGACAGACACACCCACACACTCACAGCACACGCACACACACACACACACACACACACACACACACACACACACACACACACACACACACACACACACACACAGAGACAAGTGCATCTTTCTCAAACTGATGGTATTCATTTAATTCTAATACATGAAATCGTGCCAAGCCTTTACTTTTCTCCATGGAGTTGAAAAGAATGAATGACACGTGGACACATGTATGCACACACGCGTATGCACACACACACACACACACACACACACACACACACACACACACACACACACACACACACACACACACACTCATGGATCCACAATGGATCATTTCAATCCATTGCATTTAGTCTCTTTTGTACCTTAAGTTACATTTGCTGAAACAGAACAGTCACATTTCACATTACGGACCTAAATTTGGCAGCTAAATAATGAATAGGTAGTTCTGTACAGTGCTGAATGATTGTTTACTGTGGTACTGTTACACCCCATCACATCTGCCCATCCGCACTGCCAGCGATGCGAGTGAGCAAACGATGAAATCTCATTAGAATACTACATGTTTTCAATGATATTGTCAAGGACAACGCAGATGGATGCAGGCCTCGCTTTCTTTTCTCTCAACCTCATCCATTCCTCCGTGCACAATGCACCCCTCTATTTAACTTGAACCCCTTTGCTCCGTCTGTCTGTCTGTCTCTCTCTCTCCTCTGTCAGATGTTCTCTCTGTCATTCACTCCCTCTCTCTGTTTCTCTCTCTCTCCCCCCATTCTCCTGTCAGTTTTATCCTGCAGATGCCACCCCATGCTCTCTCCCCTCCTATTTCCTTCTCTCACTCTTTACACATCCATTCCTCCCTCAATCTTTCCCCATAGTCTGCTCATTTGCCCCTGCTGCCTATTTTTTTCACGCGGTACAAATGGTTTATTGATCCTCTGTATCTTTTTAGTCTCTCCCCCCTCTCTTGTTCTCTCTTTCTCTGTATCTCCCGCTCTGACTTTATCGCTGTCACTCTTATAGAACCGCGTTTGTGCCAGCTTAAATGTAGTACACAACACAGTCGTGTAATGTTGCAATGCATTTGAAATTGTTTTGCATCGCAAAACAATTGCGGTGTTAGTGCGGTGTAGGTAAAAGTAGAGACGTAGAGTTAGCCACATATTTTACCCCTTTTTTCTCCCCATTTCGTCATTGTGACAATTACTTCCTCCGCACGCATTTATGCATTGCCGCTGCTATTGTACCCTATTGGCTCACCTGCCAGAGGAGCCACCATCGGGAGGACACTCCAGCAGTACAGCGACAAAGACCAGCCTCTCTGCCCAGCTTCCCTCCCCCAAACACGAACAATTGTATTCGTGTTGACACTCGGCAAAGCCTGATGCTTTTATTCGAACCACTATAGACTCAAGGTTTGCCGTATGGCAAACCTTTACAATGTCTCTATGTCCTTATTACGGTGTGAGATGACCTACCTACACTACCTGTTTTTCCTGTTGATGGTGTGATGTGCCCTTTTAAAGGGAAGAGCCCATCTGTTGTAGCCTACATGCTGAGGAAGACTTAAATTACAAATGCATCAGCATATTTTCTTGTTGGCTTGTGGCTGTAAATAAAACTCCAAGAAGGACAAACGGAAGCAGTGATGCCATTCTCACATATGTTTTGGAAAGGCATTGTAGAATGTTTTTGTTATCAACGTTACCAATGTTGTTTGTTACCAACATTCAATAGTCACAATTTCACAGTGAATTAGGTATTTCGGTTTGAATGCAATAAACCCACAATATGTTCAGTATGCCAAGTCATCATTTGTAGAAACGTCAATTTCCATTCGATCAGGACTACTGAAAAAATAAGTTGATTAGTATTGTTTATCTGAAATCAGTTTGGGATACTTTAACCCATACCGGGAAAGCATCTGTGTCTGAGGCTGTAAATACGAATCCATAAAAAAATGGGAGATGTACAAGCTCAGTTTGTAAAGTTGTAAAATATTTGACATGGATTGTCGTGGAATTGTTTTGAATTACGAGAACTACTGATTCAAAAGTCATGTGAAGAATCGTCCTCAGGTCTTAATGGGGTTAAGGATCTGCGCTATAGTTGTCGTGAGGGTAGCAACACTGGCTCTTTCTGTGCCTCGGAGATCACGTGTTGCCACTTTCCGAGTCATGTTTTGAGCCATGTGTACAGTAGTCTTCTCTCGCCCAAGCTGTGGCGGAGCTCAAAGCATGCCGGGACGCGTAACGTAGAGTTAATGACGCGCAGAGATCAGCTGTAGCCGTACGACATCCAGTGACGGCTCCCAGCAGCTCAGGGCGGTTCCAGTTGTAATCACGAGGCCACGCTCGGCTGACTTGCCTTTGGGGCCACAGAGGTCAGGTTTGAGGACCTGACCTTGCTGGTGATGTAAGACAAATTAATAAAAGAAAAACAGTCCAGCTTCTGCTGACTGTTGACTGACGGAGCATCATTACAACAATCCACAGCTGCTGAGAGAACTCGGCAAGCCCTCCTCGTCATTTTCCAGCACTGTGAAATCCTCAATCAGATTCAACTGAGTAGTGAACCAAATTAATTTGTTTGGTTACATTTGAAATGGGTTAATTAACACTGAGGATTTCACAGACTTTACTGTGTGTTGGTGCTGCCAAACCTTTTATTTATCGAACCCATAACAACGCACAGACAGGATGTTCCTTCCTGCATTATGATTTATCCCATAACGCTTCTGCCTGACTATTTAAACAGATTTAGTTAGCTTTGGGTTAGCTTTGGGTACGTATACATTTGGCTTAGTATCCCTACATTTCTGTCAAAGCTGTATGTTTTCCCCAAGTAACTATTAGTGTTATCAATTAAATTGTCTGGAGCAACGGCAGCTCTATCATGATGAGTAAGCAATAAAGTGGAAGTGGATCCTCCTCCCCACTTAATTCTGTTTCGTCTTTACAGTCGCGCAATTTCTTTCTAATATAATTATAAATCCTCTTAAGCATATATATATACCTTATAGCAGAAATGGAAATAAAATAAATACATGTAAAGATATTTTAAAATATATTTTACGGAAATTCCAACTTCCTTACTCTCGGAGATTGTGGAATAGGTGTCTGGCTACGCGAGACTAAACACCTGCTAGTCCACTTACAGGCTTCTTTCTGTCGCTGTGTAGCACAGCATTGGAACTGTTGTAATTGCTAATGGAGCAGAGTAGCTCTGCCTATAGAAGCCTGATAGACTGAACGAGGTAAAAACTAAATGGTGAATGGTGCATTTGTGTGGCAATAATTTTATCCAAAGCGCTTTACACGGTGCATTAACTCAATGTCTGCCAACGACCTAATTGACCTCTTTTTTAGCAACTCCCACAGCGCCAACGACGTCTTTGTCGTCTTTTTCAGACGGGTATAACATTGGACCAAAAAAAAAAAAAAAAAAAAATTTTTTTTTTTTTTTTTTTTTAAACAAAAAAATGAAAATTTAAATTAAATAAAAAAATGTATAGAGACTGGCGCTTAGGGACTTTTTGGCACTTCTTAAAAGCGATGAATGAGTTAAATTCAACCAGTCATGCACACATTCACACACTTTGTCCTTGCTTTCATATTCAAAATTCCTTCAGGCCAGGTCAGAGAGCTACTGTAGCTGTCATTTCTGTCTTTCTTTTTATTGGTCGGTGGCTGATTGGTTGTATTCAAATATGGCTTATAACATAGTTTATAAACCGAAACCTCATCGCATTTCATTTAATTAGTTAACAGGGTTAACACACAATCTAATGTGTAATTGTGCACACTCTCTCACACGGATATAGTCCGACATTGTTGCAACAACTTTCCTATCAAATCAAGTAAATACAAAGTAGCCGAAACCCAAATGTAGTGGCTTCAATGACCAGACCAGTGGTTCTCAACCTGTGGGTCGGGACCTCCAGGGGGTTCCCCAAATGATTTTGAGGTCCCCACATGATTAGCTCAATGTTTAACATTGTTTTCTCACTCAACATTAAGCAGACTTAACATACGACCAACATACAGTACACAACATACACAACATGTACAAATAATATGATTATTTGGGTCTTTTATCCAGTAGTACAGTAGTGCATCCCGTGGATGCAGAGGTCGTTGTTTTATTGTGTCCTTTAACTATAAACTGCGTTTTGGGATGCAAAATGCACCCTATTTTAATCTCTGCTGTACTGTACTGAATGTGCTCTCTATAACTCATAAGCAGACATTTAAACCCACAGACCACACACACACACACACACACACACACACACACACACACACACACACACACACCTTCTTTGTCTTAGTCCTGAGCCAGTTCACACTCAATGACAAGTATAGTGGCAGGTTATTGAGCATCTTGGCTGTGGAGCACAGTAACGACACTGTAGCTGTAACTCTGAGCTGAATAAATCCATTTTATAGCCAGCCAACTCTATTTATTCTCCTGTTTTTACCATTTTATATACAGGTCCTAAACTACTCCAACTTTAGTAGTTTGGTGAGCTATTCTCCCTTGCCTCTCACAGTCATGGTAAACTTTTCCCCAATGTCTCATATACCAATTCCAGGACATTGTTTTTTGTTTTTTCCCCCCCTACATTTTAGTAAAGCAAGTTTGCTTTTTGTTGTTCAAAGAAGCCGCAGTGTGCAATCTTCCTCCACTGTGGGCCAGTCAGCCAAAGACCCCAAATAATGATAATACCCACCGCCCACAACCTGCCGTCCTACAGACAGACTAGCTATAGCTGACTGGTAATTCTCCTGGCATTCCTGCTGGTCAGGCCAGTGAGGCCACCCTTGATCTCCCTCCTCATGCTACGTCATTTCTCTCTCTGTCTTTCCTGGAGGCAATGGGCAATTTTAAGACCAGCCTGTCCAGAGGCTCCAAGGGTCAATCTCCACAAATTACGAGCCACTTGCACCTTTATATCAATTATAGTGAAAATAATTGTTTTATTCATTGATTTATTTTCTCTCCAGAAGGGCTGTTTATTATAGATTTGTTTTCTCCTATAGGGAGTCATTTTTGTATCTTTGCTGATGCTACTTATTCAGATATTGATTCTTTCTGGCGGTTGTTTCCCACTTTTCTTCGCTTTTTTGCAGTGCTTCTTCTCAGGAATGTTTGCCGGTTTTCATTCCACCGATTTTCACATTTTACATTTTTTAAATAAACACTCAGGATTGTATGGCATGTGTAACATGTTATTATTCTCCCAGTATTTCTGCTCTTCTTGGAGTTGAATTGTTCCCTCAATTATTTCCTTGAGCAAACATCTATCTTACCACTCCGAGAGGTCTCATTTAGGAGTTTGCATGAGCAGTGTGTAACAGCTACAGACACATACAAGGCAAATTCAATGTAATACTTCATTAGCGGGCTTCTCTAGTAGCTCGGCTTGCCCGGCTCATTGTTCTCGCCAACGGATGTGCTCGTTTAGCACTGTCTTTTCTTTGTCCCCTCCCTTCCACTGTCAAAGGCAATGGCTTCATCTTCTGTCTCGTTAACTTGGCTAAGCCTATTATATGCACGGATCCGTTTGTGGAGATCTGCGGGCTCATTACAGTATATGTGTGCCAGAGTCCCCGAACCAGCCGTGATGGCACGTTCTCCGCATATTGGATTGCCTTAATCCAACAATTCGTAACAAGGAATTTTACATTTTTAAATGTGGTGGAGGTGGTATTTGGACAATGTGCCAGTCTCTCTAATGTCCTTGTAATGACACTCCAGTGCATCAGCAGAGAACTAGAGGCAGCCATGTTGACATGAAATAGAAGGATAGACACAGGTGTTACCATTGATACAATTTAAGGTTCCATTTAGCGTAGGAGAGCCTTCCCAGTGAGCCAACATGCACAATAGCTACACCCTGACTCTGTCCGACCTGAATGGAATGTGTTTTCCCTACTATTTCATATCAAAATGGCTGCAAAGATGGTCTATTTTTGAAACTAGACGTTGCTAATGAGCTTTCCCCTTCAGTGATTTTATATGATTATTTAACAAGTTTATTTGTTTGTAGGCAGTCTGTTTCGCCCTGATAACAGTGCTGTGGTTTTTTTCCCTTTGGTTTTGTTTTTCATAGGCTAATATGGATATTTTATTGGACCCTCAGCATCCGTGTGCCTTCACATGAGGTGTTGACATTTTTGGCATCTATTTCTGGACGAACTCTTGGCACAGCATCATTGAACCCTACAGTGTTATTTATTTTGACAGCTCATTTAGCATCGTCAACTTATTCATTTATTCCACTTTTCTTGTGTCCAATATAACGTCTCTGTCGGCTAGCCACATAATATGTCCAAAACTGTTACTTTCCAGGATTCCAATGTAGGAGAGCTACGAACTCAAAACATGTCTCTTCACGCCGCCTTTCAAGCTTGCAGATCTGCTACCTTTGATGCTTTTTGAATTCCTGTGACGCTGTAGTATGATCAAGTAGGGCATTCATTTACGAAAAAACACAGGCATCAGTGCTTATGTGACGAGCCCTAACCATTCGCCCATCAGGGTCGTCCTAGTGTTGTATTTTGAGGGTGTGTTTGTGTAAACACAAACATTGATGACGGAGGTGAGGACGCAAATTGTGATTGGCCGGATTGAGATGATATATGATGATGTACGATGATAAGAGCACCCCTCACTTCACACAGGTGTGAATTTTATTTATTCTTTAAAACATTTTTGTTACAATCTTTTTTTAAATCTTTGTGCATCTCTTTCATTGATCGTTCAGAAGAGTACTGCCCAACCTTTTATACTCGCACGCACACACGCACGCACGCACCCTCTGCAGTGCTCTAGTCTAACGTGACTGGAGTCTGTCTCATTTCTCTCCAAAAGCCCTTGAATGCAATATGATTTAGGATTACTGTCATTATGGTAATCTCACACTTCTTCCAGATGCCACAAGGGGGCGCTCCGCAGGCCGCATTTGACCCACAGGACAGTTGAATGCCCCTGTAATATCTGTGTAAAATCAGTTTAACCACCTTAACACTATATTAAATTCAGCTTGTCAAATACAAGCTCACGTCGTGTCATATCTGCTGTTTTTAAAACTATCTCGAATAACATGGCTGTCCTTGAGATGAAAGCATTTGAGATTTGCTGACTTTACTTTAGTACGTGTCCACCCTGTGTGCTCTCTGTAAGAAAGTATATTTTATTTATACCTTTCACAGACAATAAAAGCAAAACATAACAATAAAACAATAAAGAAAGGAGACAGAAAACAGAACAATCGGCAATGGTGAAAAACAAGAAATCAATACAGGACTACGTTACAAAGGCCTGCCTCCACAGAGGCCACAGATTCAGGTGGAAGGGGAGGTCATTCCATAGCCTGGGGCTGGGGGTGAAACTAGTAAAGGCTCCATCGATTTCGTTATGTGTATAGGAATAACCAACAGGGCTGAGGATCTCAGAGACCTTCTGGGAACGTAAGGTTGGAGCAGCCGTTCACAAAGTGTGCCTGGCCATGGAGGGTTCTGTGTGTGACGACGATCATTTTGAAATTAATCCTATAATTCAGTGGTTTTCAACCAGTGGTCCTTGAGGTGGTCCCCAGTTAAATGATGGAAAGTTGGTAACCAAATGGACCCTTATAGATCTTTAACTCTTGAGAGTGTACACTCAAGAGTTCAATTATCGTCTGCATTACTTAATTGGAGAAAGTAGAAGAATTGTTAAATTGGTTGAAAACCACTGCTATAGTTTATACTTTACTCTGTCTCCAGTATAAACCACTGCTATAGTTTATACTTTACTCTGTCTCCAGTATAAACCACTGCTATAGTTTATACTTTACTCTGTCTCCAGTATAAACCACTGCTATAGTTTATACTTTACTCTGTCTCCAGTATAAACCACTGCTATAGTTTATACTTTACTCTGTCTCCAGTATAAACCACTGCTATAGTTTATACTTTACTCTGTCTCCAGTATAAACCACTGCTATAGTTTATACTGTACTCTGTCTCCAGGGCATAAAACCACTGCTATAGTTTATACTTTACTCTGTCTCCTGCAGTATAAACCACTGCTATAGTTTATACTTTACTCTGTCTCCAGTATAAACCACTGCTATAGTTTATACTTTACTCTGTCTCCAGTATAAACCACTGCTATAGTTTATACTTTACTCTGTCTCCAGTATAAACCACTGCTATAGTTTATACTTTACTCTGTCTCCAGTATAAACCACTGCTATAGTTTATACTGTACTCTGTCTCCAGGGCATAAAACCACTGCTATAGTTTATACTTTACTCTGTCTCCTGCAGTATAAACCACTGCTATAGTTTATACTTTACTCTGTCTCCAGTATAAACCACTGCTATAGTTTATACTTTACTCTGTCTCCAGTATAAACCACTGCTATAGTTTATACTTTACTCTGTCTCCAGACAAACCACTGCTATAGTTTATACTTTACTCTAAACCACTGCTATAGTTTATACTTTACTCTGTCTCCAGACAAACCACTGCTATAGTTTATACTTTACTCTAAACCACTGCTATAGTTTATACTTTACTCTGTCTCCAGGGCATGTTCGAGAAGGCGTCGTCGTCGCTGCCGGAGTACAAGGTGGCCACGGTGCAGAAGTCGCGCTTCATCCTGCTCCACTACAGCGTGTCCAAGGCGCTGTGGGACTGGCTCATCCTCCTCGCCACCTTCTACGTGGCCGTTACCGTGCCCTACAACGTCTGCTTCACGCCGTACGACGACACCGAGACGGCGGCGCGCTCCACCATCGTGAGCGACATCGCCGTCGAGATGCTCTTCATACTGGGTGAGAGACGCAACGCTCTTAAATACTGGAGAGAGAGAGGAGACATTGTAGACACAAGGCAACTTTATTTGTATAGCAGCGTAAAACATTGAATATAATTGGTCCTCACTAATGTTCACGATAAAATACCACATTTCTTTTCCTATACTCAGTGTCTCATAGGAGGAAACCCGTCCACCAGTGATATCATCATTAGGCAGATTTAGATTATTAAGATTATTATTATTTAGATTTGTATTATCGTGAGAGCGATATTTTCAGGAATAGGAAGCCTGCCGCTTCTATTAGATTCTCCATCGATAATGTCACTGGTGGACAGGTTTCTGAACTGCCCACATGAGGTACAGACCGAGTAGAAAACAGTTGTGGCATTTTATCATGAACATTAGTGAGGACCGAAGATGGGTTGAAAAGTGGTGAAGTGGTCCTTTAAAGCAGCCTTATGTAACTTTACTATCCCGGTTTCCTGCGCAATCCTGACCGTTTTACCATTGAGCTAATAGAGCCTGCCCGCTTGCTCAGGGGATAATTTTTATCGTGTCCAAAATTCATGACAGATACTGTGTCTAGGTGAGACATGACCTTTGACATGTCTAAATAAAAGAGCAGGGAGCCAAAATACAACTTCCCCAATTGTATAGGTTATATTGTATTAACATACTTACATACAATACATTTCAATTCATAAAATCGGGTTACGTAGTGCTGCTTTAAGCAAAGGAAATGCACTGTAAAAGGACATTTGAAAAGTAAAATCAACAACAAAGAAGTACAAATAAAACTTAAATTACAGAGCAGATGCAAAAATATTATTATTTTTTTAAATCTCAATTAAAGGCAAACTAAATATTTGACAGAACTGTGAGTTATTTTTCAACCGTGCAGTTTTCTGGGAGCATGTTGTAGATATTGTGTTGCATAAAAATGGAATGCTGCTTCTCCGTTTTGAAAGCAGATGACCTAAGAGTTCTGGTCATGATGTAAAAATCTGAAATGTATTTAGCCCCAAACCATTTTTATAAACCAACCAGTAGCAAATAAACCAACCATTGAAATCATATCTTTGGCATTCAGGGAGCCATGCAGTGAAGAACTCACGGCGTGTTGGCTCGATTGGAATTGCATTAGGGCAAAGTACAATCATCATCATAGTATTCATTCTGAACCTTCTTCTCAAATACATTTGCCAGTCACTTAGAAATTGCCTGTATAAATAAGCCTACTTACAGTATATTTTCACTATCTGTGATGCTACCACAGAAAATCACATTACAGAGTCTAAGCTCTTTTATACTTTTGACTTCTTAGCCTTTCAAGCTGAAGCAAGCGCACATTTTCTTCATAAAATGTTCTAATTCAATAAGAAATGATTACCGGTATGTTAAATTGCATTAATTAAGTGACTGACTGTGATTTAGACATCACTTTCAATCGTAGATAAAATGTGATTTTATTCTGCTAATGTCGCAACGGCCAAAGCAATGAAATCGGTTCAAAATCAAACGGTATAATATGGCGTGGATGTTTAATCTAACAACACAAGCATACAATGTCATCTTCCACATTTACATTGCCAGAATGTCCATCATCATCACAACTCTATCATGTCCAAATCTATCATTCTAACAGTAGAACATCATTATTTATAAACATTGACTTTAGGCTGACAGGGAAGATGTTTTGCTGTGATCAAAGTCTCTGTTTCGCAGCTCATGTGCCGCTAAGTGAAGCCCTGATGATTAGATCTCTAACACATTGTTCCAGGCCATCTCAGAATGATGGATATACAGTACGTACAGTACTGTATATCATTGCTGAAACGCTGTATCTCCAATAGGGCTGGGTATTACCTACAACCTCACAATAGATACATACGTATCACGATACAGAGGCCACATTTGTCCTATTAAATTTACTTTTACAGAGTCTGTTTTGACCAATTGCCAGAAATTTTCCAAATCAATTTGAAAAACGTAGTTGATAACATTAACAAAAAGCAAGGAGACAAATACAAATAAATTATGTTTTAATGGATAAGTGCAAAATAAATATTCTCTACGTTTTTTTCTTCTTCTTGCAAATCATGTCTCAGACAGACACAAACACGGCATGAGCTTGTAGTTCTGCTATTTCTGTGATATTTGAAACACTTTTGAAAGTCAAAGTGGTTAAATGTTTCTGTGGGTCTTCTAAATGTTGAACCAATGAAAAGTATTAACAGGCGCTTGTAATAACTACAGGTACATTTTTATGGCATTGGAACACATGAAAAATGTTCTCCCATTTCTGATGAAACAGTTTCTGCCCAACGACAGCTTCAGCAACAATATATAATAGACCCACCTGGGACGTTGTGTGGAAGGATATTGTCTTGTTACAGAAGCTGTGAGAAACAGCCTTTCTTACCTATTGTAGCATTTCGTCAAGTAATAACACAACTTTATCCTCATCAAACTCGGTGAAGGATTGTTTAGATGAGCATTTAGATAGGGGTATTATTTCAGTAGACTGAAATAGCATCAGTTCAACCCAGACACTGTGTGATGCATCATTTTGGAAGGCACAGAGTACAGGGTGAATTGAACCATAAACAACACTGCTGTCAGTATTGCCTAAATTATCACAAATGTGCACGGCAAGCGCTCTATGACTGATGGCTAATTTAGACGTTGTTGTGTGTTGGCGGGTTTTTTCTTTTTTGGTTGAAAGTGTTGACAGAACAGTGAAATAAACCAACGCTTAACCGTTAACTAAAACTTTAGTGAGTTGCCGGAGCTGGAGTCAATGAGAGAAAACGCACACTCAAACGTCTTTTCTTTGTTATAGAACATTCTTTGTTGAACATTTTCAGTAAGCGAACAATGTGTATACATGATTGATTGATTGATTCTTTATTTAAGTGTCCATATGGACTTACAGGACACTTTTTACAGTTTACATAAACAATGGCAATAAATGACAATAAACCGACATGACAGTTCGCAAACAATGATCAAGTGAATACTAAACTAACTAATACACACACAATTCTTACATGGCAGATGTAATATACATAATATGCATAACAACATAAACTAAAATACGCCATTGGGCCTGCATCAGGAGACCGGACATGGACCTACTTGAAGAGCTGAGATTGTCTTCTACTCCATGCTCTAGAAACAAACTGTGCCGTCTTAAATACTTCATGATTATATAACCACTCTAACTTCGGACCCAGAATAGTTCAGGTTTTTTGCCTCAAATAATGTGTATTCATGAAGCCATGCACACAGTTCTTATGCCACCACGTCTACAGTCTGTGTACATTCATAGAGTGAAACCTATTGTAGGTTTGCTAAGTATGCTCATAAATAATTATATTCTGCTGTGCAGAAGAGAAATATGCAGTGAAGTCAACATAGCCAGGAAAAGTTCAGCAATGATTTAAAACACAATGAGCATTAATGTATTCAGTTTTTTAAAACGGTACATTTGCAGGAGTGTCTATCCTTCCCTAGCACATTGATTGCAGGCCACTGCATTCCAATATAAAATGCTTTTCCATTAATATATACAGTGTCGGAACTTCAGCACCCAGCATCACGTCTTTGGAGGCATTTCGATTCGGGCTACTTTGGCATGTACTGTAGCTAGATGACTTCTGTCTGACAGACAGTGGTAAACCTGATTAATTATGCATGCTGCCGAGCATCCAAAGCGTTCAGTAAAACCTGGAGGAAACTGTCATCATTTACACCAGGGAGTAGATTCATTGATTGATTGATTGTGTTATCAACGAAAAGGGTCAAATGTACACAATGATGACAGTTATAATAATTTCGGTAACATGAAGGTAAATAAATGTTATATTCTTTGGATACAAAACCAATTTGTTTACATTTAAGCTCTACATATATTCTTATTGTAGTATTTATTCAGTAACAGGAGGTCTCCAGCTCTTTAGAAAATAGACGGTGCAACCAAGGGGCCAGCTATGCACTCCAATGTTGAAGCGCTGGGCCCTAGTGGTAAGAGGAAGGACTGCAGGCGGACCCGTGTATTCTTGACGAGGAAACCCCGTGCAACCGAGCGCCCAATGTAAAGCCCAGGTGCACTCTGGGTGCACTTCCGCATTTGGACACCAAAATTTGGTGTCCAAAATCCAAATGCGGAAGTGAAATGCTGAATCAGCGAAAAGACGGTACTTCCGGCAGCCTTCCGGGTGCTTCAAAACGCCACTGAGCAACTTCCACTGACATGAATAGCGGAGGGGGCGGAGCTTCGCGCTAGTTTAGTCTCTATCCTTTTAATACTCTATGGGTGCAACCCATGTTTTGCCATTTCTGCATGCATCGACTAACCTACTGTACATGAGCAAGATTAACCCATTCCATTCCATCCAAGTCCCTCTCCTATATCAACATCCAACACTTCTCAAAACCATTGGTGTAAAGTAACCAAGTATGTTTACTCAAGTACTGTACTTAAGTACAATTTTGAGGTATTTGTACATTACTCCACTTTCTACTCCACTACATCTCAGAGGCAAATATTGTACTTTTAGTCCAATACAATTATTTGAGAACTTTAGATAGTTACTTTGTAGATTTAGATTATTATTACAAAACATACATTACCCACTTGAAAATCCACAAGATCCACAAGTTCACAATGGGTCAAGATGCGTTGCATTGTGAGCTTGTATATCTGCTACTTTCGAAAGATTGCATTTCATACCATGCACCACAAAACTGGAATAACATTCCATAGATTGCCTAGAATTTAAATGAGCTGTGTTATTTAAAAAAGGCATCAAAGGTGGGAGTATTTGTTATACGTATGCTCCTTTATCTTTATTATTCGATTTTCCTTTGATCTATTTTAATTGTATTTTCTAACTCTTTTTAAAGTGTAGGCCTACTGTTGGTACTCTGATTGTAGTTATTCTGTAAAGCACTTTGAGTTTCCTTGGTGTATGAAAGGTGCTGCATAAAATATAATTGCCTTGCCTTGATAATAATATTATAACGGTAATATTAAAGAAAAGTAAAAGTTTTCCCACATTACATTTCCCATTAAAACCATGATTCAAGTTCCACTGATCTAAGCCGGAACATGATTTATTGATCATTGTGTGTGTGTGTGTGTGTGTGTGTGTGTGTGTGTGTGTGTGTGTGTGTGTGTGTGTGTGTGTGTGTGTGTGTGTGTGTGTGTGTGTGTGTGTGTGTGTGTGTGTGTGTGTGTGTGTGTGTGTGTGTGTGTGTGTGTGTGTGTGTGTGTGTGTGTGTGTGTGTGTGTGTGTGTGTGTGTGTGTGTGTGTGTGTGTGTGTGTGTGTGTGTGTGTGTGTGTGTGTGTGCGTGTGAACGCTTTCCTGCGCAGACATCATCCTGAACTTCCGCACCACCTTCGTAAGCCAGTCGGGTCAGGTGGTGTACAACTCCCGCTCCATCTGCATCCACTACGCCACCACCTGGTTCTTTGTGGATCTGGTGGCCGCGCTGCCCTTTGACCTGCTCTACGCCTTCAACATCACAGTGGTGGGTATCCTTATCCTTTGAACAGGCATAACTCATGCCTCGTCTGTCTGTATAGCGTACGAACAGCTGCAATGAACTACTGTTGAGTCACTGTTGAGCTGTCTAAAAGGGCCATTCACACTTGTGTTGTTGAGCAGCCTGCGGTCCAGTTCACACGGGTGTGATTTTTCATATTGTTTGGTCCCGACTTATCGCTGCTTGCAGCAATTTCTTTCCCTTTTTTTCCTACTAACAGAGTATCTCTGCATTGCAGTATTGATGCTTTTGACAGGCTGTCACATCATCAATTTAAAGGTGTAAAGGAGAGTGGGTGAAATCATTTTTAGTGTAAGCTAGTGAAGCTACACACTAGGAGTAGAAGAATGGAACCGTTTTGGACATAATCGTATTATCATATTATGAGGTTTCCACTTGACAGAGACGATGTATTAAATATATCGTCATAATTTGTTCTAAACGATTGCTCTATTTCACAGTGTCAGTGTCGAGTAAGAGTAGTGGAATTAGCCGATTAACAAGCTTTGTTCTATTTTTGCTATTCATAAAAACCTTTGAAAGTGTAAGTGGTTGAGTATGTGTGGGTTTTTTAATATTGAACCAATGGAAAGTATTACAGTAACAAGAGATTGCGACTAATTAACTACATTGGATCCATTTTCCGCCCAGTTTCTAGGAAATTATAGTATTCACCTGCAATCATATATACTTTGCATTAAGTGGTAGTACCAATGGGAATATGAGATAATATAAGAGTGACATGGGGGACAGCTAGGGCTCAATGCCTTTTCAGCAGCCTGATGGCCTGGCTGTCTTCAGGGCTTGACAGAATAGAAAGCATCGTGTTACACATTATCATGTTAAGCCACATGTTTGCACCACAATTGCACCACAAATTACTAATAAATTGAACCACACCACGCCAACCCACATGGAGTTGACAGAGACACACACACACACACACACACACACACACACACACACACACACACACACACACACACACACACACACACACACACACACACACACACACACACACACACACACACACATATTCTTTGATGGGATCCAGTACAAAGATAGCCAATCTACAAGCTCACAACATGCCACAACGCATTCCAATGCGGCGCAGCACGCTTGTATATTGTCTGTTTTTGAAAACGACAGAATTAAATAGAAAGATATAAACTAATATTTCTAACGAAAAAGCAGGCAAAGCCGAAATCCTTGCTTGTCCTTGAATGGTATCAAACGTAGCTCTATCCAAAGGCATTTTTTTCCAAAATTTGCAAACGATTGCTGCTGGGCCCTCGAATTATATGAAAAAAAGAATTTAAAAGTACTAAGTGCCAGTGGCAATAAGAACGTATTTCTGCTGTTTGCGCGACTTGTCGTCTGAGCAGGCTGCAGCCGCTCAGCAGTATAGCAGTTCAATGACTCAGTTACTTTAATGACTATAGCCAACACTAGTCTGCCAGCCACTGTCCTGTCCTCAGATATTTTCATTTGATCTTCTCCAAGGTGTGTGTGTGTGTGTGTGTGTGTGTGTGTGTGTGTGTGTGTGTGTGTGTGTGTGTGTGTGTGTGTGTGTGTGTGTGTGTGTGTGTGTGTGTGTGTGTGTGTGTGTGTGTGTGTGTGTGTGTGTGTGTGTGTGTGTGTGTGTGTGCTCGCGCAATCGCACATGCGTGTAGTGAAACTGTAGCCAATGGGTGCGTTCGGAAATGCGCACCGGGAATGTGGTCAGTTTGTTGAGTGTGGTGGGCGGTGACGTCACAGAGTGCGTTCAGTGTGCCTTATTTACGAATGACCACAGCTGTGACGCATTCACACAAATCATACCGGACAACCCCAGCTTCAGGGTAGGGTCACTCAGTGCGGTCACTCGGCACACCCGGTGCGCACCGAGTGCACTGAATAAACGAACGACACGAGAGCACACCAGTGCGTTCAGTGCGCATTTCCGAACGCACCCTATATGTCTCACCTTAAACAATCCAAAAGGCATCCAGTTTCCAGAACATATTTCGCTTTCCTTTCTCTCTGCTTCTTTTAATGTACACAATAACATTTTTGTTGTTCCTTTCCCTTCTGGTTATTACCCTGCCACTGCCTGGAGGGTACTATTTCTTTTTTCATCCAATTTGTCCGTTTGTTAGCTGTTTTATGGGAAAACGGCTGCAAGGGAAGACTTGAAACTTTCAAGAAATGTGCTCAATGGCCCCTTTCTTATTACCTGATTAATTTGGGTATAATTGGTATCAGCGTACTCTACATATTTCCATATAATTACAGACTGTTTAAATATAGTGACATTTTTACTATCATCGACTAATGGGAAGGCATGTACATGTACATTCGGCTTTCATTTGGTGACCGTGAAATTTCAAACTCAATGTCATCCAGGGGTGACATTGTTGTGCTTGGCAGTTGGCATCTCTGCCTACAAATCCCATTTCCCAATAGAGACTGATAATATCTCAAACGGACCCAAACTGAATTTCTCTTCCACTCTTCCGTTCCTTCTTCCAGGGGTCATCGCTGGCTTGTGGTGGACATTTTTGTCAAAATATTGTTTTTACCACAATAGAAAATGAGTGGACAATAATATCATATGCTAGCCCTGAATGACCATAGCAGCTCTGTAACTCTTGACTGTTCAAATGGGCCCTTATGGGTCCATTTGGTTCCATTTGTTAGAGTTAAGGGGTCGTCAGACTGCAGATGGAAACTTTGCGTGCTCACTGCTTGTTGTTCCACCACTGCAGACGTCCCTGGTCCACCTCCTGAAGACGGTGCGTCTGCTCCGGCTGCTGCGCCTGCTGCAGAAGCTGGACCGCTACTCGCAGTACAGCGCCATGGTGCTGACCCTGCTCATGTCCATGTTTGCCCTGCTGGCCCACTGGATGGCCTGCATCTGGTACATCATCGGACGCAAGGAGATGGAGGTCAACGACTCGGACACCTGGGACATAGGTGGGTGATGGGACAGGCTAGCTAGGACACCTGGGACATAGGTGGGTGATGGGACTGGCTAGCTAGACTGCGACTATCCATTATTTATCAGTGGTGTGAAGTAAACCAAGTACTGTACTTTAAACTGTAGTTTACCTGGGACCGACGCATTCTCACTCCCAACTCGTTGCGTCACGTGGTCAGGACCAATTGGCATGACTTTTTTTATACACTTGGTAGTGGGAAGCTCTTTAGTGTCATTTTCCAACAAGTCCAATACTGTGCTGACATGTGGCTGATGACGGAATGTGAGAACAAAGGCACTGTTGCCACACGCTTACGCCCTGTTATATACTTCATCGCGTGACTGTGTTGTGCTGCTTGCGCAAAAAGACGATCTTGATGTTATATCTAGTTTTAGTTTTTTAGAAGAAAAAATAAGGGAAAATGTGCCCAAAAAGGGATCACCAGGTTCAAAGTGGTTGAAAACATTGAAAACAAGAGAATAACATTGAACAGAAGGCAGTTCTGACGAGAATCACTTACGATAAATAGTACGCTTGCTATGGAAAAGGGTGCCCTCGGCACCATCATCGGACATGTAAGGTACCTGACCAGGCATGAAAATATCATATTAATAGTTGGCAGTGAGAATGTGGCACGTGCCGGAGGACAAGAGGTTGGAGCCAAGGGTTGTCATTTTATTTTCCAGTCCCATGCGACCATTGTTCCGGGTACTGTATATTGACAAAATTAAATGAGAAAGAAAAGGCAATGTCACTGTGTCCTTATGTGGTTGACATGCTGACTGGCAGAGACACCAGGGTTGTATTTGCTCAATAAAAAGATAAACGGGAATGTTTGCAGTTGAGACTAGCCTGACACTTTTCATTTTGTTTTACTTCATTATTCAGACTGAAAGCCCTTCCCACAACAGCAGTTTCTGGGATGGGGTTGCCAGAGTGGCAGTCTTTAGCAACTGGTTCACACCAACCAATCAAAATGTGGCTTAATGAACGTAAAGTTGATGATTTTGCAATAGAGGGCTATGAATTGTATGCTGTCAACAGGACCAATAGAAGAGCAGGGGGCGTTGCCCTTTATGTTGACACAAACCTGAAATGCAATGTGGTTCAGAGAATGACAACAACCATAGAAAATATAATGGAATGCCTAACCGTTGAAATTATTGTGGAAAAGGGAAAAAACATAATAATAACCTGCGTGTATAGAACTCCGGGGTCTGACATAAATCAATTTACAGATATCATAGTTGGGATGTATGATAATCTAAATAATAGCAAGGTGGCCTTTCTTTGTGGGGATACAAATATTGACCTGATTAATTCACACGGGAACAAAAAAATTACTGAATTTACTGATGCAATGTTTAGTATTGGCCTACACCCTCTGATAACCAAACCAAGCAGAATAACAACAAATAGCGCAACCTTAATAGACAACATATTCACAAATGAAATTGATAAAGAGCTAGTGAGTGGACTGTTGATTAATGACATTACTGATCATTTACCAATTTTTGCTATAATTCAGAACGACTATATACATGTTGCAGACAAGAAGCCCCATGAAATATTTGCACGTCTCAAAACAAAGGAAACTATGAATACATTTAAAGAGGAATTGAGGTTACAGGATTGGGAAGAAGTCTATGTAGAGGACCCTGATAAAGCCTATATTGCTTTCTTGTCTACATTTACAAAACTATTTGAGAAATGTTGCCCATTAACAAAAATTAGGAGGAAGAACAAATACAATGAAAAACCATGGATTACACGAGGGCTGCAAAATGCATGTAAGAAAAAAAATACATTATATAAGAGATATCTAAAAACCAGAAGAGAAGAAGATGAAATTAAATATAAAAGATATAAAAACAAACTGATAAACATTTTGAGAAAAAAAAAAAAAGACTACTATAGTAAACTGCTGGAATTAAACAGAACCAATATCAAAGGGACATGGAAAGTGATAAACGAAATAATTAAAAAAAGAAAAGGAAATGTTGAACTTCCAAACTACTTTATTAAAAATCAAGATGAAATTGTAAATGACAGAAAAGAGGTCGCTGATGAGTTCAATGAGTATTTTGTAAATGTGGGTCCCAACTTAGCCAAAGGCATTGGTGTACCTTGTGACAAGGGTGGCTTTGAAGAGGAAACTAGAAACGAACAAACCATGATTTTGAATAGAACAAACGAAAAGGAAGTGATGGACATAGTAAGTGAATTTAAGAACAAGAAATCACTTGACTGCAACGAAATTGACATGTCCATAGTCAAGTCAGTAATTGAATACATTGTCAAACCTTTAACACATATCTGTAATCAGTCCTTTTTGACAGGAATATTTCCACAGAGTATGAAGATAGCCAAAGTAATTCCTATTCACAAGAACGGAGATAAGCACTTATTTTCTAACTATAGACCAGTATCTTTACTTCCCCAATTTTCAAAAATTTTGGAAAAAATGTTTGTAAAAAGACTTGATAACTTTATTGAAACAAATAAATTATTAAGTGACCACCAGTATGGTTTTCGAGCCAATCGATCAACCTCACTAGCAGTAATAGAACTGGTAGAGAACATAGCAACTGCGGTTGACAACAATGAGTACACAGTGGGGGTCTTTATTGATCTAAGCAAAGCATTCGACACAATAGATCATGATATACTACTAAAGAAATTACAGAATTATGGCATTAGAGATGTAGCATACAAATGGATGAGAAGCTATCTTGAAAATAGGCATCAGTTTGTCAATATCAATAATGTCAACTCAAAACCAGGGAAAGTCCTCTGTGGGGTACCCCAAGGCTCGGTGGTGGGCCCAAAGCTTTTTATTCTCTATATAAATTATATCCATAAAGCATTAAACCGGCTACAATTTGTTAATTTTGCAGATGACACAACTTTACTTTGCTCTGGAAAAAAAATGAATGAACTATTGGATACAGTCGAAGGGGAGTTGAAAAATTTAAAGAAATGGTTTGATATAAATAAGCTATCACTGAATGTAAGCAAAACAAAATTTATTGTGTTTGGAAACCGTACAATCAGTGAGGACATCAAACTCAGGATTGACTCAGTAGAAATAGAAAGAGTGTGGGAGAACAAATTCTTGGGAGTAATCATTGACAATAAACTAAATTGGAAACCTCATATAAAGTATATAAAAGCAAAAATATCTAAATCTATTGCAATACTGCACAAAACTAAACATATCCTGGACCAGAAATCATTATATATCCTGTACTGCTCATTCATTACCCCATATATTACATACTGCGCTGAAGTCTGGGGCAACACCTATACAACCAATACAAACTGTATCACCCTACTGCAAAAAAAAGCCATAAGGATCATAAATGGGGTTGATTATATTCACCCCACCAATTAATTATTTATTAAATGCCGTACGCTGAAATTTAAGGATTTAGTTGAATTTAAAACATTAGAGATACTGCTTAGAGCCAAAATGAAAACACTTCCAGACTGTATCCAAGGGTTGTTCACAATGAGAGAGAGCTGTTATTCACTCAGAGGTAAATGTATGTTTAAACAAAAAAAAGAAAGGATCAACGTGAGAAGTAATTGTATAACGATAAAGGGAGTGAAGCTGTGGAACAGATGTGATGAGGAATTCAAAGACTGTGTAGCTAAGGATAAATTTAAGAAGGTATTCAAAAAAAAAGTATTAAATAGCTATACAGAGTAAAGGAACTACTACTTCATGCTACTACTGTGACTTTTATTAGCATATTGTTCTTTTTTTTTGTTTTTGTTTTTGCTTGTTTATTCAGAAAGAAGAAGAGAAAAAAAAAATGATTGAAAAGAAACATGAATATTGCACTGTTCAGTAGAAATGTTGTTTGAGGACCTGTAAAAGGGATGTACATATATTTTTACATTTGTAATTTTTTAATTTAATGGACCAAAGGGTAGACGTAATAAGCCTAGGCTTCAGTCTATACCTTTTTTTTTTTCCAGAATAAGAAAATGAAAAAAACTGATGAACTAAGAATGTTTTGTATGGAAAGAAAAAACAAACTAATAAACTAAACTAAACTAAATAGTAACAAAGCAGATGACGTTGTTGTCAAAGTGGCTAATCCGGTTGCAAACACAGTCAAATATGTTGTTTCTTTAAAGAAACTATGTATCATAAGGCGCTTTAATTAATAGCCAGATCGGTGCGGTCGCAAATAGGGGCAGCCATGTTTGTTGTCATCGAGTTGAAACAGCGCTGATTGGCCGTAGCCATGGACAGGTATCAGATTTTCAACCAAGGCTGCCATAGAGTCACCAGACCTGAATTGCCCAGAACATATTTTTAATGGGCATGGCTAGCGATTCAGGGGCTGGAAATGGAGACCGATTAAGTCATAACTTCTGGTAACATCTGGGTCATTGTTCAGTCTTAACTGGCCACGTAGGCCGGACCCTAACCTCAGTCAGTCGGACTAACGGGATGTCGGACTTATGGGCAGTCCCACTTCTAAGAGTAGGCCAAGATAAAACACACACAGGATATATGGCTTTGATGGGATTTCATATACTGCAACAGCAGGAGGTAGCATGTGGCTCGGTCCAGAACAAAGTTATTTTACACTTTCTCTGGGCAGAGGGAGAAGGTTTTTGATCTAAAACTGCTCCAACGTTCCCTCTCTCCGGAAGGGACAGCATTAATATATAGCAGCTGGTTGCAGAGGTCAGTGGATATTTCTTCATATACCGTTATAGAGTCTCATAGGAATTGAACCTTAACATGTCATTAATGACTACATAAAGTAGCCCCCGCACTGCCGTGGACTCCTGGAGATCTGGACGTGAAGCATAGCGTTTGAGTCAGACTCCTTACAGAGCGAGCAGATCGTCTACTTGTTTTAAATTAATGGCAGCCAGCAAAGCGCGAGCACATGGCGAAATGAGGAGATTAGTTTTTTGCCCACTTGGACCTTGGCTATAAATAGTTATGGGCTAACGCCACGGGAAGCTTGCACTGCGCCGACCGTACACGGCAGCCTGGTCAGGCCTCGGGGCTCTAATGATATCGGATCAAAAGTCTCGCATGTTGAGACTGAGCATGTTTTCTGCTGGTGTTGCTGCTTAGACATGCTTTAACAAGCAGGTCAGTAAGGACTGTCTTTTCTTATTTCTGACCTTTAGCAGCGGCTGTGTGTAAACAGACTAAATACCAAGCGCTTGCGGTAAATACTGCACAGTATATTGTAGTGTACATATAATTATACCAAATCCCCAAAATGTTTTCCTTACATCCGACACAAATAAACAGAGACATCCCACCCATGCATAATTTCATGCATGCACGCACGCACGCACACACGCACTCGCGCACACACACACACACACACACAAACAATATTGTGTGTGTGTGTGTGTGTGTGTGTGTGTGTGTGTGTGTGTGTGTGTGTGTGTGTGTGTGTGTGTGCACTCATGTGCATATGTTTGTGTGTTTGTCCACTGAGACATTAGGTCATACCTGCTAATTAGCTTGAAGCCTTTATTCATCCCCGGCGGACACAATCTAATTTGGCCCTGTCCCACGCAGGCAGCCATGCCACTCTCCTGACTCCGACTCCGTCTGTGGTTGGCTGGTATAGCTGCAGGCCAGCTGGCCTGCTGCCAGCCTCCTCCAGCTCAGTGCTTCCCAGCCCCTCCTCCTTTCTTACTTCTGAGAAAACCCCCCCTGTCCCCCCGGCCCCACAGACACGTTTAAATGGAATGATTATATCACAATGACGCTACTGTACATGTGGGAGTTGGTACAGGTCACAGGTTTTCAAAGCGGGGGCTGAGGACCCCAGGGAGGCTGCCAGGGGGTGCCTGGAGGGGCCAATTGGTGCCGTGAGGAAAGAGGAAGAGGAAAAGGAGAAAATTAGGAAATTCTAATAATTCATACCGGTGTTTATATACTACATATATTTGCAGTGCACAAGATTGCCGCCCTGGTGCACTGCAAGTAATGTCTTCTATATGCTGCATATCACCCCCACCATCAACCCTCTCTTTTGGGTCACTTTCCACTGTACTAGAGCAGCAATGTCTGAAAAACTAACTTTTAGTTGCGTTTGAGTCAGATGATGCTAGCGTTTCTCTCCTTCGTTGCACACACTAGGAACAGATTTGGAGTAACTTGTTAAATGTTGGTCATTTACAGACGGCAGATGTTTCAGGCAGCTAGAACTGTAACCTTCTAACTCTAACCCCCCTGCCCCCCCCTCTCTCTCTCTCTCTCTCTCTCTCTCTCTCTCTCTCTCTCTCTCTCTCTCTCTGTGTCTCTCTCTCTGTGTCTCTCTCTACCCAAGGCTGGCTACACGAGCTAGGCAAGCGCCTGGAGACTCCCTACGCCAACAGCACCATCGGCGGTCCTTCGGTTCGGAGCTCTTACATCGCTGCCCTCTACTTCACCCTCAGCAGCCTGACCAGCGTGGGCTTCGGCAACGTGTGCGCCAACACGGACGCCGAGAAGATCTTCTCCATCTGCACCATGCTCATAGGCGGTGAGTCTGGCGTCTTCGGGGCGTCCACCGCGCTCCCAGGCACCCTGGCACCGAGCACACCCTTGGCACCTGCCACCTCCGTTTTTTTTGCCACAGCGGAGGCGGAAGAACTCGGCCGGGGCGTACGTAGGTGGGCTGATTTGGCTGGCCTTCTGAGAGACAGCTTGTGGAAAAGGGTACACTGCTGTCTCTTAAAATCAATAAAGGGATTAATATTCAAAGCTGAGGAGGTGGTTATTAGTGCAACAGCCCAGAAGATAATCTGTGTATATGGTTTTCATTTTATCAAAAGAAGAAAAAAAGAAAATCCCCAGGACAACATGCTGTGCTGCAGCGGTTCCCACACTTTTCAGCTCAATAACCAAAAGATAAATATGATTTACCAAAACTGACCTAAAAATACATTATGATTTTAACACATGAGGCCTATATTCCCTTTTGTTTGGAAAGCACTGCTGTACTGTGCCTGCACAACCGCTGTATCATGTGGAACAGTGTCAAATTATTTCACTTCACTTTGTTTAATTTTGTTTCATGCCACCCTCACATTGTGAAAGACTATTGCTGTAATTAAACTTCATAATATTAACTGAGTTAATGACCTGTATTTCTTTCAGTTTGTTTGCATAACATAGACTTGAATGAATTTCAAAATGACTTCTCTCTCTCGTCTCGTGTAGCACTGATGCATGCCGTGGTCTTTGGCAACGTGACGGCCATCATCCAGCGCATGTACTCGCGCCGTTCACTGTACCACACACGCATGAAGGACCTGAAGGACTTCATCCGCGTGCACCGGCTGCCACAGCAGCTGAAACAGCGCATGTTGGAGTACTTCCAGACCACATGGTCTGTCAACAACGGCATCGATGCCAATGAGGTAGGGGCTCCAAGATTGCTTTTGAATGTTGCCATATTCTGTAAAACGGCAACATACTGTGCACTGTGCAGTCATGCCAAAACCTCAGTCTTTCTGAACATTTCATTTAACCACTTAAACCCTAGTGTATTTTCAGTTTTCTGTTATTGTGGGAAAAGCTTTTGCAGAAAATAAGCGATCGACTAGCATAAATCTGATAAAAAAAATATCGAAAATAGCAGATCTACCTATACCATCTCTCATTTGTGAGCTTGTAGATTTGCTACTTTCACTATTTTGTTTAGAAATGTTATTTTCACCTGGTGTGAATCAGTGTGATGGACAATATTTTTCAGCACTTGCCAACTAAGTGCCTGTGCCTTTCAACAGAACAGGTGTTATCATTTTAATAGTGCTGAAAACCAGGACAAAATCGGTAGTGGATGTTGGAAAGCGGGATGTTCTAGTGTTTTAGAGATATTTGTCATGAATCGGAACACCCCAGTGTGAAAAACTGGAATGCCTGGTCACCACCGTACAATAACAGTAATGATGATCAACTTCATTGTGCAAATACTGTACCAGTCTGCCTCTCACTGCCGTACCCGTACGGCATTTTTCACGTGTCATTCCCAGCTGCTCCACGACTTCCCCGACGAGCTCCGCGCGGACATCGCCATGCACCTCAACAAGGACATCCTCCAGCTGCCCGTCTTTGAGGGCGCCAGCCGCGGCTGCCTTCGCTCCCTCTCGCTCCACATCAAGACGTCCTTCTGTGCGCCCGGCGAGTACCTGATCCGGCACGGCGACGCCCTGCACGCCAACTACTTTGTCTGCTCCGGCTCCCTGGAGGTGCTCAAGGACAGCATGGTGTTGGCCATACTAGGTTGGTGTCAAGGATCAAACGCTCTCACAGGTGGGCGTTAACGGGTCCAAGAGGATGATGAGCTTATACATGACGATCTGTCAGCTGTCGTATGAGCCCTAGGCCTGATATGGCAGCTAATCAATCATTGATTGATTTGATTTGAAACAGTTTGCAGAATACGTAATAAGCACTACTCAATACAAAATCTGTGGACGACACCATAAAGCATTACACTTGTTTACAATAGGGTCCACCATTTTCAATTCAGCAGAATATTTAAAGACGTACAAAATACACTTCTATATGAGAAAAGAAAACAGGAAATCATAAAAGGAGGTAAAAAGGGAAAAGACATACAGTGAGGGGAAAGGGAGGTTGGGGGGGGACTCAGACTTATTTACGGGGGCCAATTTCGAAGTGCAGCCGTCCGTAGGTGTTCTTTGAGAGCGGTTTTGAAGGAGTCAAGGGATTCACATGTCTTAATGACTGTTGGTAGGGCGTTCCACATTTGTGTGGCATAGGAGCAAAATTTATTTAGTCCCTTGTTTGGGCCGAATCTGGGTTGCACATGGTTTGTTGAACTCCCTCTGGTGTTTTGGGTGTGGACTTCGTTGACATTAATTTAGACGGGTGCATGGGTATCTTGGTGGTGTAGTGAATCTTGTGGACCAGACCCATTGCAAGATGCTGTACTCTGTCGTCGACCCTAAGCCATTCCAACCTGTCAAAATGGGCAGGGGTGAGGTGGGTTCGGGGAGTGATGCCAAGTAGTAGCCTCAGTGGAAGTTAAGCCATATCTTCCATATAGGGGTGTAATACAGCAGCTGAAAGCTGACCATTCTGTGAAAGTGAAAGTGAAAGTGCCACCGTTCACAGACCTGAAGGAACTCACATTCAGCACACCAAATGCATTTGCTGTTGATTTCATAGTCCAATTCATGGCTGAGGAGTGAGGATACACTGGAGTTTATCCAGGTGCATAATGCTGCAATTCTACAAAAATGATGAAAAAATGATGAAAAATCAGAAATGTAATTGGACAGTGGTAGCCTAGAGCGTAAAGAAATAAAAAGTAACCAAAGGCAGGAGGTGAAGTACACAGGGCCTCAGGAGACACTCATTATTTCCACTATTTTACACACTGATTCTCATGAAAATAAGCTTATCTAGGCTAGGGAAAGGTTATTATTATTATTATAAAAAATTTGTTTTGATAGTTTTGATTAGTTCTTAAAGTGGATTTTCTGGTTGTTTCTTTGAAAAGGCTATAGTTTATTTTTATTGTAATATGTATTATTCAGGGACTTTCAGATTCGTCAAAATCTGAAAAATAAAATGTTATGACAAAGACAAAACGAAAGAACATTTACAGAAATTACAGTTACTTTTGTAAAGACACAATACCGTTTCAGTTAGTTAGTTACTTTTTTTTTTCTTTTTTGCTTTGCTTTGCTTTAGTTCAAGTAGAAAATCCTTTATTCCATAAAAAGCAAGGTTCAAAAACGCTGTTGACCTAACAGCGGGTTGCTTTGGGCCCCGTAGGTAAAGGGGATCTGATCGGCTCGGACCTGCCCCCAACTGACAAGGTCATCAAGACCAACGCGGACGTGAAGGCCCTGACCTACTGCGACCTGCAGTACATCTGCGTGCGCGGCCTCAGGGAGGTGCTGGATCTGTACCCTGAGTACGCCAGCGTGTTCTCCAACGACATCCACCAAAACCTCACCTACAACCTGCGCGAGGGCAGCCAGGATGAGGTAGGCCTACTGTAGCCATTGAGTGGCATGCACCAACGTGCATGCACGTGCACTTTTGTGTGGTCATGGAGGGTCCCATCATGGGCGGGGGGGGGGGGGGCATTTTGTACCTAAATATGCTGTGTAGACACACACACACACACACACACACACACACACACCTCTTATTAAGCACACAATTATTATCTGCTACAAAATGCAGTCTAAAACCTTAAATAGCCTTGTGAATAGAACATAACAGCCTTCAGTCGTTTGTCTTCTACTGTGCTTTTGTCGCTTCCCTTGACACTCGTTCCGCCTAAGTGACAAATCGAATAGAAGTCGTATTGATTTAGGCCGGGCGGGCAGTGTCCCCGACCGTGGCTGCCATGGGATTTGGAAGCAGCGTTGCACCATCAAAATTAATCATCGACACAAGTCTGTGACATGTGACATGTGACTCCTGGAAGATTCTCCATGCTGTCCATTCTGGAGGGTATACTTATTCCATGCATGATGTAATGTCTTACCGGTCGTTCATGTTGTTGCTCGGGGGGGGGGGATGTTGGGGGGGCGTCTGAGAAGAGCTTCCTTCATTTATTCTGTCTGATTGCAACACGAGGGATTGGACATTTGTGTCAGCCCCATGTGCTTTACCAGATGGTTTTCGGTCATCACATGGGATGCTGGCAGATGGGGCTGAAAGGTCTGGAAAACGATTAGAATGATATGGCCTGGAATGGAAAGATGTGAATACAATAAGAAGGTCTGGAATAGAATAGACTCAACTAGAAATGCACACTGTCGAGGTGCAAACTTGCGCGTTGCACACACGCAAGTTGCTATACATGGCCTACTTTTGCGCAAGCAGAGCGCAGAGTACTGCCGACCTACGAACTTACGATCAGCCCCTCTATAAAATATACATACCTGATACCTACCTTGAAGCGTACCTAAGTTACGTCACCATCAACAGCCAATAAGGGACCACCATTCTTACCGACATACATACATACATGTATACATACATGTATTCGTTACCTTTTACCCACACAACATTGAAAAACATCTTAATTACTTCACCATCAACATCCAATTATAGCCACGCATACCATGCATACCACTTTTGATCCAGCCGACCACAGTACTTGCACGCTCTGCTTGCGCAAGTAATTATCTATTTTATACTTGCACTATGATATAAAGAATGACCACAGAGGTTGCACCAGGCAAGGTTTTGGGGTTGAGATGCTCTTTTCCAGCCATCTGTTCAGTGGACTGCCAGGTATATGCAGCCAGGACTGCAGTGCAGCCGCTGCCCCTGACAGTGTGAAGGAGTGCTCTCTGCTCAGCGGACCCGCTGCCCGTTCTCCGCAGAAAGAGCTGCACAGGTGTCGACCACATCAGCACATTCTCCCTACCTCTCTCTCTCGGCTCCCATCTCTTTTTGATTTGATTTGATTTGATTTATTCAGCACAGTATAAAACAATACAAATAAATAGGAAATATTTAAAATTTATCCAAAAAAAATTAATAAAGGAAAGTGCTAGGAGGAGGCAAGAAGCCCAAGTCTAGAACAGTTCTTAGTTATTTACAGCATGACGGAAATTGATTGTTAATATGTTTCTATATTTATAATAATCTCTACACCCCCCCCCCTCTCTCTCCCCCCCCTCTCTCTCGCTCTCTATCGCTACCTCACACTCTCCCCTCCCCTCTCTCCGCCACATATTGGTTCATGTGGCGCACCCGTTATGCGATGCACAGCTAATCACAGCGCAGAATGACACACCTTCCAGCCAATCACAGCGCACAATACATGCAGGCGCTTTCCTTCCACACATTTCGTCCTCATATTTGGTCCTCAAATGTTGACGCAACATCTGTGTAAAAAGAACCACCACTCATCTGCTGATGAGAAAAATAATGGGAAGGCTCCGCACACTCAGATCTGCGTACAATCAAAGTATTTATTTTGCAAGCTTTCGGTCTGCTGACCTTCTTCAGGCATCTTCAGGACGCAACATCTAAAATTATTAATTATATGCACAGGTATCAAACACCCTGAACCTTGAACAACTCAAGCAAAACACTTATGACACGAAGGAGTCTTTTTAATAGGTTAAAAATTCAAATAACTAAGCCACTTGGTTATGTGGGGCACCAGTGTCATTAGTGTTCTATTAAGTGAATATTGATGCTCAATCTGTCTGGCTAATCAGTCTGCCTTGCTCCAGGGATAATGTCTCCTGATGAGGAGAATGTATCCCTGTGTCCAATAGAGTTATAATGATATAATTTCCCCATACAGTATGTAGTAGCACTACTACTGGCACATTCCGTGATGAGCATCCAACCAATGCTTCCAGCAAATCTGCAGGGGTTGATTGAAGGGTAAATTGAACAGGACAGCATTTTGTAGTGCAAACCTTGTATCTCCATATTTAAATTTCATATTTTTTTTAATGCCCTATGATGTGGGCTTTATAAATATTGAACCAATGAAAAGTATTGACAGGATCTGAGCTTGGGACAAAATAATAACAACATTGTATCGATTGGAACACAGGTTCTTTATTTCCCTTTTCCTGAAGCGGAAAACGGTTTCCACCACCAGGGAAGATTTGTTGGATTTTCTCTCTCATTGTTGCTGGCTTCCAAAGCACGCGTACACGTGCACGTTCTCTGTGGCATGTCCTTAGCGATAGCATGGCTTCTGGCACAGGGTACAGCATGTGATGGTCATAGATACTGTAGACAGATGCTATATATGTGCGTGTCAAATCCATTAAAGTCATGTTGTAAGCGGCAGCACACATTGAGCCTGACGGAAGGCCTCACGCTGTCACTGCTTCACGTGTCATCCCTCCAGCTGGTAATTGGGGCAAATTGCTAGTAATTTGCCCACATGCCGGCGGAAAGACTAATTCTCCTTGGAATCTTTTGCTGCTATCAATAGCAAAATGTAGTCACAATTATGGGATTCAGCTCAGATGGTCACTGGCATAAGGTCCGTTCAGATGTTAGCCTATGAGAAGCCACTGCCAATAGAAGACAATTGTGTGTACTTAAGGCTGGGTAATGTACAATATTAAATATCCATCACAATATTTTTGGACTATTGGTGCTTTAACAAAATGTCACAATGATAATCAATAACCATTGGTAATGCATATCTACACAACTAAGCGTTTAAAGGTAAATAATAGCAGCTACAACAGTCGGGTAAGTTCATAAAACTTTATACTGTAATACAGACTTTAAAAACAGAAAACCACCATATTAGGATATCCAAAACCCAAAACAACACCTAGGTTAATATCACAACATTGACATTGATATAATATAATATAAAACATATTGACCAACCTTACGTGTTGTGTATTGTGTTAAGTGTGGATGGATAAATTACCAAGATATATTTGTGGTACTTCAGGTCATAATCTGTCTTGTGTTATCTTTGTCATTGTAGGGTCACACCAGGTTTTCAAGGTCCCCCAGGCTTCCACATGTAAGTTTTTAATCACACTTAATTTCACAGCTGAAGGTAATATAAAAATTATATGATGTGTTTCATTTATGTGTTTCTGTATTCCAGCATGAAGTTAACTGTACGGGAGCTGTCCATGAGCTGGCACACAGTTCCACCTAAAATGACACACACCCTCACTTAGTGTTATTGCCTTCAGCTGTGTTTGCCTTTTAAACAACATTATTATTGCATGTGCCGTGAAGGTTGTGTTCTCTCTCATTCTGTCTGTATGACCATCTTTTTACTTTTTCCCACAAGAGAGGTGCTTCTTCCTAAACTCACCTGTCACTTCAAATAGATTAGTACTAGACCTCACTGTCACAGGGCCTGGTGACACACATCTGTTTAAACTATACATTTTTTTGTATGACTCTGACTCTATGTTGGATGACTCTATGACATAAAAAGGATCTACAAGCGTGTGCTTACGGATCTGTTTTGTATTTATTTATTTATTTTTCAAATTGAAATTTCTGAAAAATGTTCTCGTTAAATGTTTGCCCATAATGCATGCCCTGAATCGGAACCAGGGTTATAACCACACTTTATGTGTACTTAGTTGACCGGGGTCCCCCAATACTTTTTTCCCTCCTACAACAAATCTCTTTGGCTAAATAGCCGATGGACAAGCTCGCAAAGTGTCACAAGATCCGTTTTTTTTCACAGAATGTCACCCCAGAATAGGGACACCACTAGGGTTCTTCAAGTGGTTAATAATGTAGCCAGAGAGACCCCACAGCAGGATAGGTTGGGCATAATTCTTTCAAGGGTGTGTGCCTGTTTGTTCAAGGTAAACCCCTCCTGTTTTTTCTGGGCCATGTTGCTATCCTATCCTCTCTGGGAGGGTTCGTGCTAGGACTTCCCCTACAGGTTGTAACTCATTAGTATCGTTAGAGAAAGCTGCAGCTCCCTGGGGTTTGCTATCTAACTGGGTCAATAGCTGTCCTAATGGGGAGCCTTATGAGCTACTTTACCTCACCACATGTGTTCCTGTCATTATTATTACAATACTGTACAGTACAGTAGCCACTTCACGTCTGCCACCAAAGGTGACACTGTGCTATTTGCAGAAATAATGTGGGCGGGAGTTTGAAGTCTAATTCAGTTGCTGAATGAAGAACAATTTCCAATTCAATAAAATGAAGGGTCTGTCCATATTGATGTCCAATCTTGATGTTCAATCTCTCCATACACCGGGTAATTCAGATAATAATCAAATCCTTTGAGCGTACATTTGAGCCTACTTGTTTACGTTACAATAGTGAGTTGTCGAGACCTTTTGGGCATGCACGTACGCACACACACACACACACACACACACACACACACACACTCACACTCACACACTTATCCAACCCTTCTGTAGTATACAGACAAAAAGGTATATTAAAAAAAACCCTTGCAACGTAAACCCCTGTCTTCCAGAACACACGGCATTCTTCGGAGCACAAGCTCCCGTCCATCGTGGAGACCAAAGGCGACGCGGATACAGACGGAGAGTTCTTCCACGTCTCTCCGTCGGCGCGCTCCCGTCCCAACCTGCTGCTGCCCAGCCTGAGCAGCCCCGGCCGACGCACCTCCCTGGGCAACCTCCTGGGCGACGAGCTGCGCCAGTTCAATGCCCTGCGGCGCTGCCGCTCGCCCAACCTCAGCCGAGGCGTCCTGGGCAAGACCCCGTCCCACTCCCCGCAGTCGCAGTCCAAAGCGGACCACGGCGAACCCCCTCCAACGGGCCCGAGGCCCGTGGTGACCCCTAGCAGGCCAGATGATTCTGAAGGGGAGCAGAAGCCCTCTCAGCTGCTCATCCCGACCGTCACCTGCTTTGGACCTCCAGATCTTAGTCCCAGGTATGACAGTATTTTCTTATGTAACGTTTTGTAGATAAGAGACAGGAAATTGAGGTTGTTGAGATTACAAGCACACAGTCACATACAGTACCTGCTGTAGCTAGAAACATTTCGTAGCTGTCAGGCAGAAACCTCATATCTCAAGCACTTTTGTTCCATTTCCTGAAAAGTAACTGTGTTGGTCATACAAGGTTTCCACCTGACAGCGATGATATACAATAATACATAATAGCAATATACAATACAATATAGACCTACACTAGAGCAATATAAATAACATTATAAAACAGATTCATTTTTAATCTCGTAATCTGATTTATTGATAGGTGTGGTATAATAACCATTTACTATGGCTGTGAAGTCTAATGGTCTTTGTACAGTTCCATATCCCCCCACGGCTAAGAAAGAAATGTTAGGCTACTAACTAAGTGAATGTGAAACTGAAGGTGAACTTCGATCCCTGTGGAAAAGCTTAACAATGTGGAAGCTCTTCAATGCTGAAAACCAGAACTACTTAAGTGGATGGTGTGTGTGCACCGCATAATGTCAGCCGATCTCACTGCACTTGATTAAGTGAGCACCTTGTGGACCTTCCCCAGCTATCATCCATATTCATAATGTATCGCGTTGGCTATCTGAGGTGCTTCGGAGGTCTCAGGTGTCCAGTCAGCCAGACAGGCACCGGGGACGTTCTCCTCAGGTTAACCCCAGATGGGCGTCTGCCAGTGGCACGCTCTCGCGCCGTGGCATCTCCGCCGGTTGTCTGGCAGCGTGGCGATAATTGAAAAAGGCTCTGCTGTTACATTATCTCCTGCTTTCCCCTTTTCACCCCCCGCCAGGGTTGTTGAAGACAACGGCCGCACGTTCCACTTCCACATGGAGCAGAGCAGGCCTGAAGCCAGCACGCGTGGAGGTGCCCAGGGTAAGCCCAAACCTCCTCCATCTACGCACTTGCCTTGCCTTGCCTGCCAGCCCCCCCCTGGCAGGAGGCTCCCGTGGGTGGCAGATGGCTGGAGGTGAACTGACGGGTTGAAACTGTGACCAACGCAACACAGCCCTGTTCTTTATGGAGGAATATGATAGGGCAGAGGGGATGAAATGAGCCTGCAAAGGACAAACGGTTATCTATCCTTAGCTTTAAGCGAGGTCATTTGAGGCAGAATAGTCTGATGTGTGTGTATAGCTGATACAGCTAAAGGGCCGGATTCAGCCTTTTTAACCTAAGACCCATTGTTCTGTTTTGAAGATCCGACGTATCACTCCCAATATACTTATTCTGTGTGCCGAGAGCTTGTACTCACATGGTCTAGAAAAACTCTGCCAGCCTGTGTAGAACTGCATCTCGATGAGGTGGGGGCCGCTAGCGCCTTCACCATCTGGCTTTCGGAAATGTCTGTCATATTATGGCAGAGAAGTCTATGGACTTTTAATGAAGTAAAGAAATATCACCCCAGTCCTATGTGATTTCATGTGGCAGACAAGTCTATGGACTATTAATATTTGTTTAGACTCAAGTACAATGTTTGTTTAAAGACGAACAAAGGTGATTTTATTGAAAGAAAGAAAGTTTACTCCTTATGCAGGTAGCAGTCACAGTGGTCACGAAGGCATGCAAGGACAAATGTATTTTAAGGCCTTAACCTTTCAGAATAACTTGTGATTCATTGTCCTTGTTCACCAGCTTACTTACTTACTTAATCCTCTTGGTCCCAGGTGGGACATAAGGCCTTAATGAGCTCCCTCCACTGGGTCGTGTCTTGTGCTGCATGTTGTGCTGCATGTTGTGCCTCGCCCCACGTCAGGTTCAACTCCTTCAGCTGGGCTGTGTTCACCAGCAGCTCATTAACGCTCCTTTTCTTCACAGACCCCAGACAGGTCAATGTCTCTCTGCTGAGAGAGACAGAGGAGGTCAACCAGAGTATCAGTCAGCTCAACCAAAAGGTAAAGTAAGACTTCTTGAAGGAGCATTTCACCCATGATGGAGAGAGAGCGAGTGCATTTTCCGGCAGCGACTTATTCTCTGAAGGAGATGTTCACTAAAACCTGCAGTTCATTCGATATGTGTTGGCAGTCATTTCTTTAATTTGATTTCCCCCCAAATCGCTGATTGTTGTAACGATCTACTTCCCAGCATAATCTTTCTGTGAGACTGTAAGGCCCGTTATACACTGTCAAACTGAAAATATTACCATTGTTAGTTTGGCAATATTTCCACCCCTCAAGTCCCTCTTTCTGGTATTCTACTGTTACTCACAGGCCATTCTCAGTTGTAACTGCTTACTTGTTATGTTATTTTCACTACTTTTGTGTCACATGATGAAGTATACATATATCGGGCATTCATGGTCCTCTCTATAATTATTGGTTACATCATTATTGGTTTCTCTCCACTCTGGGTTGCACTGAATATTATATAATGCTAACACTATCTGTCTCAAATGTAAGCTGATCCTTTTGGACATGATGATGGAGTTGTCCCTGATATATTGATGGAGTGTATTCATTTGAGACACGCTTACAGGTCTAACACAGGTCTCTAGACATTTGTTACCAAGTATGTGTCTGGTGGTTTTTTGTAGTTAATTGAATGTCGTTGATGTCGGGCAGAAACCTTGTATCTCTACATTGTAGAGCTTGCAGAGCTGTTATTTTCCCTATTTTCAAAACGTCTTTTTTGTAAGTGTGTATGTGGGTTTCATAAATATTGAACAAAGGAGAAGTATTTACAAGAGCTTGTGACTAGTAAATAGTAACTACATTGGATCCATTGGAGCACAGGCTCTTTTTTTCTGAAAAGTTTAGGATATTGCAAGGATCTTATAATGGTGACATCCATCAGCACTCTGTGACACACTTTGCAGACATGACGTTACGTTATTGCTCCTGCACGACAATGGATGAGCACAATTTCTTGCAGCCGACTGGTGCTAATCATGATGGATATACAGTATGTACGTATCACAAACATGTCTCACATACATTCATTTTTCTAATCATTATTTTATGATGTGGTGGGGGATAATGTAATGTAGGGCGCATTCCTCCATCTGTCGTCTCTAGTGTGTGTGACATGCCCAGCATATAGACGCTAAGGTTGTTCAAGTGGTTAGTTAACTGACTATTCCCTCCTTCAACAGTCTATCTCTAACTCCTTCTCATCTTGGTCCTCACGGTGTATGGGACAGATCACGGATGATAGAATTTGGGATGGGTTTAGGAAGTTCATTTATGTCCTAATTAAACTCAACTCAACAAAACGAATGAAAGCAAGGAGGGTGAGAAGAGAAGATTCTATGTTTTATCTTCCTTTTATGTCATTGTTACAGCCACAACCGTTTAGGCTGTCTGGCCTTCATCAGTGTGTACAAGCGATACAATTTTCCCCCTCTTAAGGGGTAACAGTTGACAACAGGTGTTATTACTTATTTTGATTTGCAGTTGTTGAGCCCCTCCACCTGAAACTCTACAACTTATATACCACTTGGGCCTGTCAGTGAACATAAGCAATGAGCGTACAAGGCATTTAATCACACAATGTATATTAGTGACAATAATAATGAAACCGTTAAACTCGTGCCAACAACCAGGATTATTGCTGAAGACGTCAGGTTCTTTCTTTCCATTCATAAATCAGACAAAATTGGCCAATTATATATTTGGACCGATTTTGACAGACATCCGAGGCGACTTCCAACATGCCTTCTTCTTCTTTCTCAAAAACGTCTTCATTTTAGTGACCCTTCCTACAGAGATGAAGAGAAAGCAAAGTCTGCACTCTGGATCCAGCTCCAAAGGTATTTTTGAAGAACTAATAAAATACCTTTGAAGTTGGATTCAGTGTGTGGAGTCTGTGAAGCAGAAAACTGCTTTTTCTTTGCATTTTATCTCTGCCCAGCATTTGGCTTTGGATTACCGTATGTGTGCTTTATTCACTGTTTGCATACTTTACACTACAGAGACCCAGACTTCCCCCATGACCAAACCTCAAACAAATCCACGCTCTGCCTTGACCAGGTGGCGAGAGAGTGAAAGAAAGAGGGAGAGAAAAGAGAAAGATCCACTGGCACTACTCCATGGAAACCCTAGATCAGTGGTTCTAAAAATGAATTTCAAAGGATCGCCACAACTATGAGAGTGTTCTGAGTTCTACACTTACTACAGCAATATTTAATTAGAGCCCCCCCCCTCAATGAACCCAGGGGGTCCCTGTCTCCTGAACCCCACTTTGAGAACCACTGCCCTAGATCCACAGTCAGGGATCTGCAACCACGATCTACTGGAGCCATTCGGTCCCTACAGTCGGAGAAGACTGGAATTGAGTGTGAAAGATGGATGGGATGGTAATTCAAGAAAGAGCAAGAAAGGCCACACTGACACAGCTGCACTCCCAGGCATGTCAAGAATGAAGGACTCATACATGTATGTATGACGGCCGGCAATGGATAGGGAGATTGAAAAGGAAGTGCAGTCCTGTCAGTCATATGTCGATGTCCCGCGGGAGTGGCCTGAAACCGTGTGGAACATAAATATCACATAGATTATGCAGGCCCCTTCCTACAGTCAGAAGTGTTGTTTTTGGCAGCATATTTTGTAGTTTTTAGTCATAGCCTTTTGAATAGTGTTCATTTAGTCAATAGTAACATTTTAGTCACCTGGAATGTTTTAGTGTTAGTCTAGTTTTAGTCGACTATAATCATGGAACTCAAGATGTATAAATGTATACAGTATATAAAACAGCACAGCAACAGTCAAGCTTGAGCATGCTTCTAAAGTGTGGTATTTGAGGAGTTTCTGAAGCAGAGTGGTGTACAGCACGTAAAATCCGCTCCATATCTACCCAGCATCGAATGTCCTGGCTGGCAGGAAGAGCAAGTGCAGACATTCAAATTAGGAATGAAAAGGAGAAACCTTGGGGAATAGCCATGATTCCTGTTTAACTATAGGATTAAACAGGTAAACTACAAGTGTTGATGTATGTATGTCTGGAAGTACAGCCACAACAATGACAATTGGCATCCGTCAGCCGTGGTAAATTGTGGTCAACCATTGCCATGGAGCAAGAACTTCATGTCTGTGTGTGTGTGTGTGTGTGTGTGTGTGTGTGTGTGTGTGTGTGTGTGTGTGTGTGTGTGGTGGGGGTGGGGCCTTGTGTGTGGACAGACGGACAGACCTTCATAATCCTCCTGAGAGAAATTCAGTTTATTATGGCAGCACTGCGATATCTGATGTCTCTTGAGACGTCATATAGAACTGATGTCAAGTCCTTTGATGGGTATGACTTCCATCATATAGTACTACTTTGATAATGGGTACTTTCATCATAGTACTACTTTGATAATGGGTACATTAATCATAGTACTATTGTCGTCATAGAGAACTGATGTCAAAGAGCAGTACTCTGTCTCTGACAACAGGTACTGCAGCAGTATTAGCACAACAGATGCCCATGGATTATTCAGAATAAAGTCGCTAGAGTGCCCAGCAGATTTGGCTGATTTTTTTTTAAAGCAAAAAAAAAGCAAACATAATTGTGTGTGTGTGTGTGTGTGTGTGTGTGTGTGTGTGTGTATGTGTATATATATATACAGTGTATATATATATATGAGACAAAAAAGGGACTCCTACACATCCAAAAAGACCCGTAGGAGGTGCAAGTCTAGTTAGGCAGGCATAGACATCAAAAAAGAGAAAAACCTTCCAAGGAAGGGACTGCACACTCCAGGGAACAGAGACGGACAACTTACTGCATCAAACGTATTTATTAGCACGACGCGTTTCGCCGTGAGCTTCGTTAGGTCATAGCACCTAACCAAGCTCACGGCGAAACGCGTCGCCTGGAGTGTGCAGTCCCTTCCTTGGAAGGTTTTTCTCTTTTTTTGATATATATATATATATATATTAATGTGTTAAATGAACTCCTGGCATGTCCTCTCCCCTTTGGAAACTAATATGCTTGATAACTTGAAGTTGTTGATAAGATATTTATTGTCCTCTTACAAATGCATAGAGCTTTGAGTTAGACCTGTACACGTGTCTCAGATGAATATACTCCGTCATGGTTGGAACAACTCCATCATCATGTCCAAAATGATCAGGTTACATTTGAGTCTGAGAGCATACTACAACTTTTGCCTCATAGCAGATTATTGATTATCGTTAATCAATAAACTATAACAATATACTATAACACTTATATACCAGTAAGACGCGCAAACGCGGGAAGCGAACGCAGCTGAGACCCTGCAGATCATGTCTGTCTGTCTGTGTGTCTGTCCCGCTGTTACTGTATATGTGGACCTGGCCCCTTTTGTGCCCATATATGGAGCTGAGTGATTGCTGATGCAACACACTCCATATTTGGACGTATAGCGGGACAGACACACAGACAGACAGACAGACACACAGACAGACATGATCTGCTAGGTCTCATAGTAAGTGCTCACTGCGTTCGCAATCACTGCGTTCGCAAACATAGTGTATACTGTAGCACTTATATACGAGGAGATGGTAGGAGATATGCGAGGAGATGGTGGTGTGACGTCGCTGCCACCGCTGTGACGAGGTGTCAACCTGTCACCAGCTTGGTGACCTTGTGGTGTCCGCCCTGAGATTTGGAGGTCAGGGTTCAATCCTCTGAGTCAAAGGTCTATCGAACACCACCCTGCTTGGCACTCAGCATCAAGGGTTGGACTGGGGCTGTGATGTGTACTGTATGCTACAGTAGCTACCGTCATGTCAAGGGGTCATGTCCGAGAACTGTTGTTGCTTCCCAAGGCTTCTTACCTGTCCGCATGTCAGGGGATTATAAATCAGTCGCACCGCTGCCAGTCACACAATATATATTAATGACAATACATACACATGATGCACACGCACGCAGGCCAAGTATACATGCAGTACCGGCTATTACCACTCCTGGGAAGGAGGATCAGGATAATCCATGTAAAAGTCTAGAAATTACCCTGACAGTACTTCTACACAACACATCACACACACACACACACACACACACACGTGCACGCACGATCATCCTCTGTGTACCATGTATTTTGTTTGATACAATACCCTACTGTAAAATATCATACCGTTACATGCCTAATATATATGGTCATATCCAAATTATATGTAAAGCTCTATGAAAACAAAACACCATGGGATAATTTTACGTTTTTATATTTTGAGTCAATGTATGCGTGTGCACTGCAGAGCAATAATAGTGGACATCTTGAGTAAGACATTTATAGATATGAACAATGGAGTGTATCTTGAGTGTTTCCCCAGTAGAATCCTCAGTGATGATGTAACACATTTGTAACTCCCAAGAGACTGTACATTTGGTTCCATTCGTACACTCTCGGGAGATAAGTTAAGACTATGGATTTGCACTGTGTGAGGTGGATGTACGTAAATAGAGGGAAGGCAGGTGCAGCACACACAGATCCAGATGGAACCAGGTGGATATAAATGAATCAGCAGGATGCTTCTGCAATGCAGAGGAACATGCTGACTCGACAATTCAGAGAAAGAGAGAGAATTATGACAACCCAACGTTACTCATCGCCTCACTCGGCCTCTCTGCCCCCCTTTTTCCTTTTGTTTCACCGCATTTCCCCCTTTCTGTCATCTTCCTTCCCTATTTGCGTCACTTACAGGCCCCCTCCATCTCCCCCTGGGCCGCTGGGGGCCTATAGGAAGGAGGCCACTTCAGCTCGGAGTTACGGAGGATTATGAATTGTTTGGTGTGCTCTTTTTCATCAGAATTACATCAGGACAGGAGACTGAGATAAAGTGTTGTTAAGCTTAGAAGCTGAAACGTTTGTACCTCCATGCAAGGGTCCTTTAAATTGGGTATTTTAACCTTTACATCGTCGTAACTGCTAGACATAATGTTAGCAGCGTGGTGTGTTCATTCTCTGTGTGATTACTAATCTGAAGAATGTATGCACTTTTTCCACAGATGGGCACCTTGAACAAGGAGGTATCTCAGCTCACCAAAGACCTCCACCAGATGATGCATCTCCTCCAGGCCCAGTTGGCTGTACACCACTACACAGCCTCCCACTCCTCCTATCCATTCGGAGTCTCCAACATGGTCTCCAACCCACCTTCAGCCCCTACCACCAGCGTGGCGTACAACTCCACTCCCACCATGCATGTCCACCACGATACGGGGAGCCTAGAAGGCCACCACAGTGCCCCAACTGGAGGCCAGTGGAACTACAGCGGTGCAACTGGAAGCCAGCCACAGTCCTCCAGCCCAGGACCACCTACCTTCTACCAGTCCCACCCCACAGACTCAGTCTCCAGGCCGGGCCAGAACCACGGCTCCGGAAGCACCTCGCCCCATCACTGGACTGGCCCGTCTATTCTCAGCATCAGCCCAGCTTTCCAGGGTGGAGGCCCGGAAAGCTTGGCATCTCACGCTGGCTGTGACGACTCTGACGGTAAGCCTCTCAGTGCCAGCCTGACACCAATGACTCAGTCCCAGCCCACGTTGTGCCTGCAGCCTCCCAGTGGGGGCCTGCTGTCCAGTTCCGCTACATCCACCCACAGTCTCTTGGCTCCACCTCCTGGTTCTTACCCCAATCTCGTCCTTCCATCCAGCACCCACTTTCACTCTGCTCAAGCCACTCAAGGCGACGGCCCGGGTTTTTTGTCTGACACCCAAAGTCGTAACCTTCCGCAGGACACCCCGGTGGACGACCCTGTGCTTTTCATCCACCCTGTACCTGCCTCTCCGCCGTCCCTCCCCAGGCGGACGTCCATCTCCTCCCAGGACTCAGGACCAGCTAGACCAGACGCCCTGGACGCACACATCCCCCTGGGAGACATGTCTGCTGTGGGACACACCAGTCTGGAGTGCCTGCTGGGGAACGGGGGCTCCACGGAGAGCAGGGACAGCGAGAGTGCGTCGTCTCGGAGGTCTAGCATCGGCGTCCAGACTCAGAGCACGGAGCAGTCATGGTGTCTGGACTTCACAGACTAGACGGGACCCAGGCCGCGCATCAGAAATGTTACTTGCCCATGCACTGGAACACACCCATATACACCGCATGACACCCATGCACTGGAACACACCCATATACACCGCATGACACCCATGCACCAGAACACACCCGTATATACCGCATGACACCCAAGCACCAGAACACACCCATATACACCACATGACACCCATGCACCGGAACACACCCGTATACACCACATGACACCCATGCACCAGAACACACCCATATACACCGCATGACACCCATGCACCAGAACACACCCATATACACCGCATGACACCCATGCACCAGAACACACCCATATACACCGCATGACACCCATGCACCAGAACACACCCATATACACCGCATGACACCCAAGCACCAGAACACACCCATATACACCACATGACACCCATGCACCGGAACACACCCATATACACCGCATGACACCCATGCACCAGAACACACCCATATACACCGCATGACACCCAAGCACCAGAACACACCCGTATACACCACATGACACCCATGCACCAGAACACACCCATATACACCGCATGACACCCATGCACCAGAACACACCCATATACACCGCATGACACCCATGCACCAGAACACACCCGTATACACCGCATGACACCCATGCAGTGGCCTATCACACATCTTCACTCTCGCGGCGTATCAGAAACGGAGCAGTGTGCTTCAAGGAGCTGTGTTACTAACGTTCAACTTCTTAACAGTGTTTTAAGTGACTGCTGGAGGTTGTCAATGTGCGCCGTGTTCTGTCCCGTTCCGGGGCCATCGATGCTTGTCAAACTCCATACAACTTTCAGCACTTCTATGCAAAAGCATGTCAGGTCTGCATTTACCTTATGGCTTTGTGGATTGTGTCTTCTGGATTCTTATTATTTAATCTAAGGGGCATTTTAACAAGTGCTGATTTAACATATTTAAATTTTTAAGATTAGGCATAACTTAGAGCAGCTTTTGGAAATAGCTTTTTCTTTCTCAAATGAAAAGCATAAAATTGACACGTGGCAGTGGATTGTCAATCCGCATGGTTCTAAAATGGTCATATAATGTGTGTTTCTTTAATGGGGTGATCTGTACAAAGCCATGAAAACAGTACTACTTATAGTTGGCTGAAATGACCAATGCTATCAAACGTTAAAATAGGACTTGTTTGCTGAAGAATGATGTGAATGCAGAATGTTTATACTGCACATCGCGCACAGTATAGATATTTGACACATGCTGTTACAAATTTTATTTGTTTGTTTGTTTGTTTGTTTTTATTTATTTATTTATATATTTATTTATCTATTTATTTATGAACAGTTTCTCAAAAATGACCATAGGCATTACTGTTACTAGTGATGTACAGCCTAGTTGATACCACCAATAACCTATACTAACCATAGATAAATGTCCATGGCTATACCATGGTACGGTATTATGCACAATTTCCTTTTTTGAAATTTTCCAAGATTAGCCTTTACTGTAAATTGTCAAGCTCTGAGCTCACACAGGAATCAGTCCTATAAAGCCAGTGAAACCAAAACGGTGGTTTCAAGTATGTGCGTCTCTGACCTCCTCGTTGAGGCATTTGCATTCAATATTATTACCTGTTACCTCCTTGCATGGTAAAGTTGTTTATTCTTTTTTCCTAAGGAAAAGGTATAAGTCAATGTGTAAGCATTCTAAATGACTAACTGTAGATTGTGTACTGTAGATACATACTGTACATGCATGACAGCTTGAGGCAGTGTGAGAATCATTGGTTTTTAATGTACTAGGTAGCAAGGCAAATTAACTTCCACAAGGAATACCGTTGTTTTTTGCCTCTCACAACACAACATAGCACATTGGTTTGGGTTTACATACATATTCTTCACAGTTTGGCGTTCATAGAGATACAGTAGATTGTTTTTTATTCATTCACACTATGTGCTATGTTTTTAACAGTTGGGTCGTTTTTATTTTGTTAGTTCATGACGAATCAGAGCTTCGACATGAAAGTCTTACTATCGGAGAAACTTCTCTCAAAATTATAGTCATAGTATCAAATATCTAATTTAATTGAACATCAACTGTTTTTGTCCTTTTTGAAAATCAGGACTTGTGGATAAAATAAATATTCTTCCTCTAAGGGCACTGCAGTATAATTGTCAATTAAGTTTTGTAAAAATTATTTTCTTGTGAATGCTTTGAAGGAATTTGCAATGTGCATGTGGCAGGAAGGACAGAATAATTGTTTCTCAAGGGTTTTGTTTAGAAAAACAAACATGGAAATGTTAAATGACTGAACTGGGAATTTAAACACTATACTGCAAAGGTGAAAGCAATGACCTCAATATTAATATATCATATCAGTACTCATTTGCAAAATATGAATGCCTCCTGAAGGGAAAAAGAAAAAAGCATTCCATCTCAATCTTCACATGGTGTTCTGTCTGAGATGGATTCTCCCCCCTGACAGACAAAATAAAGTGTGCTGAGATTTCTCTGTTTCCTTTCATTCGGAACTCACAAGGGGAGAAGTGGATTCATCACTCATTCCATCTGCCGCAGATACTAGTGTTGTAGTTCTCGAGATATGGTCTCGTCTCGAGACCGGTCTCGAGACCAAATTTTCGTGGTCTCGGTCTTGTCTCGGTCTCGCACTTCTCGCCTTTTTTTGTCTTGTGGTCTCGTCTCGGTCTCGCGCCTCATTTGTCTTGGTCTTGTCTCGGTCTCGCGCTTCTCGCCTTTTTTTGTCTTGTGGTCTCGTCTCGGTCTCGCCTCTCATTTGTCTTGGTCTTGTCTCGGTCTCGCGCTTCTCGCCTTTTTTGTCTTGTGGTCTCGTCTCGGTCTCGCGCCTCATTTGTCTTGGTCTTGTCTTGGTCTCGGACTTATTGTCTCGGGTCTCTTCCCCCACCGAGACCACTCGAGACGAGATGCAAAACGTTCTATTATATCAACCCGATCGCAAGGACTGAGAGAGGGAGCCCATTCACATTAATGAATTAAAGACAGCTGTTAAGGAGAACAGCGCTGCATGACGTTCATACAGGTCCAAAGAAGAGCACATGTTGATGTTATTATGATCATTCTATCATGAAATTATATCAGCCTCAGGCAATGGGCTTAAATAAATAAAGTGTCGGCCGGGAGGCGGAGAGTTACGCACGGCATTGACGGCAATACGCATGCAGCGCCCGGCATACAGCCTGGCATTTTCATTTCAATATATTCTACCAACAGTGCAAGACTGCAAGCTTTCTTTTTGTGTTGTAAGTTGTAACTTGTAGCCTGTAGTCGTTTTAATAAACGAGGTTGAGCGGTGATCTGAATACTGATCTGAAAATAGCCAATCTACAACTATCACAACGCGTTGCACTGCAGCCGTGCAGCGCGACCGCGACATATGTATGAACTATGAAGCATCGGCTCGGTTTAGTTTCATCATGAGAAGAGTAAAGAACCACCACCTACCTGACGTTACATCTATACCTAAAGTAAACTAAAATCCATCCATCGTCCACCTTATGTGATCATGTCTTGTCAGGCTATAATAAAAACGATCATAAAAACAATCCTTTGTTGTATAACGTGCATGCATGCCTCATTGACATTGTTGGTTCACTACCGATTTATTTACTAAAAGGCTCAAACAGCAGCAACCAAAACCAACTAATAAACTATTGTTTTAATTTGAAGGTGAGCCATAGCCCATAGCCATTAATCTGAAAGGTTTTGGTCAGAAACTGTCAAACTGACAGTGACGGACAGTGTGACAGGTGAGGTCACAGTTCACAGGTTAATTCAGTGCATGCGCAATGCACATGGTTTAATTTGGGGGAACAACAAATGTACTGGTCAATAAGATGTCGGCTAATTCAGCTGTTATAAGGTTTGGCTTTGTGGAACACAAAAATTACATTTGCAAGGATAATGGGGGGGAAAAGCACAGTGCAAAGTGCAAGTTTTGTGGAAAATCATACTCTGAGACGTCAGGAAGAGGGAAAAATAGTCTTGGTCTTGACTCGGTCTCGCCTCGCGGCCTTGGTCTCGACCCTCCTAGGTCTTGGTCTCTGCCCCCTAGGCTCGCATCGGTCTTGGTCTTGGTCTCGACCCTCCAGGTCTTGGTCTTGGTCTTGGTCTCGGTCTCGGCCCCATAGGCTCGCATCGCTATTGGTCTTGGTCTCGGTCTCGACCCTCCAGGTCTTGGTCTTGGTCTTGGTCTCGGCCCCCTAGGCTAGCAGCGGTCTTGGTCTTGGTCTCGGTCTCGACCCTCCAGGTCTTGGTCTTGGTCTTGGTCTCGGCCCCATAGGCTCGCATCGCTATTGGTCTTGGTCTTGGTCTCGACCCTCCTAGGTCTTGGTCTTGTCTTGGTCTCGCTTTAGGTGGTCTCGACTACAACACTAGCAGATACTGTGTTGTACACAGACTGTGTACACTGTACAGTAAGACTGAATCATCTTCACCTCAGGCTCAAACCAGGCTGTTACCTACAGTATGTACGTATCAAACAGTGACACACACACACACACACACACACACACACACACACACACACACACACACCATCAGGGAATGGGTATGTCGCCAGATGACACATCCACACAATCATGAATCACCTAGTGTCCCCAACCACAGTAGTTTAATTTGCAGGTCTGTCTCACTTTGGGAAATTACCTCATAACGGGCCTAGGACAACTTCAATTAAAGGTGTACACATTGAACAAAAACTACTGTTTTATTTATTTTATCGTGTCAATTAATGTACTTTTTAAGTAACAGCTACGTGACATGACCATTACATAGTCTCAAATGTGGGCTGTCAGAACCACACCTTTTGGGGGGTGAATCATTTAAATGCATGGACTCTTTCCTTTTTTTCCTGATAATTTGTCCTTTTTTTATGTCCAGCTACTGTTATTAGGATATCAACAGTACAGGAAGACCCAATCTGAGCACACCTGTCTGCTGCTGTCTGTGGAATTTCCCAGGTTTCACAATGTTGGACTTCAACATCAAGCAATCTGGGAAAGTACTGTAGCCTACAGTTAAAGTATAAAATTACACACTGCTGCATGGTGGTGAGTACAAACCCATTTATTTCTGTGATCGAAGCTGAAGTGCAGCACTGAGGGAGCGGATTGAGATGAAGACTGTGATTCTGATTTCTTTGGTTATAGCCTTCAGCTATGGTGAGTTCATAGTATGTGTGGCTGATTAACATAGGCTAATCATAACTTTATTTGTTTAAAACCTGAAACTTTTGTATGAAGTGAAACCAAACAGTTGATAGGTTCATAAAATGCTTAGATAGCTTTTCATGTAGACTTAGATAGCAGTTTATGTATATAAACACTATATAGTACATGCATGGGTAGTTTCATTATATACGTAGATATTCCACTACTGTTACGTTCTTAGCTTACGTACCTGTATGATTCATGATAACTACTTTGTACGTACAGTATGTGATGTATTGCCATGCTTAATGTATATCACTCTGGATTAAGAGCGTCTACTAATGCCTAAATTGTAAATTGTTTAAATGTCCTTTAAAACAGTGGTTCCCAAACCTTTCAGGTCGATACCCAAAAGAGAGGTTTTCCCGGGACCCAAACTAGTGAAAATAGCACATCTACAAGCGCACAACACGTTGCTTTCAATTCAATTCAATTTTTTTCAAGTGTCAAATCACAACAAGTTGTCTCAAGACACTTTACAACCAACAAAGATCCACCCAGAGCAAGCAATATTACGACAATGGTAACGAAAAACTCCCCTTTAGGAAGAAACGTCAGGCAGAACCTGACTCTAGGGTGGGCGGCCATCTGCCTCGACCGTGGGAATAGGAAGAAAGAATAGAAGAGAGATAGACAGGCTTTGCCACATTGCAAGCTTGTAGATCAACTAGTTTCACTACTTTTTTTTTACGCCTTTTATTGGTTTTATAAGGGACAGACAGTAGGCTGACAGGAAACGGGAGAGAGATGGGGGGATGACATGCAGTAAAGGCCGTGTCGGGCTCGGGAGTCGAACCCGTGGCACACTGCGACGGTTACGCCACCGCCTGGGCCTCACTACTTTTTAATATTTATTTATTTATTTATGTTATGTCTTAGATTTGTTTTAGTTTTAAAATGTATACAATTATTTTATTTCTTTTTTATTAAAACAAAAATCTTTTGAAATACATACTGGAACAAAGAGGTTGTCAACTGACTGTCTTCTGTTTGTCCTGCAAGGAATCTTTAGTTATGCTTAAACACCTATTATGACTATTATTGATCTAACACGTGCCATGGTGAATTAATTCAATCATAATGAAAATGTATCAAATGGTGTGCATGATATCACACTCGCATTCTCATACATTACAAACACACACAAAAAAATCGTGTTATGATGTGTTATGAGCTTGTATAAATGTGCTATTTTCACCCGTAATAATGACATACCCAAAATAGGGATGGGTTCAAAGTAATCTGAATTAAGGAAGGTGTGGCATGCTAAAATACTCTCCTGATCCTGGCCTGCCCTCTGGTGGAATAAATTAGACACAGTCTTGCATACTGAATCAGAAGAGATCAAATGCTGTGAGTGTGAATTTGAGGTTTTAATAAAATTACTAATTCATGATTTAAATGGTCAAAACAAAAAAAGTACTGCATATTGCTTCCTATTCCTATACAGTAGGCCTAAATCCTCAGTATTAAAATGATCCATTTGTAACTCAGATGATGTACTGTACACTGGAATCTTTTGTCTCCAAATTAATTGGACACAAGGAAAGGGGCCCAAATGGACAAAGTAATTTCAGGACTTGTCACAATCACCTGACCTTTATGCACTGTTTCATTTCTGAATGACATTACCAATTAATGTCATGTCACTTTACTTGTCCCATTATCGTGGGAGTCATGTAGTGGGAATTTCACTACGGGTTGAACACAATATTCGGAAATGAAATCCAGTGCTATTCACTGAAGTATGTCTTCCGCTTTGATCTTTCTAATCAAAGACAACGCAATATGTATTTTGCCCATTTGTAAAAAAAAAGAATGTGTACAGTACTCTCTGAGTGAATTTAACACTATACTGTGTATCCTGGCCTAGAACACACAGCATGTCAGTCACAGTGCATTGAAACAAAGCCCAGATCACATAGTGCATTGAAAAAAAAGCCCAGCTATAACAAGGCTAATCATAGCGAGACAGGTGTGTCTGAACCTGAAGCATAAAGGCTGTGGACTCCAGGGAGACTGTGCTTTAGGGCAGGGGGGTCTTCAATGTTCTTCAAGCAACCCCTTATTAGCTGAGAGAGAGACCAAGTGTTGCATAAAACATTTTCATATAGCTTCATAGACTTGTTTGACAGCATACTGTGTAAATGAATGTTTTTGTTTCTTTATTTACAAACCTTTCCATTAATTCATTGGATTAATCTTAATGTGTATTTCCAGATGTTAAACTGCATAAAACCCTGAATACTTACTAGTGAACTTGACTTTTGGCTCTGTACAATGTGTCACAGCGGGACCCAGAATAAGGATGCTAGCGTTAAATTCGTTCACGTAAAAAAGAACTCACACTCGTGTGAAGTGAGGGCCACAAGATGCTAGCGCCCCTCAAACATTTTCTACCACTTCCGTTTTTTGCCCTCACTAACCATCATTTCTGCATTATGAAGCTTGCTGGTGTCACTCGAACCCCATGCCTGAATATCTTATAGCTTTCCATGTATCATGTTCCCACTCTAGTGCCCCCTGGCAGCTGCCACTTTCTCTAATAGGCTGGCGAAAGTGCTGAGGTGACAGCGGTGATAGAGGCACCCATGTCCCTGATCACCTGCTTTCAACAGTCGATGGGGTTCATTGGGTTCAGGCGAGGGTGGCTGCTAACAGTATGCTGTAGGCACGCAGTTATTAGATACCCACACCTGCTGCATACCCATGGCTCCTCCACTGGATGGTTCACCAGGGTGTACCAACCACCCATGCAGGCTAAGGTCTTGTTGATAACGGGTCCTTATTTTGGGCATGTCATATAGTCCTTTTTGAGTGGCGCTATAGCCTCTCCAATACATGGCTTTTGAAGATTACGTCTATGCCAGCCAAGTCTATGGGATTTTTAATTTGTTTAGAGCACTTGTGACATAACAGTTTCAATGTGTACTGTATCTCAATCCGTAACAGGCCAGCTATGCATACCTTTGAGGTACGCATAAAAAAATGAAACTCTTGTTGAAATGAGTAAAGTATATTATGCAAGAAGGTTAAAACCAAATTTCAATAGCTTTCGTCATATTAGAAGGGACTTATCAGCTAAAACTGCACAGCTGTGTACATGCATTCTATGATTTTCTCACACCTATCATACAGCATTTCAACATGGTCACAAAATCATGGATCAAAAACCATTGACATGAGTTGGCACCTACATATGTGGTATTTCGAAAAACACAACCTTTTTACGTTCTACTATCAAATTTTTTTTTTTTTTTTAATGTTTCACCTTTTCACCTTTGTTCTCTGGACTGGTTGATAGAGCTCCGAGCAACTATATGAGCCTCAACAAGTGGTAAGTGTATTGTTCCCAGGTGTAACAACTCATTGGGACAGTCTGTATTGTTCCCAGGTGTATCAACTCATTCGGACAGTCTGCCATCTCAGTAAAGGGGGCAAACCTTTGGAACACCTTGCCTACGGTTCTAAAACTAGAGACGGATGGAAACGTGTTCTACGGGGACTAAAACCATGGTTGAAATCAAATCAACTGTGTTCACATGTATAGTTTCTGACTGGTTACTTGAGTGAGTATATTTACTGTAATTTATGATTATGTTTAATGTAATGGGTATTGTAATTTAGCTGTAAAATATTATTAGTATATATTCTTTTTTGTAGGTTTTTTTTTCTTTTTAAACTAAAGTGTTACTATATTTTTAGAAAAGTCTCCTGGTGGTGAAAATTACTTGTGCTAACACACTGTAAGCAATGCACCTACAAATTGTACAATTGTGCAATGAGCAATGTGATTGTGATGTAATTGTAATTGTTTATTGTTTAGGGCAGTAAATGACGACATAATGTGAATGTTGCTTCTCAGGAGCAACTTGGTGATGATGCCAACATCTTTCGTACGACTCTCCCTTAATGTGCATGTGTGTCTGTCCCTTATCCCCATATGGACATCCCCAAACTCTCCCAAGCTGATTGGTTGAAACCACAATCGCAAATATAAAGGATCACAATGGAAATAACCACTCAATGATTTTGTTTTCATTATATTCTTTTAACAGATAAAATATGAAAATAATCACACCCGTGTGAAGTGAGGGGCGCTCTCATCATCATACATCATCTCATTCCGGCCAATCACAATTTGCATCCTCACTTTTCCGTCTTCACTTTCCTGCCCTCACTTTTAGCTTCAATATGTATACTTTTCTCAGCCAATCAAATCATCGCTATGGGGTGATCAGTCAATCACAAGCCAATGTGTTCACACAAACCCGGAAAGCTGGGCATAGGAAGGCCTAGCGCCTCTCAAAAAGATATGATTATGTATGCTTCTTAATTTGGTCAATAAAAACATAACTAAATCAATCTGTGATGAATGGGAACCCTCAAAATACAAACAGAGGTGGAAGGAAAATCTATTATTTGAAATCTATATATTGAAACACAAAAACTGAACAGAAACATCTAACCAGAAGATATCAAAAAAGGCCAAAACAACAACCCACACCTTCTTCAAAAGCTAAAGTTACAAACTACCTTCAAAATAATGAATTGCATTTTTATAGCGCTTATAGTGCTTTACAATGGTTCATTCATTCATACATTGGGACGTGAAGCGGCGAACAGTCGACGCCAGCGTCCTCACTTCCCACACCACACACACACGCACCAATGGTGGCAAGCTCACACCGACCAACTCATTGGAGGCAATGTAGGGTTCAGTGTCTTGCCCAAGGACACTTCGACATGTGGTCAGGAAGAGCTGGGATTCGAACCACCGACCCAGGGATCATTGGAAGACCTGCTCTACCTCCTGAGCCACAGCCACCCAAAAACCTAATGTTGAACACTGAGAGACGTTGTAGCCTACTGATCGACAGCCAAGGACTCAGCAACAACTAAATGAACAGGGTTTAAATTCACAAACAAGTGATTCATAGTGGTCCAGGGCAGGCGCATGCCACATATAGGCTCTGGCCTGACAGCGCGTTGCGTGTTCGAGTCCCATTCATGACGACCTTTGCTGCATGTCTCTCCCCCTCTTCTCTCCTTTCCTGTCCGTCTTCACTGTAACTGCAGTGTCACAAACAAATATTTAAATTCACAAACAAATCAAAGCAATGAAACAAAATGTGGATTCATCTGGGAAACTGCTCGAACCTTTTTCTTCAATGTTTGTGTTTGCAATATATTTGTGTTTACACAAACACTCAAAATTATCCATTCATTGTCAATGGGATTTAATGTTTGTGTAGGACAAAGTTTGTGCATATACACCAAAAGCTGGACATATAGGGGCTATTGCCCCTCAAAAAATATATATAAATAAAATAAAACTCCTTGTTGGAATTTCCCCTGCAGTGAATACAGTAGATTATAACAATGGGCTGGTGAAGGACTGTGGGAAAGATGGACGGAAGCTCCAGCCTACATGTGATGATTATACAGAAAAGTATGAATAATCTATGGCACACCCCAGTGATTTATACTGAAAAGTATACTCGCAACCAAGTATAAATCAGGCATCACGTGCCAAAACCAAAGCCTGGCTTTTTGGAGAGCTGGGCACAAGCCTGGAAAGCATAGCTGTAATTCTGCAAAGGGAAGCTGAGGGCCTGCTGTGGGACCACGGGCACACTGGGGCCTGCTGCCAGCAATGTCAGCTGGGGTGTGCCATAGACCATCGGCTGTGTCTTTTTTGGCTGCTCCTCCTCTTTCCTTAGGGCCTCTGAGGTTTCTAACTTGTCAACCTTGCCGATGTACTCCCTCATGACCTGGATGAAATACGGCATACAAAAGTCCATGATGCCGTGCCTCCATGCCATCTCCAGCACGACATCAGGCCGCATCAGGTCATAGCAGGTGTAGAGGCATGCAGTGAAACACTCCTTCTTGCCCTCCTGGACGAACCAGGCCAGAAGTTCCTCTGCCAAATCTGTGTCCTTGGACTCCGATGTGTACAAAATGGCATCCTTGTAGAGTTTGTCCTTTTTGCAGAGCTCCACGCTTTGCTTCCAGCGGTTGCTGCTCTTGTAGAGGTAGGCGGCAATTCTGCTGAAATCGATCAGCTCGTGCTTCTCCAAATGTTGGGCCAGTGAAATGGTGTCAATGTTGTCGTAGGTATCTATTGACGTCCTCAGTGCCGGATAGTCCTCCTCTGCGATGAACAGGTTGTTAAGTGCTTCATTGATGGATTTGTTGTTGTGGTTCTGTAATGACCACAGGTAGGGCTTGACCAGAGGCAGCTGTTTCACCTTGGTGAAGAAGCTAACGACACGGGAGAGGTCCAGACTGGGGGACAGCACGATGAGCAAGTCATTCAGTAACAAAGGCTTTAACTCCAAATAGAATTGGATTGCTTTATAGTACAGCTCCACGTTGGCCACCTTGGTGATCATGTCCTTAAACTGCCCCTCCTTCCACGCATCTGTTGCATGGTTTATCATGGTCATGATGGCATTGTCAAACTCCTCATACTTGTCATACAGGAAGACGAGCTCAGCCCACAGGTGGGCCTGTTCAGCCGCCCGCAGCACCTTGGGAATGTTGATGCGGGACCAGAATAACTCCAAGTGCTCCCGCATCTTCTGGGGCTTGAACTGTGAATAGAGAATGGCCAGCTCTGTGAACATGCCCATGTGAGCACGCTCAAGCCCGAGTGCTGCCTCCAACATGGAGATCAGCTCCTCAAAGTAGCCACTGCCCTGGTAGTATTTGATGAGGTCCTCCAGCTCGTCGGCATGAACCACAACGTGGAGGCCACACATCTGTGCTAGTCTGAACTCCTTTCCACGTACGCAGGAAAAGCATACCTCCTTCCAGGTGCGGGTGCTGTTGGCCTTGCGGGCCCCGTCCACGGCTGCCTGGTACTCACCCAAGTGCACCAGAGTTAGGGCTAGCTGTCCAAAGTTGGAAGCGTTGTTGTACAGCAATTTAGCTGCCTCGTACATTTTCTCATCATAGCACCGATCACCGACCTGCTGGATGTGGCCATTGTTGGGTCCATTGATGAATTCTTCTAGTTCAGCCAGACGGTTGGTCTTGGCCAAGGCAAAGATCAGCTCTGTGTCCACATAGGAGTCTTGGGCCTTCTTGCGAGCCATCTGTAGGAACTTAACCAAGTCCTCCCAGTTACCATTCTGATCGGCAGCCTGTACCACCTGCATGTATGCGGATGGGTCATTGCCTTTGAAGAAGGAGTCAATGGCTTCCTTGACTGCAGTTGTGTCACCCTTCTGTAGCTGAGCCTTAGCCAGCTGGCTCCACACAGCTGGCTCATTGCAGCGCTCTGCAAATTCATATGCCCGATCCAAGTTGGCAATATGATCGATCAACACTTGCATAGCAGAGGTGTTGACATTGAACTTCTTGAAGATGGCGAAGGCCTCTTCGAAGAGCTGGTTGTTGATAGCGATATTGGCAATGTCTGGGGCATCATAGTTGTCCAGCTTGTTGATGTACTGCATCACGTGTGTACGGTTGGATTTGATTGCTGTCAGGATCAGCAGGTTCTGGAGGTTTCTATGTTCACTGAAGACAGAGTTGTGCAACAAGAGTTTCTCCAGCAGCTCAATGAGTTCGTTGGGCAGGTCTGCAGTCATGAAAGCCCTGACTGTGACTGATACCTCCTCTGCGTCCTGGGTCTCCGACAGAGCTGTCTGTACCACCTGATCAATTAGTGGTCTTCTGAAGAGGTTGGTCTCCACCAGCACACTGGCCCACAGCTCAGGGTCCTTGCGGTGCACAAGATAACGAGACAGACTCTTGAAGAGGGAGTTCTCATTGCACACATTGATGAGTTCCTGGTCACACTGTCCTCTCTTGTAGGCCACGTAGGCCAGGTGAGGGTCTCTTTTCTCACAATATTTGCCCACCACATGGCTGTTATAATGGGGGTTCTCCGTGAGAAAGTAATCCGGGTTGTTATTGCTGTCGATGTAAATCTTGGCCACAGCATTGTGGGTAGCTGGGTCTTCACAGCCTTCATGGATACGACTCTCCAGCCAGGGCAGGAGCATATTCAGTCTGTTCCTCTTCTCCACCTCAGCTACCAGTTCATCAGTGGAGAACTGTCCTTTGACCCCCAGGATCAGACTTTTGATCACATCTTCAGAGCAGTCCACATCAAACAAACCTCCAATCACCACAGGTAGACGGCTGGGATTCACTTTCTGCACATAGAACTCAATGTACTTGTGCAGGTTGTTGCGGTGGAGGTAGAGGACTAAGTCATGGACAAAGTCAAAGCGGTCGCATACACTGATGAGTGCCTGCTGGTCGGTGAGCTTGGCCTCCTTGAGAAAGTTCTTGATACGCTCGGGGTCGCAGAAGTTGCTCTCCTTACAGATCCGCTCCACTTCTTTGATCTGGCCCGTCTTGCAGGCTGCCTGGATGTACTTGAATTGGACCTCTGGGTCCTGGTTGAAGTTCACAATGGAGCCCAGGAAGTAGAACATACCTTCAAAGCTCTTGAAGGACTCAAAGAGCTCTGTCAGTGACTGTGTGGAAAGCTGCTCATGGTACTTGGAGGCCACCTGGACACAGATCTGCAGGTTCTGGCGGATGTTTGCTGACAGCATGGCCCTGAGACACTCCAGAGAGTCTTCCACTGACAAGGAGCCAAAGAAGTTCACCAGCCACTCTGGGTTGAGCAAGTTTGTGTGCAGTATCGTACGTTTGATGTCATACAGGTCAGTGTAGTTCTCAAGCGCCCTCTGCAGGAGACCAGCCTTCTCACACAGCTGGGCGATGTGGGCACGCTTGTAGTTGGTGAAGATCTTGTTCCCCAGGATGGCATCAGCAACCTGAGGGGAATGCATCAGGTTCATCTCCAGCAGACGAGTCTGCAGTAGGCCCTCTGTGGGTCTGTTATTCTTCAGGGCATCCAGGAGGAAGGAGGTACACTGCTGTATCAAGTTGTACTCCATGAACACATCCACAATCTGTGTGATGTCAGCCAGTGGCTCCTCGTCTTGGACCAACATCTGGGCGAACTGCAGGCCCTGCTCTGGATTAAGTTGCATCACATTCTTTAGCAGGAAGATCCAGTCTGGAGTGTAGACCACCTTCTTAGCATACAGGACAATCTTCGGGAACTGGAAAGTCTCGGCAAAGCACTGGATGACTTTGTTGGGGATGTTGGCCCTCAGGTATACGCTAAGAGCCAAGGTGGTGTCTACTGTCTTCACAAGGTCACCCAGCTCCTCAGAGCACTCTAGCTTTTCTTCCTTCAGCCACTTCTCCAGCAGCTGCTTACGTCCTTGCTGAAGGACAGGCTGGCACAGCTCCAGGGACTCAAACTTGTTGAGCTGACCCTGGTCCAACAGGATGCCAAAGTACTGCAGCAAAGGAGTGGTCTGGCCCGGCTGGGCCGGTACACTCTGGAAGCGGAAAACAGTGTCTGGGGTACGCAGGATACCCTTTGGTGCATTGGCAGCCACCTTGGCTGCTTCAGAGTAGTTGCCACTGGCAAAAAGGTTGTTGAACTTGCTCGCAAAGAGCTCCTCTGCACCAGCCAAATTGTTGTGCATGGCTATGCGCAGAGCCAGGTCTGGGTTCTGCAGCACGTTGGTAATGTAAGGTATGATGTTCTCCTCCTCCACACATATGGACAGCACCTGTCCCTTTCTATTGACACCGATGATGCCGGAGGTTGCTTCATGCGGCACAGTGACAAAGATAGTATCGCTGCTGATACGGTTCATATAGATACAGGTTCCCGTCTCCAGGTCATACAGGTGGATGTAGCCATATTTGGTGATTAGGAAAATCATGCCCTGCTTGGAACTTATTTGCATTGCTACTGGGAAGTCATTCTGAGCCTCTGGAGGGAAGAACACATCCACAGCTTTCTTTGGAAATGGTTGGTTGCCAATTGGAGGCGTGCCCACTTCAATGATGTGTAGCTTTCCTCCATCCTGCCCTCTGACAGCGAAGCAGAACAGGGTTGATTCTTCCGTGTTCCCCTCCATCTTAAACTGAGCAAAGCTGGCGGCGTGGCCTTCAATGTGCTGAAACACCTTCCTGTCTACAGAGTACAACTGCATGGCTCCCACCACACGATTCTGATGGGCTGTGATGCCAACAAGTAGGAGCCACTTCTGCTTGGCGTCCGTGCGGTAGTTGATTATCTGGCAGCCCTCCAGGCTGGAGTGGCGGTCGAAGACTTTGACAGGCTGTGAGTCACCCTCCATGTTCCAGTGGTAGACGGTGTTGTCAGTCACAAGTGCCACTGTGTTGATGGAGATCCACTTCCAGAAGGTCACATCATCTGTCATGTTGTGAGCCTTCAACTTCGTCTTCATCTCAATGTTGAAGATTTGAAGGTTTTTGGCGGCTTTAAGTGCGATGATGTTGCTAGCGGGATTCATGATGGCACTATCGGCAGAGATGGGTCTGCGAATGGGCGTATTGGGGTCGGCCATGTTGATGATCACCACCTGGGCCTGCTCACCCACTTTCTCCCTGATGCAGATGAACTTGTCCGACTCCATCGTCAGGGTGCTGAAGCCTATGTTTGCCGGATTGATCCCCAGGTTTTGGAGCTGCAAGTGCTCCTGAAAGCGGATAGGCAGGCTCTGAGCCATGGCGATTCCTTTGCTTTCTCCTATTCCTTCCATTGCTGATAAACTAGGGATCCTTTTCAGATCTAGACGGACAGCCAGGAAACGGCTGGTCTGAATCCAAATAGGTATAAGTTATATTGTAGTCGTATTTGTAAACATTTAGCTAATCATTTTGCACAGGATAATAATGTCAACTGCCACTACATTGTCAATGTGCCATGCTTATATTTGTCTCAGGAAGTAAATTCTCTTACATCATATCAAACTAAACAACTCTAGACCAATCAGAGCTGAATTCACCTTTTCTGGAAATGTGTCTACCTGAAGGGAAGTGACCTTTCAGAGGCAAGCCGTCTCCAAATGGTTTTGTCTGTCTGTCTGTCTGTCTGTCTGTCTGTCTGTCTGTCTGTCTGTCTGTCTGTCTGTCTGTCTGTCTGTCTGACCGACCGACCGATCCGATCCTACAAACCACTGGACCAATCAGCAGAAACGTAATTCCTTCCCAGTCGGTCAAGGAAGTACCTCCATGCATTATTTTCATATATTTTGTTGTATATAAATATATTTAATTTTAATTTTAAAATGGGAAGATGGGGCTCAGATCAGGCTGAAGCAATGCCCAAATATGTCATACTTAGATTGGACTTAAATATGTCAGAGGTAGCTGACGTCCCACACTGCCATTGTTAGACACTGTTATACTCATGCCTTTTCTTCTCAGTAGCCTAAATCAATGACTGGAGAAAGTTAAAGTAACCCTAAACAATAGACCAGGAATTTTGGGTCACGGACCCATGATTAAGGGTTATGAGTTAAAAAAATCACACCTGTGTGAATTTTTGAACATTGGTTTGGTTAGAGTAGTTACTTAGGCAAACTTTTCTTACAAGTTAGTAGAACTGAAGGCTTTCTTCACGTTAAGTGAGGGCGGGTGCCTGGTAATGTTCGTTTAAAGTGCTGTAAACAAACAAACGTCGGCCACCATATGATGTAATTTCAAAAGTTGGAGGGGCTAGCAAAAAAAAGAACAGGAGATGGAGGGACCAATTAAGGCTTAGTTTAATAAAACACGGATCAGTGCTTCGTCTCTGTATCAGCTAAGGGGCCATTAGCCTGGGGAACATTGAAGACCCCTGTTCTAGATCATAGCTTTAAAGGCGAATGAGAGTGCTGCACCCAATGCTAGTCCCACAGACAGGAAGAAGACCATGATAGCTCCTGTTGTCTCTGCTTCATGCTGTGCGACCTTCTTGGGTCCAAAGCACATGCATAGGCTGGCCAGGTACCCATTGGAGAAAGCGAAGACGATCATGAAGAGGATGTACCATAAGTCGTGGCCAAACCACACAGGTAGGTAGTTGCGAGGCTGCACGTTACACAGCATGAACAGAGGTAAGAAGACCACACGTAGACCCACCAGGATGGGCAACCAGATACTGTCCACACCTGGCCACATACAGACGGCAGTCAGGCTCCTTCCAATGGTGTCCATCACGTTGAAGAGCAGGAAACACGACACAGGGATGAAGTACGTGTTCCAGCCTTTGTCAGCTACTGTGGACTTGACGCCCAGTGGGATGGCTGGGAATGTTGCGATGGTAACGGTGAAGATGAAACAGACACACATGGCAATCACCCAGATCTGTTTGAAGATAGCAAGAACAGAAACAACTGGCCTATTCTCCTCTTCAATCTGACTGACCACAACAATTTGCTTGTCCTCCTCTGCAGTCAGATTGACCACAACAACTGGATTGTCCTCTGGTCGCTTCACTTTCTTTGGCAGGTCCTGCTTGTTTTCCTCCTCATCAGTGGATGTCCTGGATCTGTCGCTCTCCATGTAGTACTGGAAAAACTCTATCCTGGGCAGTGCGAGGCAGGAGAAGATTGCCAGTAAGATGATTACACAGGCAGTGATGAAGTAGCCAAAGGCACTGTCCTGCAGATCTGAGCCCGTAGCCAGAGCACAGATCATGGAGAATGCAGCGAATATGCCGGCCAGCCCTTGTCCAGTCATGACGGGCAGGGTGTAAGACACAGGTAGCAACCCTGCCAGTCCAAACAGGCTACCCTGGAAGATCGCACCGAATGAGTTGATGCAGATGATCTTGAAAATGGTGAGACAGAAGAAGGGCACTGGTGCCATCTCCACCTTCACTAGCGCGGCTGTCAACAGGAAGACCACCAAGACAACCGTCAGACTGCCTGAGATGCGCAGCTTCTGGGGAATCCTCTGGTGTATGAAGGAGTTGACGCATGTGAAAATTAGCATGGGCACCATGGCAGACAGTGTCATCGCATTGGGGAAGATTGATTCCAAAACGTTCGGTGTGTCTCCTACCGCCGTAGTCCCATTGACCGCATTGTCTGCATCGCTCAACCTTTTGGTGAAGTAGTCTGTTGCAGTCATGAAGAAATTCCAAGGCAACAGACATGCCAGACCCAAGATGAAGAAAATGATCCACACTGCATGATACTTATCCCTCGGTACCGCCGTAGCCATTTTGATGCCTATGACACTCTGTCAGAGCAGTGTGTTTGTACTGCACTTTTATTCTGAATGTAAATGCCTTTGACGTCATTATCCCTGACCAATCATTGATGAGCTCATAGAAAAAACAAAACGTGGGTCCTTTATATGTAGCGAAAACTGTAGACATGTGCTCTTTGGAGAGGGTTTCATATAGCAAAGCACAAGAGTTCTTAGCTCTTGTGCTTTTCTATATGAAACTGTCCATTTGAAGTAGAAAAATCTAAAAATTACTTAACTATTAAAAACAAGGGTTAAAAACACGACCAACGCGTTTGGGCCTGCATGGGCCTTCATCAGGGTCAACTCATGATGAGCTCATGTTCTGTAATATTTCACCTAGCGCCGTAGTCACATTGACCGTGTTGTTCAAGCTACCGGCAAAGTACGTTGTTGCTGTCATGAGGAAATTCCATGACAACAGACTTCCCAGGCCCAAGAAGAAAAAAATTACCCACACTGCATACGATTTATCCATCTGTACTTTGTTATGCATTTTGAGGTCTGTGAAACTTTATGAGCTGAGTGTGTGTGTCAGCTTATATTTGATTCTGAAAGTACATTCCTCTGACGTCATATCAGTCTTGCCAATCACTGATGAGCTGGATACAATGAGTACAACGGGTACATCATGACAAAAAGTGAGTGATTGATGTTGATCGTATACCATACACAAACAATAAGATCACCTAATTGATTTTTACAATAATATCATGTTTTCTTCCCTGTGAAACCTGCCATCTCTCATTTTCTAAATTATCCACAGTATCTGAAAGTTTTATGGCAGTTCTAGAAATCAACTGAGACGTTGTTCACAGGTTGTCTTTGATGTTCTAAATGTGTATCAAATACTTCTGACTGGAACAATCTACCTGTTCATATTCAGTCAATAACACATTTTAAATATCTTAAAACGGTGCCATCTCTCTCCTTGACGTTACTGTTAAATACAACCTAATTGCAGTGATCAAGCTAGTTGAAACTGGTTGCCTGGCATTGAATGGTTCATATTAAGGTGACATTTTTGTCTGAACACACATCGTTGCTGTTTGACATTTGATTTGGGTAGACCACCATAGATATAAGAAAGGCTATAGATGGCTCACCTGCGCTCTGGCCAATTGAGAGTGACGTCGCTATGTGGCGGCCATCTTACCGAGGGGCAGCATAACATTGTGTCTATGTACTTTTTAAATAACCATAACTTGCTCAATTGTCAATCGATTTTCAAGAGCGTACAAGGCAATTTGATTACCAATTGGTGCAGACTATTTGGCTAATCAGAAAATCAATGGAATGGCCTGGGCCATGGCTCAGTGGTCCAGGCACCTTGGCTGGTAATGCCTTGCCCATTTCCTGTCAGCCTACTGTCTCCATAAGAAATAAAGGCAAAAGCCACAACAACAAAACAAACATTAAAAATATATTAATGAGTGATTAGAAATACAAATATTGTTACTTCTATATTTGTGTATCTTTGTGGTAGTCTATACAAAAGTGTACCGTTTAAATATTATTATTTTTTTAATTTATCTTACATGAAAAAGTATTAATTTTCTATTATATATATTATACTAGCATGATATTAAAACAGGGTGGAGATACAGTAGTTATGTATGTATGCATGGCAATGAGAGATTACTTTAGGTTGCACTGTGTACTGTGACAAAACAACCACTAGATGGCGCATGCAGCTTGTCCTTGTCTGGAACTGATATTGCTTCCAGACTTTTGTAGAGGTAGTGACAGCAGTTAAAAACACCAAATGGATGAGATTAGATGAGATGAGACACAAAAGCCAAAGGCTTCTTTCCAATGTGGTCCATTAAACATTGAACACTCAAAAGAATAGTAGCCTAACAGTTCAACGAACGAGTACAAAATATCAAAAACAGATTACAGTTTTCAAATAATTCATGACGCATGCATGCCATGCATCACACAAATGTGTGATGCAAATGTAGACATATAAGAGTGGCTATGCAAAAAGGAATTTATTCCATGGTGGGGAAATCTATTAGGCGATGTGTGGCGAGATAACTGTGGAATTACAGTAGGCTAGTATGCTTCCTTTGTGCAAGACTCATCATTCCGCTGTCGTTTTTAAAGACAAGGTTTTTATGGGTTAATAATGCATCAGTCCATTCCATTTTGTTGAACGGTGCCCTTTTAATAGAGGTGCGTCATGTTTTTGCAGGGTTTAAGTGAATAAACAGTGGTTTGAATGGAATTCATGCCAGGGGGGAACATTTATTGGACTGTAAAGAATTTTGAACAGCATTTCTGTCATATTTGTTAGACTAGAGGGGTGCCCGTTGGAGCCTCTACAGCTAGAGTTAGAAATGCATGCCGAACCCAGATATTATGTCTGTGTCCCTTTTATGAAGATCATTTTTTTTGTATACTGCTCACCGCTCAGCAGCAACTGCCCAAGTTTTGGTTGGATGTGCATGTCTTTGTTCTTTTTTTTGGTCCCTTTTATGCCCATATATGGAGTTCTTTGTCAGGCATGCCCAAATATGGAATCTATGCAGACGTCAGAATGATGTCAGAACAGGCCAGCTCCATATATGGAGCCCGGGCAGAGGACCTTTTGGGGCGGTTCTGAACAACCGTGGGTCCGACCGACTCGACACCAGGCACTGCACCCCCTGTGGTGGGGTGGAACGCGTTTGTCGAGTTACGTGGATTACAGACGTACAGACGTACGTACACTGGTGCATTTATAGTATTTTGTGTCATGCTAACATTTCTATGAGTAAATATTATGCTAGATTGTAAATATTCTTTCACTTTTTTTAATTTTTTCTCTGCCTCTATTGGAACATCAGCCAGGCTGGTTTACGCATCAGCAATGGTGACCTCCACCTCTACGCCAGGCTCGATGCTGATGGAGGTGATCTGTTTGACGATCTCTGACGGACTGTGCAGGTCGATCAGCCGCTTGTGAATCCGCATCTGGAAGCGGTCCCAAGTCTTGGACCCCTCCCCACAGGGGGTCTTCCTGGTGGTAATGCGCAGAGTCTTGGTTGGCATGCGGACTGGTCCCTTCACCTTGAGACTCTTCTCCTTGGCACCTCGGAGCAAGTCTGCGCAGACCTTCTCCAGAGATTTCACATTGCGGCTGGTCAAAGTGATGCGGATGCGGTGAATGGCCACCTCGGTCTCCACGGGTGCCTTGCCAGAGTCCTTGAAAGCCATGGCCTTTTAATCCCTATAGTCGTCTTACTCAGTGAGCCAGGAAAGAATGTGGATGGTAGCTCCAGAGCGCTAGTATGTATTTGTTTTTAAGCTCCATATATGGAAACAAATGGGGGCATGCCCATATATGGCCATATTCTGATGGCATCAGTGATCTCCATATGGGCATAAGGGTTAAGGACTGACAGATACAGAGATATCCATATACAGTATGGGCAAAACATGACACAGGTAGACAGACAGATGCAGATATCTCCCTATATGGGCACAAAAGGAACTCAGACGGAGACGGGTACAACAGGTACTGACAAAGTGGACCACAATGGAAACAAGCTTCATTGTATAGTCCACTTTGGCGTTTTCCAAATTGATGCCAAAAAAGTATTCTATCTATCTATCTATCTATCTATCTATCTATATACAGTATAAAGCCTCAGACATGTGTGTGCTTTCGGAAATTCGCACTGAGCGTTTTCACAAGTATAGGCAAAATAGCTCATCTACTACATGCACGCACGCACGCACACACACGCACACGCACGCGCACATGCACAGACCACAGATAGACAGCTGCTCCACCAAATGCAAGCAGTCCCTCTATTCACACTAAATTACTTCTCATTTAATGGGCTGTCAATCAAAAAAATAAGAAAAACGAATTTCTTACCACACTGCCACCATGAATCATAATGGTTTGAGAGGTGAACTCAAGCTAAATGACTGTTTCGAGGGAATATCTGAAGAGAAAGTGAGAGTGTCCGTGTCCTGAAAATATTTTTTTGTCATCCACTATATGTGCCTGGCACATTTGTATCTCTCCTAATCATGACTTACTTAATCATCTTGGTTCCCTGTGGAACATGAGGCTGTGCCTATCAGCTTTCATCTTGTCCTACTCCTATCCTTTTTTCCCTCTCTTTTTTAAGGTTTATTTTTGGTCTTTTATGCCCTTGTTGATAGGACAGTAGACTGACTGGAAAGGGGGGGAAAGAGATGGGCTATTACCATAGGCTATTACTCCGTTGCATGTCACAGGACACCAGTCTAAGGTGCATTCAAAAGAATAACACTGGAAATAGACCTATCTATCATTTTATGAAGGAGAAATCTAATTTGAAGATGGACAGGATGGATATTACCTGTTCATATACTGACAGGTAAAGAATGACCTTGAAGGGTGCCTGGGTGCACAGACCATATCCTTCTAGTGAACACGATGACCCAGGTTACAATTTGACTCCCATCTTGTCTCGCATACTGCGCGCATCTCTCCTCTGCCTTTGCCGTTGATTTCCTGTTTCTCTACACTGAAATATCCGAAATAAAGCATAAAAAGCATTAAAAGTCATTCTTAAGTTAGGTTTATACAAATATCACACCTGTGTGAAGTGAGGGGCGCTAATATATTAAAGTCTAACTCATGTTGATTAGGTGATGTAATCGTGATAAAAAACAAACGGTGCCAACACAAACATTAAACGCCATAGACAATATGACGTAAACGACACACGTAACTTTCCCTTTATTGTCAATGCGTTTACTAAACAAACTTTGAACTAAAGACAAACATTAAACCTGTGTATATCAAAAATCCCTCACTCTGCATTCTGATCTGCCTTTCAGCATCACGCTTCTGCCTGTGGGGGTGAATTATTTTACTGAATATTTTTGATTGCGGGATATTTTGCTTCTAATACATTGCACCAGTTTTCTCTATTTTCTTGAACAGACAGAAATGCCATTAAATGCCAAGGGCAGTGGGAGGGTGAGTACGTACGCTCCCCAGGTGTTGATAACACTCTGTGGTGCCATTTGAGATTTCTTTGCAGATACCTGATCTGTTTCCAATGATTGAGCCTGTATCTAAAATGAAACATCTAACAGCATTCATTGCAGAAGGATGGATGCTGGCGGCAGAGGTATACAGAAAATTCACACTGCATAGCAGTCAGATGCCTACTGCCAGTTGGAAAATATGTTTCTATATTTGCTAAACTTTATTATTTATTTATTAATAATAACTTTATTATTTCTCATAAAAGGGTTAGGTGAGAAATAATAGATAAGACAGTCCAGCCCTCCACTCTTCCCTTTTGCCAAATCACTTTTTATTTAGTTTATTCATCACCTCACCTCTACTTGAAGATCTTCCCACTCTTTTGCTCCCCAGTGTCTAAAAATTCTTTATAAGAGTGAATAAAATCTCAGGCAGATAAAGACATCTTTAATTTCAGTGTTCAACAATAATATTCACAAGTCAGTTCAGTACTGTTTAAAATCGTACGGCATACTATAGCGCGCAATTTCCGCAATTTCGAATTTCCACAATTTCCGCTTTCCGCAATTTCCGCAATTTCCAATTTCAGCAATTTCCAATTTCCGCAATTTCCGCAATTTCGCAATTTCCGCTTTCCGCAATTTCCGGAATTTGCAATTTCCGCAATTTCCAAAATTTAAAAAAACATGGGCTATAACCCATCGTTTTTGTCATTTTGTCATTTTTTTCAAATCCCCAAAAATGATGAAAAACGGCGCGCTATAGTATGCCGTACGAATGAACATGAGCAATGCCTTCTATTTTGAAATTCCAAATGAATAACAGTTTCCAAATGGCATTTTTTTATTTATATTTCTCTATAAAACTGTTTGTTTTATGAACCCAAATTACAGCATGTGCAAACAATCCTGCATGGATTGGACCTTTAATGCTGAAATTTGTTCCGAGCACTGAAATAGTCACCATGTGAACACTGCTATCGCAAATTCCCAGAGGTTTTATCATGATAAAAGACGGCATCTCAGACAAACTTTGAAGCTTGCAGGTGTTAGATTTCAAAGGTGTTGCTAGCATCAGGTAAATTGAAATGCGAAGGGGACAGCTCAGGTTTTTTATTGAGATAAGATAAGCTTTATTGATCTCTGGCTGGAGGTAAATTCAGGATAGCTCTGAGGTGCAGTATATGTACTGTAACTCAGGAATAAAATGGCCTCTAATGAAAGCACTTAATGTAATGATGGAGTCGATTAGTGCTGAATTTACTTCTCATGCCCAAAGCACTTGTACATTTGACTATAGGTCCAGTAGAGACAGTAAAATACATCATACAAGCTTGTACACTTGATTAGCTTGATTCTAATTTACTACAGTATAGCAATTTCGCACGCACGCACGCACGCACGCACGCACGCACACTTAGTGGCTTGGGATTGACAATGGTTCATGCCTTGTGTGTGTGTGTGTGTGTGTGTGTGTGTGTGTGCGTGTGTGCGTGCGTGCGTGCGTGCAGTGCACCTTTATTTTTAGGGTGACCATGCCTTTCCGTTGGTCAAGCTGGGTGCCATATTACTTCAGGACGTTGCTCCAACTCCAACTATGTTTCCACGGACCACACTACATTACATCCATCACTGACAGCACCCATCACCCCCCCTCTTCACATCATGCAAAGTTTACAAACACGTGCTCGCTTCAGTATTCACCAAAACAAACATTTACACTACAAGTGACATTATCCTTTTTAAAAAATAAAAAAAAGGGATTATGCCCCATGGCAGATAAAGCTTAATTCCTTTTTCCTTTTTTCACAGAAATTGTTATTCTGACATGAAATAAGGGTAAACACAGGCGTTACCTATACCAATGACACTCAGGTCATATAGTCAGGGTGCTGCTCATTTCAACTCTATGCTACACAAAATAGAACAGAATCTTAACATCATTGTTTAATGTTGTACCCTAATATTTTCATAACCTTTATTAAATAAATTCCATTTACCATAGAATTATCGATGGCCTATGGATGTCTCCCCTGGTGTGTGGAACGGAACCTCCTAATTCCTAAACGTTTCACCGTCATTTGGCACCCCTGAAAAAATCCAGAGGGTATTTGAAAGGGTTAGGGTGATACAGCATGGTCAACATTTCCCTAGACACAGTGGCCCATTTGTCTTCCTCCAAGTGGCTGTAACGTTTCAGTGTGTTATTTATAGAAGTAAACACTGACATTTGACAGAGGCTGTTGTCACGGCTATCTTTTCTTTACAAGGACCCCCTAAAGGTTTATGTGAGGGCATTGAAACTTTCTCTGGATCATAAGAAGCAAAGAACAAGTAGTAGAGGTCTGTTAAATGACTTTGTTTGAGTGATCTGTATTTTAACCCACTTTACAGTATTACTGAAGTCAAGTTTCAATCCATACGTTTTATGTCCTCTCCAAACAGAGAGAGGCAATTGGGTGGGAGTCTATGTATTGAGTTTGTGCTTCAAATGTACTGTAATTCTGCAAACTGTTAATATTTATTTAAATCAATCAATCAAAGACCAAAAATCTGCTGCTGACCCAAGAGTGGATCCCTGCTTGGACAGGGCAGATGTTGTGCTTATGGGCTTCAGGCAGGGCTATGTATCAATGAGGAGGTTGACCCTGGTGTCCTACAAGACACCAGGGTCACAACAGGTTCTAAATGTCTCAGTACTATACCAATTGGTTAAAATATCTTTATATCCATCATTCAAATAAATTCCAGATTATAGAAAAGTACTGGTGTGTTGTAAGCCAAGGGATCATTTTTGCCATCTTAAATCCCAAATTTTGCCATGACCTTGAATGGCCGTTCCACTGTGAAAAAGGCTTTACCCTTTTAGTGCTATGAAAAGATTGATTGATTGATTGATTGATTGATTACGTTTGACTGGCCCTTCCAACTGGTCATGGCTAGGCACTGTAGGCAGGGACTTGACTATTGTCTAATCCTGACGCACATTCTCAAATCCCCCCTCCCCCTCTCTCTCTCTCTTCTGTATGTCTTCCACTCTCATTCCCCTATGAGTGTTTCCATGGTTGCTACTCAAGCCAAATGTGCTGAACTTCATCACTTCATAGCCCAGCACTAGCAGCAGCATCATCTTTCTCAGATGACCTTGTGCTCAGCCTCTCACATCATGCTTCTACTTAATTAAGACCCCAACATCTTCAGATTGTAGCCCTCACAGGTTCCTTCAGAACAATGGATCTCAACGATCCTCGTCCTTGATGGGGTTCCAGGGGGCATTAGGAACCAAATTGATCCAGGTCTGTAACTCTGAGTGTACAAATGGAAACAATATTGGACCCAGATCCATTTGGTTCCATTTCTGCTTCTTAGAGTTATGGGGGTTGTGTTATATATTGACAGCCCTAGTTTTGTGTTAGTGTTATCGTCATGCGCTGCTGTGTTACACCCACTGTATGAGCAAACTTCTGTTCAGAGTAAACAGTGAAGCTACAGTGCCATAACCTGGTCTTCCGTCTCCATATTATCATAGGCGGATCTAGAATTGATTTTTCTTTTGAGTGGTGCAACCACTCCAAGGAACAGCAATGTCTGTGTCCCTGTGTTCACCTATGTGTTCACCTATGTGACGTTAATGAGCACCAGTATAATGAGTACCAGTAGGGGCACTGTTGTGCCAGAAACAGAGAGAGGGATAGTGCTGCACTGTTGCCTGCTAATATGAGAGAGAGAGAGAGAGAGAGAGAGAGAGAGAGAGAGAGAGAGAGAGAGGTGTGTGTGTGTGTGTGTGTGTGTGTGTGTGTGTGTGTGGGGGGGGGGGGGTAGTTGCACCACTCAGTTCACACAGGTGTGATTTTTTCCCCCGACGTGGCGCATATACTATCTGCACACGTGTACGCATAACAATCATGACATAGGCTATAGGCCTGTGGTATTCAGAATGTATAGCAAGGGATTGCTTAAAAATAATAAACTAAATATATAAATAAATTAAGCCAAATAAATGCAAACTGAGGTTTTAAACACTTGCAGTAATGTACCTAACTACCTATCATGATGGTTTAGGACTTTTGGGGTTATTTTATTGAGAAGAAAATGGTCCCGCACACTGTCTTTCACTTAAAGAGCAGTATAGCCTAGTTTTATTAGATGACATCGTTTCGGTCTAAACGACCTTCACCAGGTATCTGGCCAGAGTCACCAGTGAGCTTTATTTCTGTCAAAATATATTTCATAACCCAGATTCCACTGTAGCCTATACTTAAAGAATGATTTTTTAAATTTTCAACTACAAACCATTTCAAATAGCTGATCTAGACTACAAGTGATGTACAGTACTTGGGCTTGTACTGTAGGTCAGCTGTTCTCAATTAGCCTAATTAAGTAGGCCTATAACTGTAGGGCTTATTTGGTATATCAAAATATGTAAGTAGCCTAGGAACTACAGTAAATCTGTCAAATAGTTGTGGTCTTGTGGAGTAGGAGTAGCTAAAAAGTAAATACTAGCCTTTGAGCTTTGAGAAGTCGTGCAGTAGAATCAGAAAGTTGATAAAAATTGGAATGTAGACCTATACGGTTTGAGGTATAGGCTATACCTCAAAATTGTAGGCTATAGGCTTTTAGTAGCCTGCTGCCTATAGTATTGTTATAGTTACCTACCGTAGGCGTAGGCCTATATTCCACGTTCCACCACTGCTGCTGCTACGGAGTACATGAGATCAGTCATTCATTTTACGCTACACACTTTTGGCTCCGAGCAGCTCTCTGCGGCTCCAACTCATCGCGCGGCACAGCGCGCACGGCGCACGCACTATACCATGCTCGTGTGTCTAAGTAGCCTACTGTTGTTAGTTCGGTCAGTAGTAGTGGGCTCTAGAGACTGAAACGTCCGCGGTAGCAGCAGGTATAGGTTCTCCTTCGCCACAATGACCAGTCACACCGGAGACACCGACAACAAGCGCTCTAATAAAACAGGTAGGAAGTGGAACGCTTAATTGTAAATTGTGATTTGCGTCGCGCGACGTTGTATCACACAATTGCTGTTTGTTTTTTTGGCTACAAAAATTGACGTGCTCGGAGTCGTAGGTCGAAGCAAGGCGCTGAGTACTGTGTGATGATGAAGTGTGTCATTGTTGTGTTGGGTAAACACTAAACACAGAGACTGGTGTCGTTAATGCGAGCTTGATGAAGAGGTTTAGTGGGGCGTTTCAGTGATTTATCAAGTTACAAAGTCTATAGTTTGCTCTGGAAAACTTATTTGGAAAGAAACTGTTAGTTTATTGGTCTGAAACAGTGATATGCATGTATGTAGCCCTAGAACGGCAATTAAATGATCACAGGCATTCTAGGTCTAGCATGTATGCTGCTACACTGCTACTACTCAAGTCTCAACCTTTAAAAATGTATACACTCATCACCAATGCCATTTGATAATATTGTTTCATAACTCTGGGACTCCTTTCTATATTTACATGATTTGGTGGTACTGTACAACATGGCCTGTCATTTTCCATATCTCTCAGTAGTTGTTGTCTATTTGTAGCCTGTGGTAGTGGTGAAGATTAACTAATGATTTAGCTGGGCAAGAGCCCCATGCAGGAATATAGACCCCAACATATACACTGTACAGATGAAATAATAGTAAAAAATAGTAAGTATACTGGGCTCTTTGCCTGAATATTTTGAAGATGTAACAATTGCATGTGATAACTTACTTGGAGTGGGTGTTTTATGTTAATAGCCCAACTGATTGTGGTCACAGTTTTGATTTCCTAATGTACTAGTAAATGGCAGACTATAGGTACAATGGAAACGATGTTGCACAGCTCCTTTAGTTAATTTCTTTATTCTAGTATAGAGGTTATAGGCGCATGCATAAAGTGAGTGGCAAAGTGAGTTTCATCGTTTATCGTTGTTTAATGCAATCAGATAGGACTTTTCTGTTTGGATGTATGGGCACTTGGGCAGTCAAGGCCAGAAAGTAATGTTTTGCATCTCAGTAGGCATTCCCGCATAACTTCCTGGTATGATGATGTCACGCGTATACCCTCTAGTAATGTATGTTTGATTCCTTTTTTGTTTGTCTTAATTTCACGCTTGTCTTGGCAATTCAAATGTAGTTTTTGCATGCTGATGAAGCAGAGAGAGAGATGGGAGAGAGGCGTGAGGATTGTTAGTGGCTAGGCTAACTGTACCCAGTACAATGTCTGCTGCTGAATAGAGTGGAAACCTATAAAATTTAGGGTTAAAGAAGTGTTTTTGTTTTTTACTAAGCTATTTTTCCCGGCTTCTCTTGCCTTTATTGATAGTCACAGTGTAGAAGGGCAGGAAACGGGGAGAGAGAGTCGGGGACGGGGAGTGACATGCGACAAAGGACCGCCGGGACAGGAAAGTGAACCGGTGCCCGTTGTCAGGCCTCAGAGCCTGTGTGGCATGTCTCTTAACCTCTTAAATAGTGATGGACTGCAGAGTGGCACATGCTTAACACACACCCACACACACACACACACCACCACCGCCGCCACCATTCTGAATGGTGGCCTTATCCTGGGTCCACAACCTGAAGTTTAGACACCGACACCTTCAAACGGTGGGTGGCCCTCACCGCGTTCCTTTAGACCGCTTCTTCTTCCATGAATCAGTGTATTATAAGCCTAACCCATGTCCAACTCAGTGTTGTACAGGCCAGGGACAGGCCTGTGGTTATTATGTGTTCGGCAGTCTACTCAGGCTAGCCACACTCGTACGCTGTGCTCAGTGCGCTGTCTGCCAAGCTCTACTTTTTTTTATAGGTGATTTGAAGCACGTAGTAGGATGACAAAATCACACTTGTGTCGAGTCGTGTTACACTAGGGGCGCTCTTATCATCATACATCGTACATCACATTCCGTGCTCAGCCAATCCGTGGTACACACAGAGAGACACACAAAGCTGGGTATAGGAGGGGCTAGTGCCCCTCAAAAATGCGCCATTTATTTTATTTACTATGCGATCCCTGAAGAAGCCTTTTCCAGTTCAAAATGTTGTGGTATTCCATAAATTATCCTGCCTCGTGGCTATGAGTGTGCAGCCTTTTCTTCACTTTTAGACTTCTATACCAAGGTCAGCAGCACCTCAGCAATACTGCCATGCACCCTTCTCCTGTTTCTTTGCTTGTATTGACCATTTAGAAACAAATTGCAGTAAATAATAAAAATGGCACAGTCTAGCAGCCTAGAGAGTGCTCCCTCGGAAGAGGTGTTCAGTCCAGAGGTTCAATTGATGGAGCAAACTTATTGACATTACATTGTTTGAGGGTTAAATCAATGCATTGACAAATATGAAATATTGCTAAACTTTTATGTACTGTATATAACAAGCTTGTCACGTCAGTGTGACGTTAAATTGCCTCATTAGCAACTCATAATATCTCATATTAGCTATAGGGCTGCAACTAGGACACAGCTTGTCTCCCTACTTCTGGAAGTGATGAAGTGATGTTGGTTCTCAACATGATTTTGATGTTTTCCTCAGAGGGAAAAGCTAAGAGTATATCATATTATTTGCCCTCAACTCCAAATGTTCTGAAATGATCTCATATCTGGGCATTTTACTTCTTTCTTGGAGTGCATTCTGACTAAAATTCTAATTCTATACACATGTATATCCCATTGTTTTTTGACACAACAACATTAAATTAATTGTTTACCGGTAGTTGAATTAGTTTGATTAGGAGCACCCCTTTAGCTACATAACATTGATGGCTAGCTAAATACTGTTGGTAACTAAAAACGTGTTTTTGAGTCCCTGCTCCTCAAAATGTACAGTATGTGCTCAGACCTCCTTTCCAAACTACGCCACCGAAGCATGATTCTCTCCATTAGAAAAGGGCCACCCCTTCCCGACTTCCACCATGGTCCCCAACCCCCCCCACCCCCTGAGGCAGTGCTGTCATTTTCACCAGCGCTCCGCTGGGAGACGGAGCTGCTTCATACATCTATTAGTCCCGGATGTGTGATTCTGCTTGGCATTTAGGTGTGAACACAGCTGAGCCCACTTCGCCATCCATCTGAACAGTGCTGGAAGAACTCACATTTTTTACTTGAGTAAAAGGATCAATACTACAATCATGTAGAAATGGTAAAAGTCTGGCATTCAAAATTTACTTGAGTGAAAGTATTGGCTTCAGTTCAAAATATACATATAAGTACTAAAAGTAAAATGATCCACAATATGATAATATCCCATTTCACATGTTTCCAGATGTATAAAAAAGAAAATAGCAGATCTAGAATCTCAAAAAGAGTGTTTGCGATGCATTGTGAGCTTGTAGATCAGCTATTTTCGAATAGCCATGACTGAAGTGTATGTTTTACAAAGTAGCTGTGAGCTTGTATTGCTTGATTGATTGAAGAATGTATTAACAGATTGGAGAATTACAGTACATTTCAAGCACAACTCAATACAAAACTGTTAACTGTGGACGACACCATAAAGCATTACACTTGTTTACAATAGGGTCCACCATGTTCAATTCATCATAACATTAGAGATGTACAAATATACACACACCAAAAACAGGAAATCACCATGGAGGAGGTAAAAAGGGGAAGAAAACATATACAGTGAGGGGGAAAAAGGGGTGGGTGTGGGAGATTGTAGATCGGCTATTTTCAAATAGCTATGGCTGAAGTGGTTAATGTATGTTTTACAAAGTAACCTTTGTTATGTAGTGGAGTACAAGTAAAAGTATTGAAAATTGGAAATACTCTACAGTAATTCTGAGTATACGGCACTGTACACAAAGTGTATGCGTTTTTAGTTTTACACTCTCGGAGTAGGAATGTTAACAATTATTCTAAAATCGATTTATCGCTGTTAAGAAATTCTTCAATTAAACTGTTAATAATTAATTGTTTGCGTTGCAAACTCATTTAATAAACTATTGCCCGGTTAGATTAATTCATGGGTAAAGGGAGGGCACTTTCTCCCAAATATAGGTAACACATAATTATTTATTGCTGCAGCTGCCATGCAGACACCCATGCAGGGGTGTTAAAATGTGTGCGTGTTGTGTGCCATTGACCGTCTAGCCTCTGTGATTTGCATAAGTAACTGTAAAATCCAATACAGACTGGTGGTGAAATTGAACACTGTCTTTGTAATATGTGTGTGTGCAGGCATGCTTTAGCATGCTACATACTAAAGCTAAATAACTAATTTTTACCGCCTGGAGAATTGTCCACTTTGGTGTAGATTGAAAAAACGAGGGGACCTAGTACAGATCCGTAAAGGCCTCCAGTCAACAAAGTACACACTGTAGGGTTTAAGTGGTTAAAAGTGGTTGTCCCATCATGAATGACCTCAATTAATTTGAATAGTGGACAACTGGACATACTATAGCCTAGTATTTGTGTGAATATGCCACTTCAAAAGACATTTGGTTTACATCTCTGCTTGGGGTCTGCATCAATTTGACTATTCCTGGCATTGGTTCAAAGTCAGATGTGTGGTGTTTATGGGTCCATTTGGTTCCATTTGTACACTATCTAAGTTAAGTAACACTGAGGACTTTGCTGTGTGTACTGTCCAGTGTCCCCTATGGCTCTCCTGCTTTGGATAAATCATACCCCCTGATCCCCTCCTTTATCCCATTTGTTTATCATGAGGTGACCCGTCCATCTCTCTTTCACCATCCGAACATCCCTCCCTCCCTCTCTCCACCATGTATGCAGTGCTGTCCATTGTCTGCTTATTATAAGCAACTTTGGGCTTGTTTTTCTGTATAGTCGCATGTAAATATTGGAAGTTGCGGTTGCATCATTTTGGGCTTGTTTAAAGTGTTTACTTATTTGGGCTTGCTTCCTAATGTTGTTTAACCCAGTGATTCTCAAACATTTTCATGTCAAGGTCAAGGATCCCCGCATTAATATGTTTGAGAGCCACATCTTTGTTGCATTTATTTTCGTCCCCATTTTAGTCGTTATGACAATGAATTACTTCTCACACATTGTTTGTGTGTTGTACTGACTCGACTGACAGTGAGGAGCCCCCACCCCACCGGCAGGACGTAGAGCCTCCGTTCTACTCCACCCTGCTGACAGGTGCTGCCCCAGCCCACAGGAAAACATGCAGTGACTGACAAATATCACTGTCCCTGCCTGGCTAACCTCCCCCGAGCATTGGCCAATTGTGTTCGTATATAATAGATAGATGCTCGACAAAGCCGGATGCACCACGGTGGATTTGAACTCACAACCTCTGTGGTGGTGGTCAGGCTCTTTACTACTGCACCACATGAGCACCCAAAGACCCACATCTGAAAATATTTTGTGCCAGGGAGCCAAGTACGATATTTGTGTTGTTCAAATCAAATGTTTCATGAACATTCCATATTTTTCAGATTTCTGTTGAAAATAGCAGACATACAAGCTCACAACGATGCAGGGTGAGCTTGTAGATCTGCTATCGAACCCTGACCTCCAGTTTCAGGGCGGACACTCTAACCACAAGGCCACTGTCTGGTACATACACAAATGGCCAATGTAAATCGATTTAAAGTGGTTAAACTGATCTAGCCGCTTCTTTTTGGCTTCAAAATATAGACCCGGTTGCTTGTTTATATCACAAAATCTGGCAACATTGCTCTCCACCTCTCTCTCTCGCCCCAGCTTGCTCTCCTCAGTACATTGGCATTTCTGCTGCAGCCGTCTGTCTCAGTAAAAACCATCAGCTGTGAAATTGAGAATAATCATGTGGAACGGGATTGGTGTTCTCTGAGCAGCTTGAGCTGCAGCCCTTCACTGTTATTGGACGCTTGGTGCCCGCTGATGAAGTCCACAGAGAGGGCCCGACAATCGCCTGAACTGCATTTCCTGTTGATGTGTGCATAATATGACTTTACTCTTTGTCAGCTCCATACTACAGCTTTCTGCAGTTATACAGTCGTTACGCCAAAAGCATTTTGTGGAATGTTTTGTTTACAGTTTACACAATGATTGTTGTGGCCAGTGGTGGAAAGTAACTTTTCTCAACTACAACTAAGTACAATTTTGTAGTATTTTTTTCCAAATTTCCAATGGTTTTACTTCTACTCCACTACAGTACATATCGTATCCAAATTCCAAATATTGTACTTTTACTTTAGTTACCTGTAGTTACTTTGCAGATTTGGACTCCGTTGGGTTGTGTGCAGCCTGCTTTGTACTATGTAAGGTTTTATTTTATACACATGGCAATCATGTGTAATTCTTGTTCTCCAAATAATATTTGTATATTATACCCCCTTAGAGAACAGTTAAAATGTTTCAAAATTATTTTCTTCACAATTCTTCAAGATTTTTAAAAATTGCCGAAAGTAGCAGATCTAGAAGCTCAAACATATTGTTCCGCGATACATTGTGAACTTAATTGTAGATCGGCTATTTTCGCATATAGCCAAAGTATAAGATAAGGTTAAAACGACCCCTGAGGGTCTCCGGACTTCACTTTGAGGACCAGTGTTGTACAGGTACCTGTCTGACCTTTGCTGAGGTTATTTTTGGATTTCTGATTGGGTTTGCCACCTACTGTACGTATGTACTGTATGACATGGCTCCCAGGCACACAGCACCTGGATCTGTCAGGGACGTCTGCCTTCAGCATTAGCCTGATGCTTCTGCACCCACCACTAGTCTGGCGTATAGCATGGCCAGACTGTTGCCTCCCCAGACTGTTGCCTTTCCGGTCATACAGTCTGCATGGAGCATGGAAGCTTCCGGTCATACAGTCTGCATGGAGCATGGAAGCTTCCGGTCATACAGTCTGCATGGAGCATGGAAGCTTCCGGTCATACAGTCTGCATGGAGCATGGAAGCTTCCGGTCATACAGTCTGCATGGAGACATGGAAGCTTCCGGTCATACAGTCTGCATGGAACATGGAAGCTCTGATCATGAGCAAGCTATATAGCAGAAGTGAAGCCGAGCTCCTCCCCACTTCCGTTTGCAGTCGCGGAAAGTTATCCTATTTTTCCAATTGAATTGAATTGGAAAATTAAATGTAAAGATTTATGCTTAAGATTACGCTGGCATTTTAAAATGCCAGTGTCCTTGTCTGGCTACGTTGAGACTACTCCCACACTTCTGATAGAAGTACAGCACTGTGGAAGAAGTACTAGGAAGTTTTACTTATGTGAAAGTAGCAATACAACAATGTAGAAATACTCTGTTACAAGTAAAAGTGCTGTATTTAGATTTTACTTGAGTGAAAGTACAATGTAATGGCATCAAACTATTCTTGCAATACAAAAGTAAAAGTATTCAAAGTAAAAAATAAAAAGTATAACCTTTATGAAAATAGAAGATCACAGTATAGATGAAGTATAAACTAGGGCTTAATTAGTTAATGTATGATTTGTAATAATCTAAATCCATAAAGTAACTTTCCTATCATTTTTGTGAAATGTTTGGAAGTATATTAAAAAATAGACCCCTTTACTAAGTAAAAGGACCTCAAAATTGGGTACTTAGTTACTTTCCACCACTGGCTGTATGCTTCCACGTAAATGAACCCTCACAGTAAAATCCTCAGTGTTAATTGACCTCTGAGAGTGTACAAATGTGACCAAAAGGGCCGACTACATTTGTAACCGCATGAGTTAAAATGGATACGGTAAATATAAACCCTGAGGATTTTACTGTGGGGTGAGGGAAACCGATATGACTTTAGCCTGCTCTAATTGGTCAGCTCAGGCTTATCACCCTCTCTGTCCTTTTATCACACCCTACCCAGGCCAAGTAATAGCTGGGTATGTGATAAAGTATATTCACCCATTGAATTTACCCTGGATTTTTACTGTATACTGTGTACAGCGGCAAACTAAAAAACCCGGACCATGTGCCCCATGCATATGGTCCGTGTTTTTCAGTTTTCCTTGATGGAAATTACCATTTTTAGAGTATATGTTAATATGTGCATTAGGCCACTCATCCACTAGGGAGCCCTCGTAACAAACTGTCTTTCTGCCAAGGCTTTTAATGATGCACTCCTGTTGCCAGCTACTGTAGAGCATGTCCTCTGGTCACGGTGAAAGTTACTGTGGGCTCTGAAAGTGGGCTCCGGATGCTTTATACGTTGGCTATTCAGAAATAGCAGATGTACAAGCTCGCAGCACTGCTATTTTTTGAAAATCTTGGTTTTAGATTTATTTTATATTGTAGGATTTTAAAACACGAATCTTCTCTCATCTGGGGGTCCCTGGCACAAAACTATTTTCAGGCGCCGGCGAGGGTCCGTGGCCAAATACATATCAATTTGGGGGTCCTAGACGGGATGGATGGATACATAAATGTGTTCGATCTATTGCAACCCCTGTACCAAAGATCAACTGAGTTGGAGCGGTCACAGGAAAAATAAAATATGATCACACAGCAGTCCTGAAAAGAACTCTTTTGGATAGACAGCTTATCACAAAAGCCTCATAACGGATTGCTTTTCAAAAAAACCTTACGCTCACTTCAGAAACACTGGGGTGGATTTGGGCCTAAATCTGTAATCATTGAGTTGTGCTGACTCTTTGACTGTCATTACCAGACAGATGAGACAGTGTCCCCTCACGGAGTGAAACCATGCATAATCCTCCCTGCAGACCGATAACTCTGACATTTTCTGGGCTATTTTGGAGCAAATACAGAGGGCCCCATAGTTTACAAAACTCTAAAATACAATCTCTCCCTTAATAAGTAAACCTCAGCTAGCAGCAGCTCAGGGCAGACAAAATATATTTTAAAGGTTTTGGAATTGTTCTTATTTTTTTTAGGTTTTCTAATCTCAATTGCACCCAAAAAACTTTTAACATTCAGTAGATTTTCTGTGATCTGGGGTTTTCTGGCTCAAACAGGTGCTCTGATTTTCCTGCTGTTTGTGATAAGATCCTGCAAATCCCATATATGTCAATGGGATTTGCCAGCAGATGTCACTGTTTTCACTGTGTTGCCTGTTTTCATTGTAGCTCAAAAGGCTTCCAAACCCCAAAGAAAACTTCAGACCACAGAAAATCCACTGAATGTTCAAAGTTCAGGTTTTTTGGGTGTAATTGAGGTCATAAAACCTAAAAACAAAAATAAATGAAAATGAATGTCATAAAACCTATAGGGTAGAACAAAAATGAGTGTGTTTCTCATTCTTGTCCTGATGAAGACCTGTTAGGTCGAAACATGTTGGCAGTTACCTTGTGTGCCCGGATCCTTCACTTTTTTATCATGTTTTGATCCTGTTTTTTGATCCATGTGAGCACCTTTTAATCATTATCACATCCTGCTACCTCCATTGAGCACATGGTCAGTTCCTCTTTTTTCAAAAATGAGGGTGTATTGACAAGATGCTTGGCTTATGATGTGCTCGCAGACAACGATTACATCACAGCATTCTTGGCGATGACTCAACTGAATGTTTGGTAAAGTTAATGGGATTATGGCTCATCCATCACTGCTTCAGAAAAGTGTATTGTGTGTGGTGAGAACATCATTATTATTGCTACACAGATTTGAAGACCTACAGTGGGTTACATTGCTGATCTCTGTAGACAAGCAACTTTCAATATAGCATGGAAACCAAATTTAACCTGCCGTTCTGAACATACTGTATGAAAGGGAAATTCTGAAACGTATATTTCCCTTGTTCAATGCTTTAATTGCACTGTAATAAATCAATCTTAACAGTAAATGTTAACACCTTATATGGCTTTCATGCTCAAGCCATATAAATGTTAAATATACTTATTATTATAGTTGCATTGACACACATTATTATAGTTGCATTGACACACAACACTTTAACTGAATAATTACCCAAACTTGGTACCTATACACAGTATACTGTAGCGAAGAAAAAGTAGCAGACTGAAATGTCCCTTTCACTGCAGACATTTTGACTTGTTAAGTTGTTATATTGTGTGGGTAGATGGGTAAACACAGCCTAAGGTAAAAAATTAACATAAATTATGGGTACGCTTAATTTATGTCTTTACTGTGTGCAGTGACTGCAGTCTGTGCACCAGCATAGACAACTAACTACTGTAGGCCAATTAACATTGCCCTTGTGCACAGAACCAAGAATAAATGTTTTTCACCAGGGTGCTGTACAGGTTACATGGCCCTCGTGCACAGAACCAAGAATGTAGTACTACTAGAACCCTCTATCTATACCAGTGGTTCTCAAACTTCTTCGTGTTAAGGGACCCCCACATTTATATAGGCCTAGTTGGCCACGGACCCACATCAGATTTCTTTTGACAGGGACCCAGAAGAGGAGATTTGGCCTGTGTGTGTGTGTGTGTGTGTGTGTGTGTGTGTTAAAATATTCTAAATGATTAAAAATCCTTCAGAAAATCACACCTGTGTGTACTGTACTGTACTGTACTGTACTGTACTGTACTGTACTGTACTGTACTGTACTGTACTGTACTGTACTGTACTGTACTGTACTGTACTCCCTGGCCTGTGTGTGTGTGTGTGTCGCTGCTCAACAGTGCCATCGAGTGGTATTGCCGAGATGTTTCAGCTGTCCATGCTCTGACACAGATCGAGTCAGCCTGGGCACACCTGAACTTCCATGCGCGGCCAAAAGAAGCTGTCTGCCGCTGGGGCAAGCTTTTCCGGGAAACGTAAGGGCTAAAAACCCGGAAAAGACACCGGCAGACAGCTTCTTTTGTCCGCGCATGGAATCCTAGGTCTGCTTACACCCCGACAGACACACATACACACATACACAGGGACATACATAGCTGCGTATTGGAGCAGAGGCACTGCCTGGGCCGTGGCTCAGCGGTCCAGGCACCTTGGCTGGTAATCCAGTCTGGTAGTGTGCAGCCGGTTCGACTCTGTATACCTGCACTTTTTGTTCCATTCCTAAGCCAATAATGCTGCTGCTCTGAGAAAACTCTGTCTAATCACTAATCAGCACAACTGATTTCTAATGTGATTAATCCGTTCTTAAATCTTCTATTAACGGCTAGATGTGCTGTCATGCCCATTTCAGCACGGCTGGAGAGCCTATTTCAACCCATTGCTTGGTCAGACACATGGAATTCAATGGCCCAAACCACACCAAAGGGGTCGAGAGTCGAGACGGTTTTAGCATTAACTCCTTGCAACCGTTTGAACCCAAGGAGTTGCATGGTGACCCTTTGGGGTGGTTAGGGCTTTAGATCTCCATATATGGAATTATGGATATATGACCGAACCTGTTCTGACATTCCATAATGTCATCATTCCTCTTCGATGTCTCCCTTTTGATTTATACCTGTCTATTCAAACTCTAGACGGGCCTGCCCCAAAGTGATTGGTGCAGAGTTCTCAACAGGCCAGAAAATTAAGGCCCGGCCATACCTGGGCCCTCATCAAACCCTGTACATTCAAGAGAATGTCCCCGCTTAGATTTCCATATAATGTATGGAGCTGACCTGTTCTGACATTCCATAATGTTGATCTGACCCCATCAAACCCTGTAGACTCAAGACACAATCCTTATATGGGAAGTACAGAATTAATTCCATGTTGATCTGACCCCCCCATCCCGAAGCGCCAGCGCTCGCCCAGCAGTCTGCCGTCAATGAGGCGGATGCTCACCCTCAGGCGTTTTACTGGTAATATATATAGAGTCAATATAAAGCAATAAAGAACTACCTGTGGCTCAGACTGTGTGTAACACAGTGGTCCTACTGTGTCTGGCCTAAATCTACACACACACACACACACACACACACACACACACACACACACACACACACACACACACACCTGTGTGTGTGTGTGTGTGTGTAGTAAGGGGCCTCTTCTCATGACATGTAATAAGCTCAAGTGTGTACACACACTAGTACAAGCACACAGGCCTATTGATTCATAAAGACGTCCTATGAAGTCACCTGGCATGTTGCTGCTGCCAAGAGGACTTCTCCAAAAATAGTTGTGGCTTTGTATCCCAAGGTTAGCCCCACTCCTCCCTTAGATTGAATTTTGTGTATGCTATATATAGTGCACTACACAGTAGGGATGACATGTGTAAAAGTGTCCCAAATGAAAATCGATTAGTATAATTCAATATGAATGATTAATCGATGGGGGGGAGGGGGATTTATTATTATAATTTTTTATTATAATTTTTTCTTCATATTTTCATGTTCAAAATAAAGCTAGCATCATTGTTGTGGAGGAAAGGTAACTCATTTTTGAATCACACTCTGTATGTCACACTTGACTCGATTATCATTTATTTTTGGAGCAGTGCCTAACACACACACAGCCTGCACCGCTCAGTTCAGCCAGGCAGAGCTTTTTTTGGTATGTGACTTCGACATCTTCACCACCTTGCCAAGCACAGGTTGCGTTGATTGCATGCAATGGACTTGATTGGAAGGCTAGTCCACCCCACAGGAATCCTGTCACGTGACCATCCTGCCTGGGCCAGGCTCCTCCCCCCACAGAGTTGGAACAGCATTAGAAACACACACACGCTCCTTAGCTCTCGTCAGAAGCTTTAACCTGGCGCCAGCATCGCGGTACAAAGGCACAAATTAAATCCGAAATGTGGATGGCAGAAAATGTTAGAAGAAGAGTTATGGCTGTTTGAAAATCCTCCCTTCCACTGCTGTGCACTGAGAATATATATGCAATCCCATAGTTGGAACGGTGGGACGTTGCTAAGGGAACCAGACCAATGTTAAAGGCTTCCGTAACCATCAACCAATATATAGACGGAGTCCACGTTGGGGTACGTATATATACGGACTTGGGATATGACACCACCTATAGCGTCGACATACGTATACTGTATATACGGACTTGGGAAAGAAATAATTAACGATTAATCAATTAATTGGTCCCATCTCTATTCTCTATAGTGCACATTGCCAGTTTTCTGACTTTGTCTGTGTTGGCTGTCTTGTTATTTCAAGCCAAGACATGGTTTATAATATGTATAATATACTGTAGCATAGCAGAACTGTTACATTGTCCTTTGGTTTTTCATTTTCCCTGCCTGAGGGAAAGCGTGCAGAGTGTGTGGGACTTTGAATGCTCCATTACCTTCATTCCCCCCATGGCTAGTGGCTGGTTACATAAGAAAAGAGGACTGAACTTGTGCATGCGTGCTTGCGTGTGGTCCAGACTCGCAGCTGAAGGTGTGACTTCAATTTACAGAATATAATTTGTCCTTTACAATGGGAATGACAGGTTGTCTTATAGAATGATAGATGATTTAGTCCAAGCATACAGCTGAGGAAATCGGAACTGCCGCCTATATACAGTTACAATGTTGAGCTTCCTCAAATATGGTGCATCAAACATACACAGTTGCGTTTATTTCAACTACAATACAAATAATCCATGTGTCTACTGTAAATTGTGAATGTAGTCTTAAAAACCTGCAATGGTGACATAATTCCCCGGGTCCTGAGGACAGGGCAGCCTATCTCCATCCATCCATCCATCACAGAGGTAGCAGTTCCAGCAGGGGACCCCAGACTGGATCCCTTTCCTCGGCCACATTAGCCAGCTTTGGCTGGGGCATCCTGAGGTGTTCCCAGACCATTGTGAATATATTATCACCGACCCACCTGGTACTTGGTGTGGCCTCCCCCTCAGCTTGGCGTGCCTGGAAATCCTCTCTGGGGAGGCGACGAGGAGACATCCTTACTTGATGGCTTAATTATTACTCTTTAGTCATCTACGCAAAGGAGCAGTGGCTCTACTTCGAGTCCCTCTTGGATGACTCATCTCTTTCTCACCTTATCCCTAAGGGAGATGCACCCTCCTGAGAAACCCCATTTGCAGCCGCTTCAGCAAACACGTCCCTTCATAGTAGGCATCTCATCACTGAGGCCGATTCGATACGCATCTCGATGCACTGCCAGCAATACGATACTCGATGCGATGCCATACGATTCACCCCTCTTCCCGATACGATGCAATTTGATGGCGATTCAATTCTGGACATTGCGAATGCGATACGATGGCGATTCAACACAATAGAAAGGATTTATATTAAAGCTCTGTTACTTTCCCAAAACATGTAAAAATGTATTACATTTAAATTCAAAGCAATTTATTGTTTTACTGTACGTTAGTACTATAGCTCTGCATCTCTAACAATCCCATTTATATAATTAGTAAACAAAGGGTCTGCTCTCTGCTGGTTATTGTGGAATTTTTTGATCACTAGTCATATATAATTATTATAATGTACAACGTGTCGCATCCATGCCCCGCTGTGAGCTTGTGGATCTGCAATTTCAGGTACTGTATGCGACACAGTCGTCCTGCAAAATATAAATAAGGCTTCCCAGAGAAGCAGCAGCAGACAGAGAGAGAGAAAGCTGGACAGTGAAAAGTAGTTTGAAAACGGTTGAAAACTACTTTAAACGCAAGCAGTACACCCAGCTGTGTGTAAGTTGATTGTATAAGCAGGTAGGATGTTTCGTTTCATTAAGAAAACAAGGAGTGATATTGTCAGCCTCTTGGACTGTCGTCCAGGAGAGCTTGACATGCATTTTTATAACATTACATCTCATTTTACATCTCAGGGCAAGTCGAGCTGCTCTGTTCTGAACCCGCTGCAGCTTTCCCAGATCTCCCTTGTTTGCTCCTGACCAGATCATTGAGCAATAGTCCAGATGTGAGAGGACTAGAGTTTCAATAACCTGTTTGGTCAGTTGAGGTGTCAGGAACTCTGAACACCTTTTTACAACCAATGTGTCTCGACCATGATAGGTTGTTCACTAGCTTAACACCCAAAAGCTTTGTTTCCTCCACCTGCTCGACCTTTACATTATTCAACGTCAGATTCAACTGCGGTTTGGAACTTAATACATGGTTTGTGGCAAATACAATGCTTTTAGTTTTTTGAATGTTAAGCACTAATTTGTTCCTGTTTACACTGAGCAATGCATGTGCAAACCTCTCGCAGGAGACCGGGCCACGCCCCCGTGCACATTCCTCTTTAATTTTCCTAGGACTACATGTTGTCTCAGTAAGACACCCCTACCCCATCCACAAGGAGGAGCAGTGGACCAAAGCATTATGGGAATTGTAGTCCAGGAAGGAAGTGAGCCCAGTGTCCATGACATCATGGAGCCCATGAACACATATTATCCACGTAAAAACCCCAGGAAAGTGTTTCTTGTCCCCCAATTAAAATAAGATCTGGTTTCAAAAGGGGTGAAGTGGCCCTTTAATAGCAAACTCCACATGCCCCAACATTTTATTTACCTGCAATAGTGTCAACCCCGTACCCCTGTGTCGGATCTGTGGTTAGACTGGCATATTCGCCGATACCGAATCCGATATGACAAATAAGGGACCGATACCGATACTGTTTCGATACGATACAGTATCAGGACATCTCTAATTAGAAGATAACAGGACAGCGAAGTGACTCTGAGGTGACATCATCCTTATAGTTTCCTATGATCTGTAGGCTCCTGCTCAATGCCTAAAAAGAAAAAGAAAAAGTGTTTCCTTCCTGGTTGCCGATGCCATTATTGCTCTCCTCTGCCCATAGAGCTGTGCTGTTTTTGCCCTCTGAAATATTATGTGAGCGAGGCTGGAGTGAGGTCAGTCCTCCCTGTGCCTTTGCTCCAGATGGCGGAGAGTGACTTGTGTGTTCCGCTTGCATGCCCACCTCAAGTAACTAGCAATATTATCCAGGCAATTAAACCCGTTTTACCCTGTGGAGCACAGCTAATTAAAAGTCAATCCAATTTAGATTGTCAGCCTTCCACTGTGAGGCCAGATAAGGCTGGTAGAGTGATTACGGGAGAGCGGAGGTAGAGATATTATCTAGAGTCATCTGTCAAGGTTGGGATGGTCGGATCCAGAAATTACATGTCAGTCAACTCATCCAGAGGGTGGGAAGGTGTCTCGGTAATACAGAATGAAATCTAAAATAATTAATGTATTTGGAACAATCCATCGATCAAACACATGGGTACGCTAGGTGTCGTAAAAGGGGTAGCTTACCGTAAACCACAGACAATCAAACCACGGGTTTGATTGTCCATTGTTGATTGTCCATTTATTTCTTTGTTGGACCTTTGATAGTCACAAGGCCAGAATAAAAAGACGTAACACTACATGGATGTACTGACTATTAATAGCATTTTTCTAACACTTTTCTGAAGCCTGTTGACATGCAAGATTCTGAAGTAGTTTTTTGCTACTCAGTAGGCGCCGGCGTTCCCGCATAACTTATGATGATGTCACTTGCATGCCCTCTATTCTTCTGTGTGGCTACTGCTGTGGAAAACTGCCCTAGTGAACAAAAAGGTAGTCTTGCCTGGATTTCCCAACAGTGTAGGGAGGGAGTTGTTTGAAAACGTCCTCACCACCAACACTCTGTGTATACTGTAAACGCCACTATCTCTTCAGTTGTCAGTCATACGACAATGTCCAAGAGCAGCTATGTTTGGTGGCCACATTTCATCCATGTTTGACATGGAGCCTTCCTTTAGCAGAGAGGTCGTTCACAGTGACAGTTCAACTGACCTTGCCATTTTGGCTGTGCTGTGCTGGTTGGCAGCTACTGTGTTACCCCTAGGGAAAAGACAGCATTATCTTGTGCTGATTGTTCAGCTGCCATCTCAGCCCTAAGTGTTATACGGCAGTTGACAAATGACCACAAGCTTATCGTTCTCCCAGTTTATCACTGCTACCAGGTAAAAAAAAAGACTGCGTATGTGAAAACATACAGTACATTGGAAGGTGTCTGCCGTTCCAGAACATATATCACTTACTATGTGCAGACATAATTATATAAATAACATTAAGTTAACAAGCTTAAGTTTGTAAATATTTGTTTACAAACTCCCACTTGGAGTTGTTGTAACTTGATTCAACACTTTAGTTTAGCCCGAGAGTACGGAACATGTGTAATATCTTTAATCCTTCACATTCTAACCGGTGCTTCCTCGGCTCGCTTCATGTAGGCCCACATTTAGTGTGACTCAAAAGATTAGCCCAATGGCACTATAGGCTTTTTTTCGGAGGTGTCTGAGGTGCTTTGAGGACGACTGAAATGGCGGAGGACGATGCAGTTGGAGCTGTATAGTGTGTCGGAGTTAAGCTCCCATAAATAGAGAATTGGAACTGCTATGAGTTTTAGCAAAGCCTCAAAAGTTTCCCATGCTATTATTTTTTTTTGCATATAAATATTACATCTTGTTTTGAGTAGTCAATTATTTTGCTAAGATATGACTATAATACTATTCAGTGGTTTAATAATGCCTAACAACAGATGTCTGTATGGTGTAATTATTCTCGGTCTTACCCTTTATCTAGTGACTAGTCTTGAGACTCTTGCCCTCCATTTGTCTCTGAATGTAGACATTATGCCAATTAACACGTTTCTGTCTACCACTACATTCATGTGGTTTGAACGGGCACATCTCTTTTATAATGAGAAACGTGTTGATGCTAAACCAGAACCTGCTACAGACCGGTATTAGGCATTAGTGTATATGAAACCACAGAATAAGCACTGTTCATGTCCCGGTACATTGCTGCCATTCAAACACGGGTGGTGTTTGTGTTGGTTTTTGCAGCGGCAGTAAGGCTACTAAGGCACAGGCCCTCCAAGATGGCACATGACAGATGCCCACCATCACTACTACTGCCCTGGGTTGGAGTGTCCCCACCAGAAAAAAATCTCATCCTGGCCCCATTCTGTCTCCTTGTCATCGCCCTGTTACAATCTGTCTCGCCTCCGTGTTTAGCTGCCTCACTGCTTAAATGCGTTTTACATTTCTGTTCACTCGCCTTTTATTTTGTTCCTTTCTCTCTCACTCACTCTCTCACTCTCTCTCTCTCCTTCTGTAGGCACTCTGTTTTCTACAATTTGTCTAGGATTCCTGTCCTCTGTTCTCCTCAGGTTCTTTGAGCTTGTCAGCATGGCTCTTATATGGAATGAGCCGTATAGAAGAGGGTCTGTGTCAATGGGTTTGTCTGTGTGTGTATGTCCGGGCTAATCTGAAAAACCGCTGGGCCGATCGGCACCTCACAGTTGGACACAGCTGCTGCTAGCACCCCATCAATCTGTCAGGGTTGAGTTATGTCAGGACTCTCACAGGACAGTTAGACAGACAGCTTTCAGTGCTTTGAACAAACAGCTCAACGCGTCGCACACACTCCCCATGTGTGTGCGTGTGTGCGTGCGTGCGTACATCTTATAACGGGCACCGCCGGACCGATCAGTATGAAACCTTGAAATCCACACTCCCAGTGGGCCAAGAAAGAACCTCTACCCCAAATTATTCTAATCGGGCTCATGGTGGCGCTATAACAGAATCGTAGTTAAAACAAAATCCTGGATTTCTTGGATCATTCCGCAATTCCCGGAATGAAGTATTTCCACCCTTCCATCATTGTGTTTTCTTAAAAGTGAAGTGCGGTGATTTTTCCCCTTCCTAAAACATGATCATCAGGTACTATGATTATACTAGGAGTAAGATTTATTTTCAAAAGTATACAGAAAGTGTTAAAATTATGTTTTTATGCGGCCACACCCACCAGTTCATTAAGTATACCTGGTTTTCACCGTAGCACCACGCACCTGAACTTAAGCCTCGTCACAGTTGTATGATAATGGGGGAGGGGTTAGGAGAGTGGATGATGTTAGATGTCACTAAAAATATATGTACACATGTACACTTCGCTAAGCTTTGGATAAATTCCACAATGTAATTCTGGCGTAATTGGCAATTGCAAATGTGACAATACCCCATGTTAAAATGTGACAATACCCCATGTTAAAATGTGACAATACTCCATGTTAAAATGTGACAATACCCCATGTTAAAATGTGACAATACTCCATGTTAAAATGTGACAATACCCCATGTTAAAATGTGACAATACCCCATGTTAAAATGAGACAATACCCCATGTTAAAATGTGACAATACTCCATGTTAAAGTGTGACAAATACTCCATGTTAAAATGTGACGATACCCCATGTTAAAATGTGACAATACTTCATGTTAAAATGGGGCAATACTAGGGCTGCAACTAACGATTATCTTCATAATCGATTCATCTGCTGATTATTTAAACGATTAATCGGATTATGACACTTATTTAGCTATCACCTTAAAAATATATTTTAGGTTATTTTTCTAACTAACAAAAAAATATTCAATATTAAAAATGTCATTTGATTAGCTGCTGATTAGGCTGCTATTCAAATAAAAGACAAAATTAATTATAGCAACTCATGGTGTCTTTAGGCTTATTCTGACTGCATACATTTGATTAAAGAATAGCTACAGTTGTGTCAGTCTAGAAGTAACAGTACTCTTCTGAACTCAAATACATAGGTAATCGATTACTAAATTAGTTGACAACTAATTGAATAATCGATTCGATTACGATTAATCGATGAATCGTTGCAGCCCTAGTCCGCTATAGAATCCCCTCAACCTGCGATACCAAGTTGGATCTGATTGAATGATGATATGATGTTTTATGTAAGATAGATTTTATGTAAATATTTTATGTAATGTTATAATATATTTTATGTAATGTTTATGTAAATAAAAAATCACACCTGTATGAAGTGAGGGTGTAGGACAAAAACTGCCGATTTGCTCGTCTACATAATGTAAATTCTTTATTCATTGTCAATGGGAATGTAATGTTTGTGTAAGAGGAAAATCTACACTATAGCTGAATATAGGATGGGTTAGAGCCCTTCAAAAATATGTAAGCTTGCATGTAAAATGAGGACCCTCACACTAATCTTGGAATTACAAGTAATATGGGATATGAAAAACCTCATCACAGCACTCCTGAGATCACGTTTTTGGTGAAGAAAAAAAATACACGTGGGGTGCTTCACTTCCCATTTTTCTCTGGTTTGTTTACATTAGAAAGTCTCAATATTTGCCATTCACAATGAAAGGAGAAATTAGGTCAAATGTCCGCCAAATATGACATAGATTTGACGTAAATTTGAGGCAACAGGCATTCTGATTGGCCAGTATGAGGTGATGCATGATGATGTATGATAAGAGCGCCCGTCACTTCACACAGGTGTGATTTTTGACATTTGTCAAATCTGTGGTGCCCCTTTAGGTTTAAGTGAAATCGATCTTAGCCTGGGTGAATTGATTCCTTTGAGTAAAGCTGCGTTCAGACTTGGATGGTTTGAGCGGCGTGATTACATACAAAGTCAATGCAAAGACGAGAAGTTGCACAAACGGCCTGGCACAGCACAAACGGGACGAACCGAGGAGAATATATATTCAGGTCTGAATTCAGCTTTACACACTCCTGCTTACACACAAGTGCGCTGAGATGTGTGGGATGTATTGTGGGTCAATAGAACATCATCATACGTCACTGACTGCAATTCTCATGCTGGATAGAAAGTCAGGCACTCCCGTTCTTAGACAAACACACACAATCAAATATCAAATAGGAGCGGCTAGCATCACTCAAAAATATGTTAAATATTTAAAACACACAGACTCTCAGTGTAGATCATGTACATCCTAGACATATTATGCTGTAGATTCTACATGTCTATGATGTACATATGACTAGTCCCAAGTTTGTTTGGCAACGGTTTCAGTCCGATCCGAGCTGCATTATATAAAACAAATTAAATATTTTTTTAGAAAGGTATATCCTTCCTGTGAATCAGACGTCATTTGGCCAGCATGTGACGGCTGTCACCTGTGATGTATCTGTGACATTTGATCCCAACTTTGGGTTGGGTGTCGGCCTGATCCGAGCTTCTCCGGTGTGGACATGTTGGTGTCTCCTCAGGTTTCCTGAATGATAGAAACTCTTGTCACAGTGTTTACAATGGTAGAGTTTCTCTCCAGTATGGATGCGCTGGTGTGACCGAAGACTAGTTACATGGCTGAAACTCTTGTCACACTGTTTGCATTGGAAAGGTTTTTCCCCTGTGTGGATGCGTTGGTGTGACTTAAGACTAGTTAAGTGACTGAAACTTCTGTCACATTGTTTACAGGGGTAAGGTTTTTCTCCCGTGTGGACACGCTCGTGGGCCTTCAGATAGTTTAAATTACTGAACCTTTTGTTACACCATTTACATATGTGGGGTTTCTTAGTCAAAGTCTTAGTGATGCATGTTTTCTTGGTCAGCTGAGGTGACTTTACTTCTGGCTGAGTCGAAGTCATGGTGATGCGGGTTTTCTTAGTCAGCTGAGGTGACTTTACTTCTCCTGACCGAGTCTTGGTAAACTGTTGGTGGATGTATGGTCTTGGTTCATTCGTGTCTACTCCTGCTACAGCACTGACAAATCTATTATAGGATTCTGAGGGGATCTGCAGTCCACGGTTTAGCATTTGGCAGCAGATGTTGTTGAGGCTTCTCTTCATGTTGTCATGGAAAATCTGACACGCTAAGATGTATGGACTTTCAGAATCGTAGACCTGAGTCTGAGAAGATTGAGATCTCACTCCGTCCAGGGCTAGTGCCAGGGGTATCGCCAGGGGTAACTCCAGGGGCAGTGTCAGGGGTCGTGGTTCATCGTCCAAGCTGCTGATATGCCCAGACTGTGGTGGGGAAGGCGAGTAGGTCTGTTTACAATGGAAAGGCTTTCCTCCAGTGTGGAGACAGTGGTGTGAGTTCAGGTCATCCAACTGGCTGAATCTCCTGTCACACTTTTTACAGATAGGGGCTTTCTTTCTTGTGTAAGTCTGCTGTTGTGTCTTTACGTCTGGTTGAGTTAGGGCTTTCTTTCCTGTGTAAGTCTTCTGTTGTGTCTTTACGTCTAGTTGAGTTAATGTCCTGGTAAACTGATTGGTTCGTCTTGGTTCGTCTGGGTCTCCTTGTGTCTGGCTTGTTACGGTGCTGGTGATTTGCGGAAATGATGGGTCAGCGATTAGTCCATTCTTGAGCATTTTGCAGTAGAGCTCGTTGTGGCTCCTCTTAATGTGTTTCTGGAGGAAGATCTCAGATGTGAAGGCGTATGAACACAGGGTACAGGAGTACACCTCAGTCTGGGAAGGTTGGGAACTCGTTCCATCTATGATCGGCGGTTCGTTCGCCATCAAAGATACTACTGCTATGGACTGTGATAGGACGAAATATAGGATGGTTGGGGATGAAGTTGTCCTATATGCCTCTGTCTTCTTTCTCCCTCTCTCTACGTCTGTCGGCTCTCTAACTTTCTACTCTCTGAAAGTATGTGACTCTGTCCGTGTCTATGTGCAGTATGTGTCCCGTTCTATCCAACCACACCTTATATACAAGCTGACCACAGCTCTATACTGATGTCACACAACACAATCTGTTGCCATGTAGACCTAACAGTGCCAATTTGTGCAGGTGCCATTAAGAGCATCAAACAAAAAAAAAAGGAATCGCACTCGTGTGAAGTGAGGGGCACTGTATCATCATACAAAGCTGTGCATAGGAGGGCTCAAAAGAGAAGGAAAAAAATCTGTCTGAAGTGAGTGGTACTGTACTGTACTGTACTGTACTGTACTGTACTGTACTGTACTGTACTGTACTGTACTGTACTGTACTGTACTGTACTGTACTGTACTGTACTGTACTGTACTGTACTGTACCCTAGCCTGTGTGTGTCTGTGTGTTAGGCTGTGCAACAGTGACTTTGTGGTGAACAAACGCTATAACGCTATTTTTGTGCTTGGACAGACAGACCCAGGGACACGCATATACGTAGCTGTCTATGCCCATTCTTATCTGATTATCCGTGGTCAAATTGGGTGTTATGAAGGCTCTCCAGGTAGGGACCGACCTTCGAGACCATTACATGAACACCTGTATATGGGCATTCCACTGACATCATCACTTGGATCTTCAGATGGGAATGACGACACATCACTCTTGACAGCGGAATACTGACACTTCACTCTTACAGCGGACTTACACAGTATAAAAGGACAGCTCTCAGCTTCCAACCCACAGATGCCAACCAACGCACACAGTTCTCCAACGATCCCAAATCCACAGTCTACTGGACAAGTAAGACACAGAATACAGAACATGGACACAGGATTCAAGACACCACACTCAAGGCTCAAGAGTCAAGAATCAAGGACACAAGATTCAAGTATCAAGATCAAGAACACCTGAACACATACTGTACGAACCAAGGTATCTGGCTTTACAACCCAGATACCTTGCATAGCTTCACCAAGACCACCATTCCAATTACACCATGTTAAACATCCCGGTTTAAATTATAATCGGACACCAGGCGATCCCTAAATCTAACCTTTGAATAACAGTCCTTATCGATCCTATTCAACATTGGGGATATCTTACAATAAATGCACGCCATGTCTCAGTCTGTACGTGCGTGTGTAGCACTGTAGCAGGGCTGCAACGATCATTCATAAATAATCAAATCGATTATTCAATTAGTTGTCAACTAATTTAGTAATCTATTAATCAAATCAGCAGCTAATCATTGGATTTTATTTATTTATTTATTTGTTTTGTTTTCCCACTTCAGTGCTCCTGTCCATCCAATTTCGATCCGCGGGAAACTTTGCACACACACCCAACTGAATATATGAGTTTCATTAATGAAGTAGTTTTACAGTATGTTTGTAGTTAGCTTGTAAAAAAGGGATATTTTACATCAGATGTTGAGCATAGCCCTTGTTCTCCCTGACCTTGCTCATGGCTGAATGAGTTCAACACCTTACGTTATCACATCCTTTTGAAACGGCTGATGATGAGCAGGTGTCTATCTGCAGACAGATAGGGTTGGGTCAGAAGTCAAACTGTAGCACCTGCTCCCTCACACAGTTCCTTTTGTAGTGTCAGATCCCCACACGTTGCAAGGTTACTGATGGATTGGGTGGCTGTGGAGTGACACACACACGCACACGGACGGACGGACACACACACACACACACACACACACACACACACACACGTTTTGAAGAATGATTTCCAATCTGCCATGGTTTATAGGTTTTTCTTTTGTAATAAATATCGTGATGCTGTGATGATAACATGCTATCGTGGGGCCATGAATTTGAAGCGGCAGCCCTGCACAAGCAAGTCGTCCCCCCCCCCCCCCCCCCCAAACACGCAAGGCAAGCACACAGTGCAGAGTGATGGTGCAGTTAAGGTGTGGAGGAATGCATAAGCTCACGGTGGGACACAACTGCTGCTCGCACCTCATCAATCTCACACAGTGTGGAGGTATGTCAGTTAGACAGACGGCCTTCAGTACACTGAACAAACGGCGCCCCAACGTGTGTGTGTGTGTGTGTGTGTGTGTGTGTGTGTGTGTGTGTGTGTGTGTGTGTGTGTGTGTGTGTGTGTGTGTGTGTGTGTGTGTGTGTGTGTGTGTGTGTGTGTGTGTGTGTGTGTGTGTGTGTGTGTGTGTGTGTGTGTGTGTGTGTGTGTGTGTGTGTGTGTGTGTGTACACTTTCGTAGCGGAGAATAAATGCATTTATGTAATCTTCCCAGTTCCCACTACCCTCTGTCTTCTACTACTCCGTGAAGCAGTGGTTCTTTTAACATTTCCATGTCAATCGATACGTATATGCAGATCTACAAGTTTGTGTTTAAAGAGTTTAAAATGAGCACGGATCCCTTGGGGTACCTGGACCCCACCTTAAAATTGTTAAAAACCACTGCCCCAAAGCAAGTTGTATGCAGTAGAGCTTAATCGATATTCTGAGAGCTATTTTCTGATCCTAGTGTAAAGTACTGATGTGAAGCTGCTTCCCATCAACACCCCTGGCAGAGTGCTTGCAGCCAGTTGGATCTATTTTCTCACTGAGCTGTTTTCAGCCTATCAAGAGCCCCGTGTCCTCCAAATGTCTTCACTTCCATCACTCTTAAAGTTGACATCCCTAACTTTAATGGAGGGCTGAAACTATTTATTTTTGTCATGAATATTATTATATTAATTACTATATAAATAAATGTATACATTATAAACATTTCAATTTACCACTTCCCATTTTATACACAGAGTCCCCTATGTGAGCAAATTTCTACTGCTGAGCAAATACAGAAAACCCATTTCACGCACTACCATTTGTCCACCAGTAGTGGTCCTACCCGACCACAGGATCTACATTTATAGAGCATTTTTGACCAACTATAACTGCCACGCTTCACTTGTGCTAGTTAACATATACCATAGATTGGTCAAAGTAACGTTTTATTTTGCAAAATAAAGATTGCAACTTTAGACAAAAAGTCTAGACAGCAGTTTCCAGCTGTGGGACTATTCTGAGATTGGTTGGTTGGTTGGTTTATTTATTTGTTATAGTGAAGTAACCTTCTGCTGTACCTTGAGAATAATGTGATTTAACGTCTGGTGTTTGTTTGAAACTGTCTTACGGGACCAATTTTAGCCAACAGAAGATTCTTGTTCCTCTCAACCTTTTTCATGTCGTGTCTTGCAGACTGCTGCTCCCTTGGACTGCCTCACTAGCTACTAGGCTTTAGAAGTCAGATTGTATGCAGTACTATAACTCTGTGGGGGCCCTATTTTCGCACACATAAATATTACAAATATGTATTTTTATAGTCCGGCAGCCGAGGTGGACAGGTGGGAAATTTGGTATATAGACATTTGGGCAAGTGGCTATGGCTGCTTTTAGCCCAAGGAGTGTATTTTTTGAAAAACGAATGCTTGGAATGGATTCAGAATCATGAAAAACCCCTGGTTTGACATGTCACATGCTACTTAAAGCAAAAGGACATTTTTGCCAGCCATATAGGATGTTAATGGTAGGGTCACAAGAAACCCCTATAAAAATGATTGCCCAATACTAACAGCCAGTCAGCAAGTGGATTCATGAATGTATGTATACAGACAATACCAAATTTCCCACTTTAAACAAAAGTTGCTATACTGTATGTGCTATATGGGAACAATAGACCTACAAGTTGCATGTGAGAAATGCACGCCCCACAATACCCATTGTACCTTTATGTCTGTTTCTGTACCTTTAATGCCCATTATATGGAGATTTCTGTCTCATTAGTAATGGTAAAAACATATTCTTAATAGCACCGAAGTCTGATGTTACTTTCAGTAGAGGGCGCCAATACATAGGGAGATTTTAGGTCACTTCTCTGAAACCTCGATTTCGGTTTCGATTGTTTTCAGTAAAAGAAATACAACAAAATGTGAATTTTCCTATTGGAATAAAGTTCAAACCTTAAAAGGATCCCTGGCCAGTGGCTACAAGACAAATATACCTTCAAACATTACACTTGCCCTCTATGAATAAAAATAAATAAATAAAAACAAACAACATCAATATTTTATTTCTTTCATAAATAGAGAATCTTTCAATCGATAGGGACTGCTCCCATCGCAGGTTGATATATGTCCATGTGTGGTCCAGCCCTATGGAATGCATATGCTAATAAAAACAACTTAATACTAGCATGTGCAATGCGATTCCATACATTCCCTGGGGCTGGACCACACATGGACTGGACATAATTATGTCATATGACATCCTCAACTTGCGACAGGAGCAGTTCCTATTGAGTGAATACAAATATTTAAGGTGTTTTTATTTTTAGTTATAGAGGGCAAGTATAGTGTTTTAAGTCATATTTGTCTGGCCAGGGATCCTTTTAAACAAAGAAAGATAAATCCCCTTTGGGATTAAACAAGTGAAAACGTTTACAATATGTCCAAATTAATTCTTAAAAAATAGCCAATTTAATGTTTAGGTGCCCACTCTTCCTACACGCTTTTGCAATGTGAAATGCCACTGAATCTGTAGGCCTAATCCTTTTCCATTTTGATTCTGTCTCGTCATATGGGCCATGTGAAAAATAATGATGCCACATCTCTTTTCAACTTGTGACAGCTGATGCTTGTACAGTGAAGGCAAACGTTTCTGAACGTCTCATCCTCCATTTTTACGCGTGCTGAAAATAGCCGATCTACTAGCTCAGAGCGTGTTGCGGAGGCGACACGTCGTGAGCTTGCAGATCAGCTATTCTCACACCCAGCCTGCAGGCGAGTGTGAGAGAGATTTACCGTAAATGCCCTAGTTAAAAACGATGTATGGAATGCCCATGCTAGTATTAAGTTGTTTTTATTAGCATATGCATTCCATAGGGCTGGACGCCCAGCTGTCAACACATTGCTTCCTGAGATTCCTCGTTGACGTAAGCTCAGCTGGTGGTGACTCGACTCGTACTAACCACGAAACATTAAATATCAATACAATAAAATTAAAAATAAGCGTAATTAACATTCAGTTTCTGTTGTGCTGACGGGCAGATGCAGCCTCCCGCCTACCCGGAAATCTCTGGGTTGTTTGACTCGTTTCTTATTTTGTTACTCTTTGGGTATAGCCTATTTGTACATTTCCACCTTCAGTCGATGCTTCATATCCATATGAGTCAAAAGGCCGGGGAGATCGGTTTATTTTTCAATCACTGTTCTTATATGAGGCGATCTAAAATCCCCCTATGGAGATTACAATGCAAATAAAAAGTACACGAACCTGTGAACTGACGCCCTCTACTGACAGTGACGTCAGGACTTTGGTGCTCTATAAACATCTTCTTAGGTTACCAACATGTGATAGATACTTGCAAACCCTATTCAGTTAAAGAACTCATGTAGTTGAAATTGCTGCCATTGCTGTGGTGTGAATTTGGCTTTAGCTAAGAAAGCAGTGTCCCTGCATGTCAGAGGAGATGACAGAACAAGAGGCTGCTATCTCACCAGCGTACTGTACAGTATGTCCAACATTGAACTGACAAAGGACTTCTGCTGCACACCCACTCGCCGGCTACAAGGGGTGTGTGTGTGTTGCATTTTAGGAAGCCATTTACTGTAGCTTGTTGTCCAAGGAAGGTTTCGGTGTATTTCTGGGTGACAGTTTGTTATAGTTGGCATGTGTGTACAGTACAGTATGAATTCTGTATTGTGTGTGTGCAAGTATACTCTAATTAAAGAGTTGGCATGTCAGAAAAGCCAGAGCTAATCCCTTCTACAGAGGTGTGTGAGTGCGTGCGTGCATGAGTGCGAGCGTGCGTTATCTGGTACCTGCTCTGAGGTGTTGTGATCTATATTAGTATTTAGTAGACATTTGCTTGCAATGATGCCAAGCAGCGAAATAATGCCAGTGAGTGTGTGACTATGTTATGTGTGCGTACGCTGTGTGTGTGTGTGGAGAGATTGTTGATTTTATGCACTTCAACAGAGTACACACTCTTTCTATTGTACATGTACCTGTAATGTGTTTCTTTTCACTTTATCTTTGTCTTTTTTTTTTTTAACTTAAGCTTGGGGCAGCGCTTTCACGGTTTCACCAAACTTTCACACTGTTTATTTATAAACCACATTTATGGTTCTCTAGACTTCTCACAAATATGAAAAGTGCTCTGATTTCCCTGATTTCCTGCATATTTTGAATATTTATCAACCGCATCTCAATTTTAACCTTGCAGTTAGCGATAGACTCGCTGTTAAAAATGTCATCCAAAGACTGACAGTGCAGAGCAACAAGATAGAAAAACACTTATTAGACCATTAGGCACGATGTTAACCATATCGTGTGCTTGTCACCTTTCATGCACATGGCACTACCTACCAAACCGTGTTTTACGTATACACTCAAGAAAGAGCACTAAGTTTGGCTCGTTGCGGACCCACCCTCGTGGGTCCATTTGGTTTAGAGTGAAAATTAGACTGTAAAACGATCGATCACTCTGGATGTTACAGACCACAGGAAGAAACTAATAAATAAATCAAAAATATCTAAAATGGTTAACCACATGAATCCTAATCTAGTCGTGGCCTAGGCGAACATCGAAGGTATCCGATCTACAAGCTCACAACCCGTCGCATATGCTTGTACATCATCTGCTGTTTTCGGCAAAGAGATTTATTTGGTGTACTGTAGAGGGAAGGAAGGGATTCGCCAGTGTCATCCCACCTCATTGCTCATCTTGACTTCAGTTCACTCGACATGCACGCACGCACACGCACAACTTACTTGATAAACATTAAAGCGGCTGACAAACAACCGCTTTTTTAAACAATTTGTGTGTGTGTGTGTGTGTGTGTGTGTGTGTGTGTGTGTGTGTGTGTGTGTGTGTGTGTGTGCGGGCGCGCACGCGCACGCACATGGCCTATATACACACTTATAGATTATTTGATTCGACAAATATTTTTTGTTAATTATTATTTGATAATCGAAAAAGTTATCAATAGAGTAATCGCTAAGAAAATAATCACAGCCGTACACTTCGACTCTGTACACTTGCATCTTTTATGAATATTGTGCATGGCCATGATTCTTATGACCATAAAGCTTTCACTGATAGCTCTAGCATTGATTTGACTACATAATGGCAAGCAGCCAGTGTTTATTACAGACACGCAAGTTTAAGAGAGTGTTTATTTCATGAAGCAACTGAAGGCCACCCTCATCCTATTTGGATCAACATCAAAAACATTTGTGCCTGTTGCGCGTACCATATTTTACTGTACTTGTTTTTGGTCATTCATTTGCCACAAAGATTTCCAAGCGCCATGGTTTTCAACGCCCCGGGCAAGCAGACAAGTTGTACTACATTAGAACAAACCTTGGCAACCGTTTTTGGCCCGGCATCAGACGGCCACTCAAGTGAAGTTATTGCAAGTAGTGCTCCGATACAGCAAACGTGCACAACTATTTTTGACTTGGCATCTGTCAGAGAGCTGCTTGTATCTGTGGAAACATGAGCCCTTCCCCAGTGGAATACCAAAGACAGGATATTATCTGAGGACGTGCGATCATTAGAAGGTGCGAGACTGTCACGCCTTTACTCCCCTGCCCCAGGCACGTTTACTGCAGTACTTTAGGGACGCTAGGCGACAAGGCTGCATCCCTCTTTGCTGCGCTATCTATTGTCGTATCCATTGACGCAACGGAACAGCAAATGACAGGTGTCGCTGCGAAACCCCTCAATGTGGCTAAAGTGACCGGGGCGGCGACGTTGCCAAAATGTGCGTTCCGTGCTGACAAAACATATCACTTGACACCCATGGGTTGTCCTCCATATCAGCAGGGAACCGCCTGGGCTTCTTCTGCATACATCTGGATTAGCCTCTCCGTGGGAAGGTTTCCTAAATATATCCCAGAACAGAGATAGATGGATGACAATGTAATCTAGAACATGACAGGGTCATGGCCCAAACGTGTTTTGTGCCCCCACACGTTCTAGGGGAAGTGGTCTTGATCTTCAATTCTAGGAAACAAGTTTTTAAGCATCCTATATTAAAATTCCCCAATGGATGGGTGGTGGGTGGGCAGGCTGTTTTTGGACAGACAGAATTGCACCTTGTGACGGTGCCTTACGACGTCTAGTTATATTTATCATATTTGATTATGAAATCAATATCAGTATACATGTATACTAGGCCGACGTTGCCCTTTGGGAATGAATGCCCCTCTGCTTATGTAATACCTGTTGAACCCGTTGTGACCATTATGCTAGAGTAGTTAGTGCACAGTACTCATTATTCTCATAATATGGAAGCCAGTCTATGACGTCAGTACTATAACATATTGATGACATCATCAGGAATCTCCATAAATGGGACATGCACAGACACATACGATCCGATGCGAGAGTGCGTTCTATAGCCAACACCAACTGGGTACTCCTGAATCGCCGCCCTCCAGTCCACACTCTCCTATCTATCATCGGGGTTGTGCAATCCACAGTGTTGTTCGCTAAGCTGTCACACCGCAGTGCATCTACAGTGGTGGCGGTGGGGTGGTGCACTTCTTGCCTTTCCTGGCTTTGCCCAGGGTTGGCTCCCTTGGTGTCAGTTTGCTTGCCACTAGTTCCGGGCGCCTGACACAGTGTCCTGCCGGCCTCATCCTTATCTCTATGTCCCCGTAGAGCAGTGGTTCCCAAATGTTTTAGCCCAAGACCCAAAAAAGAATTTAGACGTTTGCCAGGGATCCTAACTAGTGAAAACTACAAGCTGTCACAACGCGTTGCTTCGCGCCAAGTTGTGAGGTTGTAGATCGGCTATTTTCACAACTTCTTAAACATTTGCATTTGACATTTCTTTGATTTTTCTTTTATTTCTTCATAACATTACTGTGGTAATAGACAAGTAGAGGACCACATTTCTGATGTGGTCCGTCCATAAGACACATATAGTGCCATTTGTAGCAGTTGTGTAGACTCCATCCAGGGCCCCTTTCCAGACACAACACATGAGAGTTGTGTCTGGAATGTTTGGTGACAACAACTGCTGGTCCAACTGAGTTCCACCTCGGAACATTACACCCACATCACCCACTGACTGACTTTTACATCACACACTGGAAATAAAAACGTCTACATGCATTTATTAAATGCATTTATGAAATGCATGTAGATTTATTCAACTTAAACAGTAAACAAATCCCATCATATCTGCTACTACTACTAGTCTACTGTACAGGCTTTGCCTACAGAACAAATGGCGTCCCCTATTGGTTCATAACGGGAAGATGGGACCCCGATCGGTCAGTAAAGTAAATTGGAAAGTAACTTGGCTAATTGTAATACATGTCATTTATTAGTGAATTGCCATGTGGTTGCGCTATATTAGCTTATTACTCGCAATTAAGTAATACATTGCAGTAACTACTTTGTAATTAGTTAACCCCCATCACTGGGGCAGAGATTCTGTGCATTTATAGATATAGGATGGCCAGTAACTCGACGCACGTATTACATGGTCTTGTTGTCTATAAGTGATGTACTACATGTGTAGCTGGTAGGTGTTAAGCTCTGCTATTTATAGTGCTCTTCTATGCTGTGTGCTTGATGTGTCCCTTGGGAATGTGTGAGCTATAGACTACATAACATTACATTTTATTACGCTATACTATCAGCTGTTTCAGCATTTAGTGTTTCGATTGTTTTTGTTGTTTTCAGCTGAAACCTCTTAGCTCGATTTAAGGAAACTGTTAATATGCAGACAGTCAAAGGAAGGCGTTGCAGTGGTAAATTGGGTCATTTATTGCATGAAACGTTCTGGTCAGTGTCAGTCAGCGATCATGTTTAGTAAAAAAATGAAAATCCTAGTATAAGACAAAGTACATTGTACATTTTGTAAACATTCTTGTGAATCTAAAATTTCCTGGAAAATGTATTTTTGTCTTTGAAAAGGCAAAGCACTCCCGTGTGTGCTATTTCTGACCAGATTTGACTGAGAGACTGCCATCGCACAAATTGCTTTTCACCAGAGGAGAAAAACGTATTAAACTTACATATATTTTTTTTTAATAGCACAGGCAGACTCTTCACATACTAGAGCATGTCTGAAATAAGTAAATATGAAATAAATGCTTAAACATGTAGCTAGGTGTAATGTTAAGAGTCCACAGAAGTGAACCTTTCAAGCCTGTTTTCTCTGCAAGACATTACTCTATAAGCCATATCTCCAAAACTGGTGGGTCAAACTGAACAACCAATATGTCAATTTGAAGCTATGTGATTCCCTGCTTTCATATGACATGAAAAAAACGAAAATTCAAAAAAAAATCCAATGGCAGTCCCTCAGTCAAATTTAGTCACATTTCTTACGGAGATAAACAATGCGGAGGGGAAGACACTTGCTGGACTAGGCCGGGCTCAGTTTAGAGTGTCTCTCACCATGCCAAGGACAGACACGCTTCAGTTCTGGAAAATTCCTATCCATCCGCAAATGATCCGTGACAGCTGTGCTATAGCTACATGCTATTTGCAAAGCTTCTATTTTTGTGTAGAAGCGAGGGAAAACGGATCATCTGAATCCCAAATGCTCTGATAGTGTAGTTCTTATGTCTGTGGCTTACAGTACTATAAAGCAGACCTCATTTAGTTACTGTCGGGTTGGAAACCTCATATGTCCATAATGTTTTATTGTGATTTATTTTTAAATAGTGAAAATAGACAGCAAGCTTGTAGATCTGTTATTTTCACTACTTTGGTGTGACACTCTTGTGGGATGAAGTAGGGCATTCATTTACCAAAACATATTGGAGATACAAGGTTTCTGCCTGACAGTGACGATTTGTCAGTGTCCATTGATAAATGAGCGAACCTCTGGAGTGGAACCACAGCCCCGGGGCCAGCCCAGCAACCAGATGGAGAGAGCAGCTGGGGGAAGGTGTGTGTGTGTGTGGGGGGGGGGGGGGGCAACACGATGCCAGTTCTATGACTGCCATCCTGCCGCTAGACCACCTAGACCAGCCTGGCAGAGCTCATGCCATTAGCCTCTAAATGCCTCCCTACAATGTCCTCTAAGCATCATGACAACAGGAAGCAATAATAATAATATATGGAAAATGACATAAAAAGTGCTTTATGAAAACAGGGCAATTGTACTGCAGTGTAATAGTGTAGTTGAGCTGTGTGAGGCTGTGTTTGACTTTGAGCCCAAGTTTGTTTTTGTGTTTTCAGTGCCCTCTAGTGGACAGATGTGCAGACTGATTCAGTACAGAGAGACAGACAGACAGACAAAAATACAGCACTTAATCACGGCAAAGCAAGGCACAAAAAATGATTGCAAGACAATATAATCCTTAACTTTCACAGATGACTTAATCCTATATAAAAATATAAACTGATTCTACTTCAATGATAATAACTACGTTGATATCTAATTATAAAACAGAAATACAGCACATTTTTGGACTTTCCATTCCCACTGAGAATCTGTTTTACAATTATGTTTAGCAATTTAAACCCTACAGTTTCACCAGTGTGATTTTTTACAATGGGTTAAATTGATTGGTAGATTGATTCAGTGCTGCGCCTGTACTGTAGTACGGTTAATGTACAGTATATTTTGTATTAATAACCTAAATATACAAAGTACAGCAACTAAAGGAGTAAAAAGTAAAAATTTGAGTTCAAGTATCAAGAAATGTAAATACTCAAGTAAAGAAAAAGTACCTCAGTGTACTACCTCAGTGTACTACAGCACAGTACAGTACTACAGCTTAACAGCAATATATACTTAATTGAACGGGGTACGCCAGGACCATATACTTTCCCTCTATATTGCTTTGCTGTTGCGATCCGTTGTGAGCTTGTAGACTGGCTAGTTTTTCTGGATGCTCTGATGAAGGCTGCATAGCCGAAACGCGTTAGCGTTCCTTTTTGGTGTGTGCCAATAAAGACATGGAAATGTGAGTACCTTGTCCCCCGCTTGTTTAATTTTTGGATGTGCTACCTTTTTTTTGTGTGTTTTTGCGCAACCTCTTTTCTCATTTAGTTTTGCTGGATATTGGCCTATTATGACATGCCCAAAATGATTCGCATCTCAAGAATCCTGTGACACCTCATAAAGGGAACACCACTGAATGTCCTCCACTCTTGGCGTATAATACACTGTCCTGTGAGCTGCTACACCAAACATGTTGGCCAGGCCCCAGTATAGACATACTCAAGTGTCACAGGGCAAAAAGGGTGGGTGATGGGGAATTACTGTCCCGTTGTGCAGGCACCCATGTATAGCACATTACACTGTAGCTGAAAATGAGTCCCTTGATAGAGTTCTCTGTAATGATGACAGGCCGTTAGTCTGTTACTATATGCAGCTGTCTTATTCCTCCGTAAAGAAGGACCAGACTTAGAGCAGACTTAACACTTGGCAGTTCAGTGCTGATGGTCTTGAAGATCAAAGAACCCGTCCGTTCTCCGTTCTTAAATGGTTCAGTATGAAATATGTCTTCTTCATTGGACGAGCACAGTGGACAGAGGAAGAAATGCAAGACTGAAGGTGTGAACTGTATGGCTGTAACTAATTATTACATTCAGTTAATAAAATAGTAACCTGGTATCATCTTTTCGATTGCTAGATTAATGCACATTATGTGGTTAATAAAGACCATAAATGTATGGTGAAATAAGGTGATACAGTTGGAAAAATAATGGTACATGCTCATCACAAGTTAATTTGGTTAATTCTAATGTTCTAATAGACAAGCATTCACACTTAGCTGAAGTTGTAAATGGCACGTTAGAACTTAGAAGATCTTGCACGATATACATTACTCGATTAGTTGAGTGCTACAATTTAATTTGCTTACTCTCCCACCGCGATGAATTGATTATCCAATAAGCGGTTTCACCCCTACAGGTGAAGAATGTGTGACAGCTCGTTGTGATTACATGGTATGTTTGGCACACTCCCACTAACTGTCTGCTCTCCACGGAGTGACAGCTCCAACTGAGCCAAATCAGTTCAAGGACATCCCTGTAAACAGCAGTTCAAAGCCACAAAGCCTTTCTCCACTTGGCCATTTTAGAACAAGCTGTTGCGTAGGAAGAGACACCAAATATTGCTGTTAAGCTGCAGGGCTATTGAAAATAGGTTCCACAAATCCACGGTGACTCAGCCAGTTGTGTAAAGTAACTAAGTACATTTACTCAAGTACTGTAGTACTGTGCTGTAGTACACTAAGGTAGTACACTGGGGTACTTTTTCTTTACTTGAGTATTTCCATTTCTTGATACTGAACTCAAATATTTCACTTTTTACTCCTTTAGTTGCTGTACTTTGTATATTTAGGTTATTAATACAAAATATACTGTACATTAACCGATGCATTGTGTAGTATAAGCTCATAGAGCTACAGTATATACACTAATATCTGAAGAAGGCATAGAAAATCACACATGGTTATACATTATCCTACCCTGAGAAAAACCTGATCTACAGTACGGGTGCAGCACTCAATCAATTTAATCAAATTAACAAAAAATCACACTCGTGTGAAGTGAGACACACTCTTATCATCATACATCATCATACATCACATTCCGTGCTCAGCCAATCAAATCATCACAAATGTCATTATTTTATCCTCAATATGTACTTTACTCAGCCAATCAAATCATCGCTATGGGGTGGTCAGTCAATCAAATCATCGTGTTTATGTTCACACAAACAGACAAAGCTGCAAATAGGACAGGCTAGTGACCCTCACGGCGCAGAGCTTGTAGTGAGCGTGATGGGGACAAGGATTGATATACAGACAGAGATGTCTATTATGTCTAGATATGTCATGATTATGAATTGAATACCCAGGACCTGAATGGAAACAAGACTGCAAGGACTTTTTTCTTTGATATCCTTTTGGATGAAGTGTTTGACTGTACTCTGTACCGTTTACATTTCTGCCAATAAAGTATTCAAACAATCAATCAATCAATCATGTAGCAGTAGCACTGGCTCAGAGCCTTTGCCTGGGGAAACTTAGTGGTAAACGGGAGACCTGGGTTCGAATCCCAGGCGGTGCACATATGTTGCATTGCCGGCGTGGCCCGAACCTCTACTAATGACTAAACAAGCTTTCCTATTAATCACTGAGAAAATAATCAATAGTTACAGTCCTACACTGGTCATTGAAATCATGTTAGTGTCACTGTCAACACTATTGTACACCTTTACAGCCTGTGGTTTACATCAGTGGTCCCCCCCCCCCCCCCCATAAATGTGGGGGTCCCCAGGTGATTAGCCCAGTTCAAAGAATATGATTATTTTGGGGGGTAGCGGCCTGAGAAGTTTGTGACGCCCTGGTTTACATGACTGGCCATAAACACTACTGTATCATCATCATCAGTCAGGACAGACAGACAGGTCCATGAAGGCTGCTATTTTCAGGCTTTGACGACCATCTCTGCTGGCAAGTAAACAAAGATGGCTGCCTTAACAATGTACTGTGTTTTGTCCCTAATGTGGTCATTCTGTGCCTTTACATTTTAACCATAAGGTGATGAAAAAAATAATGTCTGTGATTTCATCAAGATATTTGATTTTGTGTACTGATATTGTATCATTTTGAACGGGACTGTAGCTGTGATATTGTGTAACCTAGCAACTGATTGTCAAGCAAGGACCACCGCCTTTACAGGTGGGGATGATTATGTGTACCGGCGTGGCGTGTACGAGGGACCTGTAAAAGAGGGACCTGCTCTGAGGAAGGCTGAGTGCCAAAACGTGTTTAGAAATGGCATCTGAGCCAGTCTTGCATCTTTTGTTTTGGATTGCTGCTTTTTCCACTTGGTATTTGATTTACTGTGTGTGTGTGTGTGTGTGTGTGTGTGTGTGTGTGTGTGTGTGTGTGTGTGTGTGTGTGTGTGTGTGTGTGTGTGTGTTCACACGTGTCTCGAATGTGTGCATGGGTCTGAGTGTTTACTTATGTCTTGTCTGTGTGCATGTGTCTCCATGCATGTCTCCATGCATTTGTGTGTGGGTGTGTGGATGGATAGGGGGAGGGGTTGTAGTGACCCCATTGCAGCTGCGGGTTGGTCATACTTGCCATTAGCATCTGGAAGGAGCCCTCTCTCCCGACATGGCTCTGACATTATGGAAATGTCCCCCACACACACGCCATCAGCCACATACAGTCATGTAATTGCGGTATACGCTAATGTTACAGCATCTCAGGCGCAGAGGAAAAGCAATTTGTGAGCCGAGTTACCTCTAAACATTTTGTGCACACATGGCATGTGCTGTCTGGTGCTTTGTACAATGATGGACATGCAGGCCTACTGTACATGTACAGTATGTCAGTTGAAGTAGGCGCTTCCTCCCGCCCACATCACACTCACCCTTTCACTATCATTATTTCTTTCCAAGTACTGGTAACCACTTTCAACCTGGCGCCCCTATTTTGAGGTATTCAGAGTTATTATAGATAAAAGACTCTGAGAAACTGAAACGGCGAAGAAGCAGCGACTCTACTCCGAGTCTCTCCCACGTGACTGAACGGGAGATGCCATGCCACCCGTTGAAGAAAACTCATTTCGGCCGCTTGTATTTGCGACCTTATTCTTTCGGTCATGACCCACACTTCATGACCACTGTACAAATATGTATTTAATAATGCAAGATGTAATATGAACAGGAAGGACTGTAATGTCAGTTGTTTTCAATTTATTCTGTCAAATGTGTCATATAATCACATATGGGATGGACCAAAGTAGCATGACACGAAAATAAATAAATGAATTCATTCATATACTGTACTTAAACCGTTATACATTTAATTAAACCTTGTACAGTAGAGGCTTCCAGAGCATTGCAAATATAGCTGGTTTTGAATGCCAGACATTTACAATGTACATAGTCAATCATACATGTTATAAAGGATAGAGGGGGCTTTCTGTAGATTAATATCATATAGCTACTTTAAGACAAGTACTGTCAATACAGTATGCATAACTATCAACTTCCTCGTGATATCATCACTGTGCAGTTCCACTTTTCTACCTACGGTTTCATGTTTTCAAAACTTCTAATGGTAATAATTTTAAGCATTTCCCATATGATATGAAAAACTGTACAGCACAGCAGATTTAGCACCTTTTTCAAACATTTATAAAACATTACTGTTTATGAGAATGCCAAATTATAATTATATTATAAGTAGTTTCCCCCCCCCCCCACTCACATTATTTTAATAACCAACATTTAAAACGATCTGCTGCCCTGCGTTTTAATATAGTTTTCGTTTTCTCTGTCTTCCTCCTAAGTTCTCCTCACTTGTTCCATTGTTTGTTTTACTTTTTGAGGTGAGCTGTCCTTTGTGGTTTAATCTCACCTTCACCAGTTGAGAAAGGACCCTCTCCTTTTTCTACTCATTGGCCAGCGTCTCTCAGGAGATCCAGCCATTGGTTCAGTCACAGACTGATATCCTGGCAGCTCAACAGGGGATTCAGTGCTTATTCACTTCAGCAGGACTGACAAAGGACACAGGACTCCAACCCATGTGTTAGACTGTGAGAAAGCCCTTCCATCAAACTCGCCTTGTCTCTCTCGCCAGATGACGTCTGCTACTGCAGGATAAAAATTGGCTCTAGGTTAAATCCTCCAATTCTGCTCTCTTTTCTTCTCTTTTCAAATCCCCCTACTGCAGTAGTAAATGACATACCGGTAACCAGCTCGCTAGCATAATGCTAGGAAGCCACACACTCATGGATGGTTTTGAGTTATCCGTTGGCTGTGAATTAACACATTTGGTCAACACTTATGGTTTTAATGATTCATATGCCAGTAAATGTCCTGTGTGCAGTGCACATGGGATCATGGCACCATGACTTGGTCACAATATATCTACCCCGACATGATTATTGTGGATCATTATGGATTCAGTCCGACTTTCCTGCTGCTCTGCTGCTTAAACACAGCATAAATATAATGCTGTTTAGCCAAGACCATTCATACTGACCATACTGGCTGGTAAAATTGTGTGTGCTACATGCATGAATATCTTCCCCAAGACTAAAAGTAGGTCTGCGTACCATATACTGTCCACATGCCACACTCATTTGGCACCTCCTCGCTGTTTTCCAGGTGATACAACTGGGCTCTGTGAAACACCAATCCTTCATCTGTCTCTTGCATCTTACTCACCTCACCTGTCATGGATATGGCAGGCTGGCCACCGTCCTCAGGCCAGGGAAGTAGAGTTCATGGTGCCAACTAAGCGAGGGCATGGATGCCTGCTGAAGGCTGTCAGTACTGTGGTCATTCTGACTACATACAGTGGTGGACAAAGTACCAAAGTAAAAGTATCAATAACACAATGTAGAAATACTCTGTTACCCACCTCTGTTACTCTGAGACCCCGGGGCAGACCAAGGCGCAGTTGGAGGAAACACATTGACTCACTGGCCTTTGAACGTCTCTGGTTTCCCCAGGAGGAAGTCACTAATGTTGCTCTGGAGAGGGAAGTCTGGAACAGTCGGGTCGTGCCCCCACGACCCGACTGACGGATAAGCGGTTGAAGATGGATGGATGAATGGAAGTAAAAGTCTGGTAATCAATTTACTTGACTAAACCAGCTCAGTGGCCTTGTGGTTATAGTGTCCGCCCTGAGACTGGGAGGTCGGGGTTCGATCCCTGTCCGGGTCATACCAAAGTATCTGGAAAAATGTAACACAGTGCCTCCCTGCTTGACACTCAGCAGCAAGGGTTGGATTGGTGTAAGTCCCTGCAACATACTAGCGTTATGTGCAGGTGTACTTCGACATCATGTCCAGGGGGTGTACTTGCACATCAAGCCGCCTCACGCTACAGAAACAGGAGATAGGCTCCTGCCCTATGGGCCTCACGGCTCGGCAAGGCTTACTTAAAATTACAAAAGTATTGTCACCAAATATATAGATACTCAGGGGTTGACACTAATGTCTCAGAGGCACTTGCATGTCAGGCCCAGGTCTTGCCCACTTTCCTGAAAATGTAATCGTCCAATTTGTAACTACCGTTCAATTCAAAAGAAAAACAATCTGCAGCTGTGTGATAAAAAATGGCATACCTCATGAACCTGCCCTTTTAAGAACAGGAATCACATCAAAAGACCAAGCTTGTTTTTACTTGAGCCTCAAAATCAGCATGTACTGCAGCCCTATTCCCCTCTGCATTTCCCTGTTGGTAAGGTCTTACCTTACCAATGTCTAAGCTCTCTCGCAAGAGCAAGATTGCAGAGACGGAGATTTCTAGGTTTTTGACAAACAACAAAGCACAGCTGTAAGTGGCAGCACCTATTTGAGGCCATTATCATCCATATAGCACAAAGCTAAGAATTCAATTAGCCGCCTCCGCGGTGCCACATTTGCGGCCATGCCTGCATTGTGCCGCGGCTTGATTTATGCTGTCAGTCAGCCATAATTGGCAGGCTATTACAGGCATTACAAAACGGTGCTCTCACAAAAGACGCATTTCGGTTCGGAAATCAGCTTCTATTATCTGGCAAATGGAGTGTAGCTGGAACAAGATCCTTATCTGGACTTCTTCTTTTTTATTCATGTGTCTGTTGTAATGCTCTAGTGTGGACAACCTTATCAGCAAATGCATGAATGCCTTAAGCATTTTAACAGGACATGCAGTAGCCTACAATGATTTAGGACAGATTTACAGTATGCCTTTATCTGGTTGTATTTCAGATGTTGAGGTCATGGGATGTATTATTTCCTCATCATTCCACATCATGGTTTGGTTTATATAGGTTTGTCGTATCAACGACACTGTAGGCTCTATAGGAAAGAGAGAGGAAAAAATAAACGGGGAAACCATTTCTGTGGCATTTCCAAGATCACAGAAATATAGTGAATCTGTGACCCTTGATCTCCTCACCAGGACCAGTACCACTATACCAGGACTTGAAGTGCATATTTTGGTTGCATTGTTGTGCAACCTTCCATTGCAAAGGTTGTGTTATATTACCACATCCACAGTTTGAAGTAATGCAGGTCTTTAATTTTAAGACGGAAGTAATGTTGCTTTACCGCCCCCCTGTGGACCATCCAACAACACGCAGCCAGACCCCAGAGGACAAATTGAATGCCCTGCACCCAGTGGCCATTTTAATACACACATGCTGTACCAGGCAGGCCCGTCCTTTTCATGGTTTGATGAGTTGCACATTCAGAGATGCCCTTCCGTTAGCTATTCATCGAGTGGCCGTTCTCCTCTAACCGCTCTCTCACAGATAGGGTTTCTGTGCAGCTATAACGTTGGGGGCAGACTGCAGCACTCTTTACAGCATATCTGAAACGCATCTTTTTAGTTTGAGACAGACTTGTAGCCTGCTGGAGGGCACGTGATCAGGCACTGCAGCTCGCCGCTCTACCCAACCTTCCCAAAATCCGACCCACAGGTTGAGAGCCACTGCATTAATGAACAAGTGTGCCACAAGTGTGTAAAGTAGCCATTGGGTGTGTATCAGATACACTACGCTGGTTACAGTGCTGGAGCCCTAATTCAGCCCTCCTTTGACTATGCTTCCACTTCTTGGTTCTCCAACATCCCAATGTCACTTAAGACTAAGCTTAAAACCTCCCAAAACAACCTAATTTGTGGGTCACAGGCCTGGGACCCCTGACCCACCTCTTTTCAACCCATTTTTCAACCCATCAAGGTGGCTCCGGATAGAAGACAGAGTTAAGCAATTGAAAATGCGATTGACATTCAAAATAGTAAATGTGGCTTTGCCCACAATGCCCTCAGTAACCGCATTCCGCATACCTGACTAATTACCTAAAAATTACACTCGTCACTGACGTAAAATAGACACTATGCCTATTTGCTCAGACACTATGACGTCTCCATTCATTGTCAATGGGAATTTAATGTTTGTTTAAGACTTGAGGACAGTAACCAAAAGCTGGATGTAGGAGGGGCTAGTGCCCTCAACATAATTATCCTTCTACAGCACTGCCACCCAAGTGCGGAATGGCCTGACAGCAGGCCTAAGGGAGAGGGAAATTATCACTTCTCCCTTAGACAGGTGATACATTTCTGTCTAATAAAGTATTCAATCAATTATTTGATACATCTACAGTAAACACCAGGGTGAAAACTGGCTTCAGTTCAGTATTTGTTGCTCACACAGCACCTTTGTACACATCTGATGCGTTGTGCAGAAGAAAACATGTTTGTTCTCTTGGTCTTTGTATTGTCGTGCTTTTCTGTTTTGTTCTCTCAATGGATTTAAACGCTCCCTCTCTGTTTTGTTTTGTTTGTTTGTTTTCCCTGATAGTGAGGACTTTTGCTGTTACTTTGCACATTTTGGTTTATTTACACTCCTGGCCGATATCTACAGTGAACATTCAAAAATCAAAATGTTGCTGCACACCGTGCACGGTACTGTAGATTCTACAGTATTGTGCAGCTACATTTTGAAGGAATAAACTGCTTATCAATTAATTTGGGTAATAAACCCCTCTGATCAGTCAGTGACTACACACAGATTTACTCTAGGTATGCATGCATGGATAGCACATCACCAAGGTGATATACTGTAAGTGAACAAGATTTATATAATGTAAGAAAAGGCTTATCCTCATGCTGTGGCTATAGCAGTCTATTAGGTTGAGAATGTAACTACATGTTGTAGATGAAGCTCTTATTTATTGAGGAGTTGCATTCGGGAAGTACAGCTGATTTGGGTGATTTGGAAAACCACCCAGTCCGCCCCGGTAACAAAATGTGCACATGTGCACTACAGTGGGGGGAAGTGCAACAGGCCAACAGCATGTGCACCAAGGCCCGCCCCTACTTGATCATGATTGGAGGAAGGCCCCTCTCATCCTTATTGGATGAAGGCTTTGCCACCCGCCACCAAAACTGGAACTAGGGTTTTTTTTTTACCCCAGGGGCTCACTGGGGACAGGGAGGATTATGGTCAGCACACTCTATAATAGAAAAAATAAGTGATATTTGAATGAAGTGAAATCACTGAATATACCTTTAACTAAATTATTCTGGGGGAAATGAAAATAGCAGATCCAGAAGCTTTGTGTCACAACATGAGCTTGTAGTGTGCTTGTAGCCTTGTAGTGTGTTGTCTTTGTATAACAGCTATTTTTGGCAAAGAGATTTGGTGTTGAGGGGAACACTACATATGACGTAAATTATCCATTCATTGTCAATGGCATTTAATGTTTGTTTTGCCACAAATTTACGTCATATTTGGTATGACCTCATTTCATTGTCAATGGCAAATATGAGACGTGTGTGGACAAAATCTGTATATAGGAGGGGCTACCGCCTCTCAAAAAGACGCCAAGTCACAGGAAGACTGGTTTGCTTAGTATAGGGTTTAAGTGGTTAAGATTTGTGGAGGTTTGGAAGAGCATGGAAGCACATAGTTCTTCTGTTTACTAATGTCTATATTAGATGTGTCATGTTGGAATAAGTGCTCACATATCTTTTCCACTCAGTCAGTGAGTCTAACGGAGAGGGAAAAGATTAGCATTCTGTCACTATTCCTGTAACAAAGCACAATTTAAGTTTGTTGAATATTGACAAGTTATGGGAGCAATATAAACAATGGAACCAAATTGACTCTCATAGGTCCATTTGGTTCCATTTGTACACTCTCTAAATTAACACTGAGGATATTGTAGTGTGGATTGCAGTGCCGTGCCCTATTAGCATATTAATGGCTGCATATTAAAGAGCGGAGTCCTTGGAATTAAAAATGTTGATAATCAGAATGGCTGGATATGGCACACACATCTTGACCTTTACCCTCTTCCTCAAGGTATGAAGCGCCGCAAGATGTCAGGCTGTCTGGAAAGCAACCTCCCTCCCAGGAGTCAGGAGGATGAGGCGGAGGAAGAGCAGGAGAACGGAGAGGAGGACGGGGGGTCAGAAGAGAAGGAGAAGAAGGAGAGGTTGAAGCGGGAGCGTCGTCAGGGTGGCAACAGCGTCACGCTGTGCAAGGTGTGTACAATACAGATACATCCACCATTATGTTAAAGAGATAAAGGTCATAGTGATAAAAGTTGTATGTACAAGAATAATATAAAAAAAATCAATACATACAAATAATAATTAATTTGTCTGGTCCCCTTCAAAACTATACCACAGTGCTACACAGCATATAGGAAAACATATACAAAAGAAAATGTAACACTGTTCAAAAAGATACTTTTTTCCCCTAAAGGAATTTGCTTATGGAGGCAGCCGCCACATTACAGTGTTGGAAACGGCATAATCGTTGCCTCACAGATGTGAGTCAGGGTCCAGGGAAACGAGAAACATTATGCAACAGAGGTGTTGAGAGTACAACATCTAGTGAGTGGCTGAAATGTTGTCTAAATGGACCTTTTAAATGTGAGACTGGTCCATTTGGTTACAACGGTACACTCTCTGAGTTGGAAAGGGATAAATGAACACTGATTATTTTACTGTGTAGGGCTGCAACTAGCCATTAAATAGTAAATGGTGCAATTATATGGTGCGGTGCCTTTATCCAAAGTGCTTTTAGAATTGCGCATTGTGCATTAAAATTCCCCCATTCAAACACATATTCACACACACAGTAGAGGAAACCATGCAAGTCACCAACCTGGTCATCGAGAGTAGTTCAACCTTCTGATTACCAAGCGGCCGCTCTACCCACTTTTTTATTTTATTAATTCAGAATAATAAATTGACAGTGAAATAAAGTATGTTGTGTTGTTATCGACGCAGATCAGTCACATACTGTATGTTCTTTCAGCAATCACATCCTGCGCAATATGTTTATAGTGTAGACAGAATGGCCAACTGCAGAAAAACAAAAATAAAGTGTCTTGCTCAGAAAATAGCCGATCTACAAGCTCACAAGGTGCCTAATGATGCCTTGTGAGCTTGTAGCAATAATTAGCTGTATAAATGTTTCTCTCATCAAATATATCACAATATAATAATATAATATGATAAATTGTGTACTTAAAATATCTTCTCCCCTAACTGCAACTGCATACGCCCCTCCAACTCGACCACACTTGGTGTGCATCCCCCTCAGAAACGGGTTGTGGAATGACTGTTTCTTGGTCTAAAACAACATTTCAGCAGAGATAGGTCAAGCAATCATTGTCATTGCGTTCAATGAATAGAAATGTTTTAGAATAGAAATACATATCTCTCTCATCTTTTCAATAGGTTAAGAGTGTGTTAAAAAATGCAAACGCTAATTCAAAGTGCTATTGTCTGTTGGCGTGCCGCAGACCCTGCAAAGTAACAAAGACAGCATAGAAGCATACAGTAGCTCATATTGATATTAATGAATACTGATGAATACACCCCTACAGGTGTGTAACATGCAGCTCAACTCCGGTGCCCAGGCTCAGATCCACTACAGAGGCAAGACCCACCAGAGGAGACTACGTCAAGTCAACAAGGCTGCTGTCACAGGTAGGAACTCTCTCCTTTCACCCCCACAAGTTACAAATGGATAAATGAAAACTGAGGAGTTTACTGTGGTAAGTAGACCCCATCGACATGTAAACGTGTGCATGTGTACAAATGCCACTGGATCAGATTCAGGACAATGGTCAAACCATGTAAATCGGATTATAAGAATGGCTACATTAAAACAGTAATACACTTTAATCGACTTACTGTCCAATTATTTCCCATCACTTTAGTATTCATTGAGTGTAGGTCTTGAAAACTGCTGGCCAGTCCAGCCCATGCACTGAACAATAAAGACAGATTCAGCCCATTAGTATGGGTTTATTCATTAGAAAAATGTTTGCATACACACATCCGTTATTTTCCACTAGAGAGAAATGTGAAAATGTATTTTGTTTGATTACTCATGGTGGGCCTCTTGTTATCTGCTATTGGATTATACTTTTTCCAATATTGTAATTGTTTTACCACCAAGCCATTGTATGAATAGGCCGTCTTCTCTCTGTAGAAAATCTACATGTATTCTATTAATGCAGTCTCAAGAAGAGTCCTAGACTCACTTATTCAAATGTACTTTGGCTTCCATTTTCCAGCTTTTTCAGTGTGAACCTTAAAACAGCATTTGATCATCATTTTAATTAAATGGCAAACAAAACTACTGTAAACCAAGGATTATAGGCACTGTGCACAGCAGCCAAAAAGCCTTTACTTTCTTCCTTCACAGGTCTTGAAATTATCCAATTTGAAGCTCTGTATCATTTAGTGTACCACAGTGGTTCTCAAACTTTTTAATTTCAAGGACCCCCATAACTCTGAGAGTGTACAAAATGAAACCCACACTTTGAGTTATGTTTAGGTATAGGATTAGTTGGGGCTAGTTCGACCAACGGAATAATGGACCATCGGAATAATGTCATGGCACTCTAAGTGTGCATACAAAGTTGTACACAGATCGGTGCAGTTATACGTAAAAACAGGAATGGGGCCGTTATAGTGCCACCATGAGGCTGTTTTAAAAATTTTGGGGCAGAGGTTCAGCTCTGGCATCCTGGGAGTCTGTGTGCAGAGTGTGGCTGCAATCGAGCCAAGGGTGGCAGAGATTAGCTGTCCATAGACAGACACACACACACAGACGGACACACATGGACGGACGGACACACACACAGACGGACGGACGGAGTGCAAAATATACTCTCTACCCATGCCTTCAGCCAGGTGGCGATAATTTGTAGAATTGGTAACCGTGACGGCTCCAGAGAATTGTGACTGGGGGTGCTATTTAGAGCGGGGGCTAATGAATCTTGGTATATGAATCTTGGTATACAAAAGTGAGCCAATTGGGCTTGTTTGGCTTAGGGGGGGCTTAGGGCTTAGGGGACGGCTCCCCCCAGAGCTGTCCCTGATTGGTAACTCCTGAAGGGAGTTTTCCCCAATAGTGCAGGGACATTCAGACCCAAATGACCCCCTCTCCGGTGCCTAATGGTTTCAGTGAATTTCTTGCACACCTGTTGCTGTAATCAGACATTAATCATCACCATCCGCGCAGGCCAGTTTGACCAATCAACATGCTGGAAAAGTCGGCCATGATGCATCAGCTTTTAATGGAGATTCATGAGACGGAATCTGTCGCATACGTTTGCCTGGCTCCATGTTCATCAGTAGAAACAAACCATGCGTCCTCTCACAACCCTGCTTTATTATCATTAGTGTTTATTGACATGTTCTGGATCAGATTAGACATTTGTTGGAGTCATCATTCATAGTTTAAAGTATGAGGCCGCGCTAATGCTGTGTGTGTGTGTGTGTGTGTGTGTGTGTGTGTGTGTCTGTATATGCGTGAGTGTGTGAGTGAGTTGTGTCATGACTCGGTGTACAGAGTTAACTAGAAAAAGTGCCCTTCTGGGCACAGGTCTCCACCAGGAGGATAGGAGTGTGTGTGATGTTTGGCAAAATGTTTAGGAGTAATAGAAACATATTTTTTTATTTGTTTGTTTTTTGCAACAATATTCTTCATTTTGTTGAGGAAATGCAGAGCCAGATCACTCATAGCATCTCTGAGGATAGAATTCTGGATTCTACATCTTAGCCAATAAGTGCAGAATCTGAGAAATCCAACAGAATCGTCTTGATCACATGACTACAGAGATCATGTGTACCGATTTGCGTGAGATTTGGATAAAATCTGTGCGACTAACATAAACAATGTGTTTTGCAGAAATCGGCCTCATGTTGGCATGTGGAGGGATGCAGGGACAATGTTTTTCCATGGCCTTTATGGAATGCGCATACATAAGTTGTATACAGATCGATGCATTTATAGGTAAAAACAGGAATTGCCCTGTTATAGCGCCACCGTGAGGCTGATTTGGAAAAACATTAGTGGCATGTCGTCCTCGGCCTAGTGGAAATGTGTGTGTATAATTTCATGGAAATTGCACACTGTTTGTGATTTGTGGCATTTTGTTCGATACGGACCAATCATGAGAGCTTTGGAAGCCAATCTTAGCCAATCAGGATGGAAGATGGGAAATGATGCAGATCCGTGTTGATCACATGACTATGGAGATAGTGTATACCAAATTGTGTGATGTATGGATAAAATGTGTACGAGTAATCTACAGAAATGTGTTTTGCCTAAATCGGCCTCATGGTGGCGCTATAACAGGCCATTGAGGAATATTTCATCGTTGGCATCCAGGGAGTGTGTGTGCAAAGTTTGGCATGGATCGGGCCAACGGTGCCGGAGATTAGCTGGTAACGGACGGACGGAAGGAAGGAAGGACGGACCGACGGACACACACACACACACACACACACACACACACACACACACACACACACACACACACAGACGGGATGCAAAACATACTGCCTACTCCCCATGCCTTCGGCCTGGTGGAGACAATTAACACAGTTTTTACCGTTTACCTCGAAAGCACTTACTGTTTAGTGTTTAACTTGAAAATACTAATAAGCTCACAATGTGGCGCAATGCCAATGCGAAGCGCTGTGAGCTTGTAGATCTTCTGTTTTTCTGAGCATGTTGAATTTCACCACTGACTACCCCATATTACAATAAAAAAACACTAAAACGAAGAAAAACCCAAACTAACATTTTCCTGAAATGAAAACTAAACTAGCTAACCCACTTTAAAAACCAATCAGAACTAAACTCGGAACATTTTGAAAACTCAAAACGAAATAAAAATAAAAACTCTATAACCTTGGTGCACACAGTCAGTCACAGCACACACAGGAGCTGAACCTCCTCTGACAGGACTGGGTCATGCTACAGTGTGTCCCCTTGCACACAGGAGGTTCACTGCAAGCTGTTCTCTTGACCAACCATTCTAGCTTCACTTAGCCTCAGTTGTGTGTGTGTGTGTGTGTGTGTGTGTGTGTGTGTGTGGGGGGGGGGGGGGGGGGGGGGTAAAGTCCGTAATTCAAAATGTACTTGAATAAAAGTACAAAAGCACTAAAATGTACTTAAAGTACCAAACGTTACGTAAATATACTCATTGTGCAGAATGTCTCATTTCAAGTTTTCAAATGTATACAAACATTTTGAAAATAGCAGATCTACAAGCTCACAATGCATCGCATCGCGGCACATTGTGAGCTCTGATTGTGAGCTGTGACATGTCACAAGCTGCCTCGTGGTAAGAAAATGGGAGATACTGCTGCTCAAAACTAAAGTTGTGTATTTGTATTGTATTTGATAATCTAAATCTATGCATGTTATTTTAAATATATAAACTAGACTTTATATATATTTATATATAAAGTCTAGTAGACTATTATCTTACAGCCAATTACACTAACTTTGTTCTTGTAAAGTAGTGTCATTCATTGTTACTGGTGAAGTAGTCCAGCTATACTGTGCGCTTTACTATTGCCTAAAACAACAAAGCAGAACATAAGAAACTAGATAAAGTGTTCCTCAGAGCAGGTCAGGTCAATCAAAAAAGCCAATCAGGATGGAATATGAAAAATCACACCAAGTGTGAAGTGAGCGGTGCCTTCACGATAAAGTATGGTGATGATGTATTGACCCACATGACATCACAGGGGTGTAATAATAACACACATGTTGGAGCGGTTAGCACTGCTCAAAAACCTGTGATATAAATAAATGTGTTTACCAAAATTGGCCTCCTGTTGGCGCTATAACAGGACGATGTGAAAAATGTGGTGTGTTCCTCGTGGGCTTAGTGGGAATGTTTGTGCAAGTTTCGCGACAATAGTCTACGTTCATGATGTGAGGCATTTTGTTCAAAATGGACCCCCCCCCCCCCCCTGCAACCTTTGGAAGCCAATCGTGGCCAATCAGAATGGAATATGAAAAATCTGAAAGGCCTGTTTGGTTTAATGACTATCGATTGTCTGCGATTACTGATTTGTGTGATTTATGGATCTGTAGGAGTGATATACAAAATCACACCCGTGTGAAGTGAGGGGCGCTCTTATCATCTTACAACATAACATTGTTTAAGCAACGGGTGCTAATGTTAAACATTAAAGCCATATATAGGAGGGGCTCCTTCAAGAATGCTCATACAAGCCGTCATATTCAAATGTAGGCCTATGGACAAACACACTTGGGCCACTTGTTGTCTAACCAAACATAAAAAATATTTTCATATATCAAATTTTTGTGGGCTTAAGTGGGTAGTCTATTCGTTTTTATAAAAAATAATAAAAAGCTGCTTCTCGATTGTTCGATTTATCAAAATGCAGTCATTTTCCTTTCCAACTCTCAGTTCTCTGTATCCTGAAGTCTTCCAAAATGGTGCACACTTTTTCCCAAATCATCTTTTGTTTCTATACTCATTCCTAATGGACGTAAAAGGGTCTATGTTTAGAGATCTCCTTTGCAGACATGTCTGTCCTGGTGCAGTGCAGTTAGTAGAACATCCTGTGCTCTGGCTTTGTTTCCCCATCTGAGTGAAGCCTTTTTAATCTCATCTTTCCGTTTTGCGTTCCATTGCTTGGCATATCTGTTTATGTGGGCCCTCTGGCAGCGAGCACACATTTCAGTTCATGGCTGCCAGTTCCCACCTGATGTCGTGTGGGACTCTCGACTGCTCCAGACCATACTGAATAACTGCTAATTTGCATAGCATCTTCAGACTAGGACGTAAGTCTAAGATGTACAGGTCGTGGGGTGTGTATCTTCCAAAGAGGATGATGCAGTCTCCCACCATGCAACAGCCCATCTTAGACATCCCACATGGGCCTTTTCCCTTGGGCTCGACCCTCTTCCAGGAACATGTCTCTGGGTTGAATTTCCACATGTCGTAAAATTTCCGGTCCAAATTGTGGCCACCAAATATGTACAGCTCTCCGTTGTAGGCAAAGGCTGCGTGACAAAAGCGTCCTTCCGGAAGAAGCTGCGCAGAAGGCGTGCTCAGCCACCATTTTGTCTCGGTGGCAAAAACTCTGATGTTATTGTAGTGGTCCATGTCGACGTTGTTCCCAATGCCCCCGAATACAAACATATTTGTCTCCATGATGGTGGCAGAGTGACCACATGAAACGGGCGCCGGGGTGCCTCTGGCGTTGATTAAAGCCCAGGCCATCGTGGTGGTGTCCAACATGTGGACGTCGTTACAACAGCGAGACAGCTGTTTGTTTCGGTTGTAACCTCCGTAGATGTACATGACCCCGCCCAAGCCACAGGCCGAGTGGCTCCTCCTCGCCTCCGGCACGGTCCCGGAGATCCTGGGCTTGAACCATCTGCTGGCGTCGACGTCGAACGCATAGAGCACCTTGCAGTACTCCCACGTGTACGTGCAGCCTCCCCAGAGGTAGATGATGTCTCCTATCAGCACAGCCGTGTGGCCCCAGCGCATGGAGGGAACGTTGATCGGTCGTCCCCCTCCTCTTCCGGGCCTCACCGGCGGCAGCTTCGCCCAGCGCAAGGACACTGTGTTGAAGACGTGCACGTCGATCTGGTCCATGTCGTTACTGCTCTCGCCGTCACAGTAGCCCCCGAAGGAGTACACCCTGTGGCCCGCGGCCACGGCAGCATGACGGCTCCTCCTCGGTCCACCTTTCAGGCGCACCGTCCAGCGCAACATTCGCATGCACCGCAAACATTAACTTGTATTATTCTTGCTCTGCTAAAGAATAGCACCTATTATATTAGTACGGCGGCACAAACGGCCTAACAAAGCTTGGTCAATCGGAGAAGCCGATGCCTGTTGATCTCATGGCAAAATGGCAACACTTACATCAGATTGTCACTGTGTAAGAAAGGCACTGTTATTCATGCTGAATAGTATTATTTCTTGTTGTACTGGAATTGTTTGCCATTATATTTATTGTGTATCGGTTACAGTTTATTTGGAACTGGCTATCAGCTGTCACAAGTTTAGTGGAGAACGTTGTGAAGCTTGACCTTGAAGTGTAACATGTCAGGTTGTCACCAGGCCGCACCTGCTCTGCCAGTCGTTTGTGAGATGAAGGAAGAATTTGGCACGATTTGCGGGGATGGCAATCCTTGTTGCTGCACTACGGTTGGGAGTGGCACCTGTCAGCGCAGTGTGCTGATTGGGACAAGTAGGACGGAGGCACTATATCCTCCCTGCATGTGGGGGGAGTGGGCCCTGACCTCACTGGCAAGTGAGCCAGTATAGGCTGTACAACACCACAGGTGTCAAACCCAGAACTGCTTTATTTACACAAGGTTATATACACTGTGATGTCTCGTCACTTGATAGAAGGAACACACGTACCCGTCGTACAGGTGCACCTACTTGATCAGCTTGATTATGCCACAACTTTGTGAAACCTCCCCGCTGGAGCAAACACTATAAAAGCAACTTCTCTCTGTCTCATTGAAAGACGACTCTCCGGTGAAGGTGGACATGGGCGAGCACAGTTGGGTGGTAAGCAGGTCCACCACTTTAATTCACATCCCATTCTATGTGATGATTGGGAATTGCACCGATCGCATGTACAGTATTCTGTGTCTTACCAATCCCAGGCACCGACGGTGCACATGCTAGCTTGGCAACCTAGCACATGCTAACCTCTCAAGGAGTATTCAGGATTGGAACCGGAAGGAAACCCCTACCCAAGTACACGGACATGCATGGAAACGGAGTGTATACAGAGTGATATATGTGCCTTAGTACACAGCCTTCGGAGGAGTAAAACTACTCTACTCGAGTATCAGGCGTAGAAATACTTACCGTGAAGAAATTCTTCACGACCTAGACAAAAAGCCTAAGTTAACCCTTTACTCACCTGTTGGAATCCCTTTCAGTGAAGATTTAAGTTGAAGCGACGAAGGTCCACCGATGACGACAACAGTTCCTCTCCACCTGTGAAATCACTTTTAAGTTAACCCATGCTGACTCTGACTGCTATTTTCCCCTGAAAAAGTTAAATCTTGTATTTAACTTTCTGTTAATAAACATCGGCCATGGTTTGGCACCCTGTGAACGTGACTCCTGAGTTTGGTGTTCAGTCGCCACAACACACATACAATCACGGAACCTTGTGTGTGTTCATATGAGCAGAAGCAGAGTGTATGCAGCCCATGTACATGGACGCCATGTTAATCCCACATTGCACTTGGAGTTGTGTCTCTGCTGCCTGAAATCAAGTGTAAACCTGTCAGGCTTTGTCAGTGTCACACTCCCTCAGCATGCTTATTCAGGTCGACAAAGAGCCAGAGGGAGGAAAATGGGGCACACGCAGGCGTGTGTGTGTGTGTGTGTGTGTGTGTGTGTGTGAGTGTGAGCGTGAGCATGCGCGTGTTTGTTTGTTTCCCCGGGTAACGAGTGTGGGAATAATTGTTTTATTTGAACACAATTATTCACACACACAGTCTGGAGTGCATAATAATGGAATAAATGCCGTGTCCGGTCATTGTGTGACAGCACAAATTAGCTAACTGAGCTGCTGGACTGAATGTGAATCTATCCCCCAAAAGATTGCTTTTAAAGAACTGATATACTTTAAGTTAGTTTCAAAGGCATTTTGCATTATTACTGAGGTGACAGAGAGGACAGGTTAGAGAATGACAATTTAGAAGTGAGAAGTTACGTTATCAGCCAGAAATAAGTCCTGTTTTAGAGGTGACATGCCAATTAGGAATGTACAGTAGGCTAGTAGGCATTAGGCAAGCTACGAAAGTGTAGCTAACGAAAGTGCCTTATGCGGTGTAACTCGCACGGTGTAACTCGCACGGTGTAACTCGCACGGTGTAACTCGCAGAATATAGCAGCATTGCTACAACAAATTACAGGGGGAAAATATAGTTCTCTCCATATTTTAACCCATTCTGACCGGGAACCCGTTTCGGTGTCAGCATCATGCTATGCTTTAGCTATTGAAAAATAGCAGATCTACAAGCTCATAGCGCGCCACCGAGTGGCGCGCTACGAGCTTGTAGGTCTGCTATTTTTGAAAAATCGAAGAGCGACTGACATTTTTAGAATCTGATCTCGGGTCCGAATGGGTTCATCAGACCAGTGTGTGTCCAGTGGAAAACGTCGTATGAATCTGATCTCAGGTCAGAATGGGTTAAAGTATCAGATATGCAAGCTCAAAATGCATTTTGAGCTTGCATATCTGATACTTTTGCTATTTCTTAATTTGAATCCTGAAAAGTAACGGTTCTAAGGTATATTAATGACATAGTAAAATGTTGAAAATGAGTGGAATGCCCTTTAAATTATCATTGAGGATTTGACCGTGTACGACGTTGTGCAATAGCAGAACATAACCCGGCCAGGACGACCCAATTACAATGTCAGAGTACCCATGTGGTATGAACACTGGTTAGGGCTCCCTGTGGGTCTCAGTGGAAAAGGCTTATTTCGTCAGACAGAGACGTAGAGTAATGGTTCATACAGAAGTAGAGCAAGGTAACACACCGCCAGACACATTTTGTGAAACACACGTTATGAGAGGACAATTTATATTGGGATGGGCCCATTAAGGGCCCATTAAGACCCACAAATGCCTTTTTTCGTGCCAAGGACCCCCAAATTGATATACACGGACCCCTATCTGAAAATGTTTTGTGACAGGGACCCCAGAAGAGAGAAGTAAAAAAATGTTCAAACGCTTTTCAGATTTTCCAAAAATGTTCAAAAATAGCAGCAAGCTCGCAGCACGGCAGTAATTGCAAATAGATCTGCTATTTTTTAATCGCCTCGGCTAAAATCTAAAATGACACGGATCTTAGACACAGTAGGTTTTGGTTCCTCAGCTTTCTCATCCCTGTATGCTAAAGCTATGTCCCTTTCCCTGAGCACAGCTGGCACACAACTGTTTATCCATGATTTCTGACTTGTATAAAGCCGGACAATTCTGGTGGGGGGACTATGTCGGCAAAAAACCTGCCTATATATACACCTAATTTAAATATGTAACAGTAACAAAGCAATGCTGCCGGCTAAACGTTAGCTTATATGTACAGTATGTACACTTCTCTGTCTCATGGTAATGACCACTTGCACTTGGTTGATTTTTTATGTACCCCAGGTTTTGGCATATCTGGGGGAAAATGCATGTTCCTGCTATGCTACAGAACATGAGCTATACAAACATGTAAAATTAGACTCATTCATATATTGATTAATTTAAGGGCATCATAAACGATGTGGTGAAGGCGGCATGCGATTGTTTTTCTTTAGAAGCCTATGTTATAATATTTCAAAATGCTGTGGTGTTGCAGCTGCTGCCTTGACCAGGTCTCAGTCTCTGGTAAAATAAATAACAACAATTAATGATTCAAATTAAAACACGCGTGGGGTTCAAACCCTGCCCACACCAACATCACCTCTCTATTGCTGAGATGTCAAGACATTTTGACCATGAGGTTTACAACCCAAAAGTTAAGCATCCCTTCAGGGCAGCATATTGATACTTCCCAATAAGTTTCACACACACAATCACATGTATGTGTGCTTTGTGCGTGCAGGCGCTGTGCGTTTGCACATGCAGGTGGCATGCGTCCGCGCGTGTGTGAATTTTTTATTTATTTTTGTTTGTTGTGCTGCTTCTGCCTGAAGGTCTTCTCACGCTGGCTGCAGGCGTACGGCTTCTCGCGGGTGTGCGTGCAGCGGTGCATCATCATGTGGCGCTCCTGTTGGCAGCAGTAGTCAGTCACATTATAGAAGGGTTGCTGCTGTAAAATGTCTTATTTTACAGCATTTTGCTGTAAAATGTCCCATTTTATAGCAGATGTCTGGTGTCAGAAGCGAAGCCATCAGATGTTTTCCTCGTGTCCACGGAGTTGATAAATGTGGGGTACACTTTTAGCATGGCTGCATTCCCACAGATTTTTCACAAGTACCATAGGAGCACATTGATGAATTAGCGCCCATTGTTGTCAAAGGAATTACGCCAGGAAGGAAATTACATTTGAGGGTCGTTAAGGGAGAATGCAGGTGTGAAGACTGAAAGGAAAATAAAAATACCCCAGTGCTGAGAAGTAGGGAGGAGAAGGAAGAGGAGGAGGAGGAAGAGGAGGAGAAGGATGTTCGTGTTCTATACAATATCCTCCGCCAGCATCCTCTCTGCACTCCCCTCCCTTCCTCTCACTTAAGGCTGCAGGGCAATTAACCCATATCAAAACTGACATTTAGAACCAATAAACCAACCTAATCTTGTTTATGTATCTTAATCGAATAATCTAAAGAAGCAGGTTGATGATTTTTATATACGTAGCAACAACAATACTGAAATGCATGTAGTTTTATTTCATATACTGGACTTGATTAGTTTGATTAACCCTGAATTATACTTTGTTGTACTGTACAATGGCAGCATATAAAAGTTCAAAACGCGTGGCAATGAGATTCGCTGAGATAACAGTGAGTTTGTAGATCCGCCATTTTCACTTTTCTTTATTTATAAGAATCCATTAATTGTAATCCAGTTTAGAAAAAAGTTTTAAATAATCGTGATCTTTGTTTGAAATCATATTGCCCCTCTCTTCCTATGTCCCACTGCCCTCTGGCTCTCCTCTAATATCTAGTCTCTCAGTCGCGTGCCGCCTCTTTTGTGCACTTTCCACTGTGCTCATCATACACAGTAAAATCCTCAGTGTTCATTTATCAACTCTGAGAGCATGCAAAAAGAGCGTAACCAAATGGACCTCTAAGGGTCCTCAGAGTTAAATTATCATTGAGGATTTTGACTGTGTACTCATATTATGCACAGAAACACACTTGAAAGCTCTTTCAGCCTCTCGCCAGACACTTTCTTACTGTCACACTCGCAGTCTCTTTCTTTCTCGCCCTCCACACCCCCCTCCTAAATGACTGTGTGATCGGCAGAGCGGAGCGGAGCTCTTGATTGAAGAGTGTGTGTGATTGTCGAGCGGCAGCAGCTTGGATTGAGGCTGCGATGCATCTCTTGACGGACAAACGGATACCAGAAATGTCCCTTCACTGACAGAAGCTAAGCGCAACACAGAGGGAGAAAAAGAGAGAGAGAGAGAGAGAGAGGAGGGGGAGCCTCTACTTGTTTCAGGGTTTTTTCACTTGACGAAAAGAGGACTTGAACTGGGGTTTTTACACCATGCAGCCGTCTGGTCTGTGATGGGGGATGAGCTGACGGGAGGAGAGCGTTAAGTCAAACAGAGCTGAGTGAAGTGGTGAGCCAGGGGATTCAACGGCACGTGGAGATGCTTCTAGGTAAGAGCATTTGTTTACTCGGGTCAGTGTAGCAGAAATGGCTCTGGGGTTGTCTTCTGGTCCATGTGTGTTCAGAGTAATTAAGCAGACTTTATTATCATCTGTACTAGAGTGGAATAGATTAGCCACGACCACTTACAGTATGTACATGAATAATGAAGTTAATCCCCACTTGTCATTAGTACAATCAGTACTGTTAACATTCATCTATGCTGTTGCTATGAATTGACATTTTCTTATTTGCTCGTGTCGGCTTTGGCAATATTGTTGCATTTCACAGCTATGCCAATAAAGCACATTGAATTGAAGTGGATTAGAATATAACTTGCCCTTGGCTTCACAAGGTTAGATTGGAAAAAACGGACAAAACAAACATTCTCTTTGCTTTTGCTATTCTGCCGCGATGTGGGAACTGGGCTTATTCTTCGTTGCAGCAAACTACTTCGCCTCGCGGCCAAAAAGGCAGCGTGCGTTTGCCCTGTCTACATCTGTCCCTGGCCTAGACCGAGCCAGTTCGTCTTACCTAATTGACCCCGTTGTGAGGATAAGTGGTACTGAGATCGTACCACCCTGTCCTCCTCAAACGAGTCATTTATAAAGACGCGAGGAGAACCGAGCTGATGGCGCTGGCACAGATTGCTGGCAATTATGTCTCCATCTCCCCAGGGAAATATGCCCTGATTAGCTCCCATAATTGGAGCCTTTTAAAGATAAAGACAGCATGGGGATTGTTGCTAGCTTTGTTTTTCGTTTGAAAACCGCTTGAACAGGGAAATGCTGATTGCACTTGGAAGACTTAAGTCACCTTTGTTTTGTTGTGGGAACGATCTTTGACTTAGTGTGTCTGTCTGCATGCACGCATGCTCGCACGCACGCACACACGCAAGCACGCATGCACGCACCCACACACACACACACACACACACACACACACACACACACACACCTACAAATACACACCTACAAATACACTTGAGCACAGCAGCATGCACCTGCAAATACAGTGCACATAATTGGATGCACACTCGCATACAAACACAGATACAAGCCCTTAAAACATACAAGCCCTTAAAAACAAACACAGGCACTTAAAAAATCCACATTTAGCACAGTATGCAAATACAGTAGCCTACAGATAAGATGCACACACTCATATACACACAGACACAAACACACACACACTTAAAAATACACATGCACATACACGTACACATGGATACACAATTTCATGCAGGCACGCACACGCTTCCATGCACCAAGGATGAGACTGCTGCAATAAAGTGGGGGTTGGAGAAGCTCTGTCAAAAGGCTTTCTTCTTTAAATGGCAGATTAACGACATCAAAGCAACACTGGTTGAGAATAGATAACTGTGCAAGTTTGCCAGTGGCCATACTGAAGCTCTCCCCATCTCCACCACGCACGCACACACACGTGCATGCACACACACATGCACACACACATGCACGCACGCACGTACACACACACACACACACACTCACACTCACACTCACACTGCCGCAACATCTGCTGTGTAAAATCTTGCTTCTGTCTGCACTGAGCTGTAAGATCTTATGATGTGTGACAACCTCCCGAATGATGACTTCTCTACCTCAGCAAGTCCTTTCCTTTC